>NC_133324.1:222265477-222576072 GCF_042186555.1 Aquarana catesbeiana
ATTGGGGGCCATTGGCTCTCACTGTGCTTGATCAAATATTGTGAGGAAAGAGCGGGCTTGCATGAGTGCCCCCATAGCAAGCAGCTTGGTGTGGGGGCACCCGGACAAGAGGAGGAGTAGACAGCGCCAGCGGAGGACCCCAGAACAGGAGTTTCGGGGCCGCTCTGTCCAATTACAGAGCAGGTAAGTATAACATGTTTGCTATTTTCATTAATTTAATAAATTGAGCCTTGCAATCACTTTCAAATTTTATTTGCTTTTAAGAATCACTTTTCAGGGCCACCCTGAAAAAAAAATTGCACCAAAAATCCTAAAAAAATTGAAAAAAAAAAAATGTTAAACTTACCTGAACCCTTGTTGCTAGTCAGTCTTCCTAATCTGCCTCTTCCTATTCCACGGCGTGTCCTGTTCCTCTGCGAGCGGCCCCGTTGCCTTCTGGGAACTGTGTGTGTTCCCAGAAAACCACGGGGCCATTCACAGAGCACCGCACCGCAGGAAACTGGCAGTGAAGCCGCAAGGCTCCACTGCCTGTTTCCCTTAGTTAGGATGGCGGTGCCAGGACCCGAGAGCCGAGGGACAGGGCGGCCGACATCGTGGGCACCCAGGACAGGTAAATGTACTTTTTTAAAGTCAGCAGCTACAGTGTTTGTAGCTGCTGACTTTAAAAAAAAATTTTCGCTGGCCGGAATCCCGCTTTAATGTACACGGGACGTTTTACAACCTCTCCTGAACGATTTAACATAACAGTACCCAACGTTTAAAAACGTCCGTTTAGCCGTGTTTACATGCGTGTTTATTATTATTATGTACGTGTTTATTTGCGTTTAGAAACTTTTCTTTCTCAAATAGTCAAAAATGAAAAACGCCTGAAAAACTAAATGCGGCTAAACGGGGGGTACCGTGTTTACACGCATTTACAAGCTGTTACAGGTGTTTGGCGTTTCAAATGCCTCTGAACATCCTTCCTGAACGCATTTTTTTGCATTCCAAAAAATGCTTCTAAACTCAATTGCCTAGAAACGACTATAAACGACTCTGTGTACATGTACTGATAAGATAACACAGAGGAGAGTTCAGGGGCAGCTGAAAAAAACGTCCAACTGCTCCTAAACATTCGTTTGTGACAAGGAGCGGGCTCTCCGAGTGATGTCATTGGATGGCCACGCCCCATGGTTATATAACAGTCGGTAGAGAGCGGGCGACAACAAAACAGATGAAGGCATCAACAGAACAAGTGCGGCTTTTTAAAAAAAATTAGCGGGTAACCGGCAGCGAGGAAGACGACAGCAGCGGAAAGAGACGGCGGCGGCTGCGGGAAGAGACGGCTTGAGGGGAAGACGACGGGAAGGAGAAGACAGCAGGAAGAGGCAGAAATAGGAAGACAGCGGGAAGAGACAGCTCGAGGAGGAGATGGTGGGAGGAAGACAGCGGTAGGAGACAGCTCGAGGAGGAGATGGTGGGAAGAACACAGCGGGAAGAGACAGCTCGAGGAGGAGACGGTGGGAAAAAGACAGCGGGAAGAAGACGGTGGGAAGAGACAGCTCGAGAAGGAGATGGCGGGAAGGAAAAGACAGCGGGAAGAGCCAGCTGAAGGAGGAGATGGCAGGAAGAGCCGGCTAGGGTTGTCGAGAAGAGGCTGACAACATGGGGGCAAGGTGCTTTGGTGTGGGGGGAGCAAAGCCCCCCTGCCCCAAAGCAACAACCCCCCTCATGTTGAGGGCATGCGGCCTGGTATGGTTCAGGGGGGTACTCGCTCATCCCATCCCTTTACTTACCTGCCAGGCGGCATTCTCAGATAAGTGTCTTATATGGATTTTTTTTTTTATTTTGGCATGGAGGGGTCCCCTCCGAATCCATACTAGACCCAAAAGGCCTGGCATGTAGCTGGGGGGGGAACCCCGCTAACAGCTGATGACTCATCGGTTGCTAAGAACACAGCGGCCGGCTTCTTAGCTCCCTGCTTAGCAACCAGCTATATACAGTGGTAAAATAAGAACAGCAAAACACATCAAAAATCACAAATGCACCACTTGCGTTTCTGGTGCAGCTCCATTGAAGTCTATTAGCTGCAAATCTTGGGAAAAAAGTCCCCGCTCTTTCCAAAAACGCACTGGCCGCAAAACACATAGATGTGAACTAGTACCATAGGAAACCATGTTAAATAAATTGTAGTGTGTTTCTGCAAACCGCAAAACGCACTAAAAAACGTATAGGTGTGAACGTAGGGTCACCTAGGCAGGCAGAGGAGGCTAAGAAGCAGTCTTTTTTTATTTATTGCAGATAACTGCCATTCAAGATAATAATGTAATTTTGTAATGCTGGCTTGTGTCCCATGATGGGCCCACTTTATTATCAAGAGGACAAACAATATAAAGAAGCAATGAAGTGTGTACTAATATAATTCACAATAAAGCAGAATCGTAACAGTATATAATCAATGTAGACCTTCAAATAATATTTTAGAATTGCAGCGCTTGGTAAGAGACCACCAGAAACCCCCCTAGTGAGTTCCAAGGGCAAGTAGTGACCACTGGCATAAAGTATAAGGGTTACGTGACGTTGCCAAGCTCGACAGCCGGCCATCACACTGAATGGAAACATTGATAGTTTTTATTGGATTGAAATGCGTTTTTTACTGCGTTGTTTGTGAGTAATCTGGCCTTTGCTGTATTCTTAATAAATGTACTTGTCAGTAAATACTGCGCAATTACATTTTTTTATACCTATTTAAATGATGTCCTGATGTGATGAGAGTCTGTCTAAGGAGGATCCTATTGGTGTTCATACAATCTATCTCTCCATGTATGGTGAAATCTAAGTGGAGGAATTTCAAGCGTGTTTGACTGCTTTTGATTAAGTAGTCCACTCATTAGGGTAATGCCGCGTACACACGGTCGGACTTTTCGTCTACAAAAGTCCGACAGCCTGTCCGACAGACTTCCGGCGGACTTTCGGCGGACTTGCAGCAGACTTTCTAACGAACGGACTTGCCTACACACGACCACACAAAAGTCTGACGGATTCGTACGTGATGACGTACACCGGACTAAAATAAGGAAGCTCATAGCCAGTAGCCAATAGCTGCCCTAGCATGGGTTTTTGTCCGTCGGACTAGCACACAGACGAGCGGATTTCGGGGTCCGTCGTAGTTACGACGTAAAGATTTGAAGCATGTTTCAAATCTAAAGTCCGTCGGATTTGAGGCTGAAAAAGTCTGCTGAAAGTCCGGAGAAGCCCACACACGATCGGATTACCAGCCAGCTTTAGTCCGTCGGCGTCCGTTGGACTTTTGTAGACGAAAAGTCCGACCGTGTGTACGCGGCATAAGAGTCAGTGTTAACCAGTGTTAATTTTGGCAGTAAATTGTGATTCAGTTTTAATCTTATGCCGCGTACACACGAGCAGAATGTCCGTCAGAAAAAAGTCCGATAGGAGCTTTTCATCGTATTTTCCGACCGTGTGTATGCCCCATCGGACTTTTTCCGTCGAGGTCAGTATGTTATAGAGGGGACCCAGGTCATCCCCATCCACATCCTGCGGTTCCTGGCATTATAGGATTATGGAAACCGTCACAGCATTTTCAAGAATATTCCTAGGAGAATCTCCAACGGCGGGGGAATTGTTTGGAACCTTTACTGCAAAAACTATTTAAAAAAGACTTAAAAGCCGGCATGCGAGCCGAGCAACAATGTGTGATGTCAGTGCCCAAGCTCCACCCCCTGCGCTTCCAGGAATATTCCTGAAAATGCTGTGAGAGGACTGGATTCCAGAAGTCAGGATTGGGGGATGTGGACTGAGGTGACTCGGGAATCCTCTATTATACACACACTGACCTGTGATTTTGGGGTCCTACCATCTGGTGATGAGTTACCACTCTTTTTATTCTTTGAAAAGCCAGTAGAGTGCAAAACACACCCAAAAACTTCCACCCGGTGCCAAAAAAGTGCACACACATAGAGAGTGACACACAAAAATGTGCAACGGCTGTTACACTGATCCTCCACTAGGGAAGGACCTTACCCTGATCCCCCGGGGCGTTAGGCTCCAGACGGGGACTGAGGTACTTCACTTGTGTCCATCTGGCCAAAACCAGACGGACCCCCGTTCTCTGGAAGGTCTGCCGAAACAGACCCACCCAGGTACTAGGTGGGACTCCCCCGAAGGGAGACCCCATGAGAGAAGGCGAACCAAGCCAGAGGGCCATGTCCACCCCCTCCCAAGACTTTCAGAGTAGGCCTGAGGACCCACACTCTACTCATCACACAGTGACAAAACGTGTATACACCAAACAAAAAAATACAAAAAAGTGACAAACAAGGGATAAATAAAAAGAAAGTGGGGAGAAGGAAGTGGGAGAGTGAAAAGTGACCATTGTGTAATACACTGGCCGGCCCTCTGGACAGGAATAAAAATTTCCCCTGGTCCTAGCCAAAAGGCTCGGCCCAAGAGGCAGGTGCAAAAAACCTGTGTTGCGGTGAAGTGACCATGGTGCCATAAATCAAGTGCCGAAACAGTGTGACTGTACAGCACCCCTGAACTGCCACTTCAGGGGCACATTCACCACTGGCTTTTCGTGCAACCCTGACCACCAACCCAGACCACAGCAGCCCCCACCCCAGCCAGGAAGGCCTGAAGTTCTGGAAGCTTGGTGAGAGCCCTTTACCATCAGACCTCACCGTCACTCCCATCCCTCCTACCTAATTACATTCGGGAAATACTAACCGCTCCCCCGGTGGGAAAGAGGAGCCCGTGTTCTCTCCCGAAAAACTGACCGGGGCTAGAGCTACCCCAATCTAGGCCAGAAGGCCATGGCACCCGACCCTCTGGCCTGACCCAATGGTTCTCCATCCCCATCAGAAGGCTTCCCTTTCGGCTACTAACCGCTCCAGGTTACCTTTACACCAGCAGCTTTTGCATAGCCTCCGCCATCCCTGATACCACCTCGCCGTAGATCAGGGACAGAAGCAAGCGCCACCTCCTGGCAACTGATAAGAACAGATACTACACTTGATCTTAGCCAAAAGGTGATGAGTGACCACTTTTAGGGCTCATTCATATCACACCACATGCGTGTTGCATCTTTGTAATGCATTTCCATACTTTTACATGCGTTTCTCCCCTGTTTGCCTCGCAGTGCATTACGTTTATGCGCTCTTTTGACCATTTGCATTTGTTGTGTTGCATTGTGATGGGCAAATGCAGCGCACTGGTGTGAACTGCATTCATAGGGAACCATTACTTTTTGGGTTGCCATGCATTGCTAATGTGCTGACACTGCATCTGGTGTGAATGATCCCTTACTCCTTGGTGGTGATCATTACTTACTCCAGGAAGTCATGAGGGTGATGTCCGGTGGTCTCACTCCAAGTGCTGCATTTTTTAGAATAAGCTTTGCCATTGTAAAGGAAATAAAAGACAGTCTGTTGCTATGCATTTTCCAGCACACAACCTACCCCATACTCACAGTCCTGCCAGCCATGCAGTATAATTAGAACTTTATACTGTTATGATGTACAGGAATGGACAGAGCAGTGACGAGCTCCATTGAAGAACCTCTCCCAGCCCTGGCTCTGCTCTCCGTATAATGAAGGGAAGGCTCACTTACCGTCCCGTCGCTCGGTCTGCACACACCTCTCAGCCAGGTGAAAACTTTTACAGTTACAACTAAAGAGGCCGCTCTGCTGCACTTCGAATCTGCGTCTCCTAGCAACCCCGGAACGCCGGATATTCCGGCTGCCGTTGTCGTGGAAACCGTAGAATGCTGGAAGCCGTACTTTTCTCTGATAGGCTGGGATTTTCTGCGGTTGCCTAGAAACGCTTCCGAAGGAGGTTACAGCAGCGCCAGATTGTGGTCGTTGAGCGGGTGTGGAGGATTGACGTGACGTCACTGTGGAACGCAGAGGGGGAGATGCAGATAGTCCTGAGGATGGACTCCACAATGATGGCGGAGCTCATCATAAAAATGCCAGGGGCCTGGCTGCTGACAGATCCCAAACCAGAATGTCAGAGAGACCTCATTATTCCTGCCAGCCTTCTAGGAGCCCAGCACTTCAAGTAGAACCTTGGCTCCATGCCCACAGGGTGTTTGCCCAGCTCCCCTAAATGATTTTCCACCTGGCAGCAGCTTTTTGACAGAACAAAAACACTTGGCACGTTTAAAATAGGGTGACCACATTTCCAAACTACCATTCAGGGACATCCAACTTCCCCCCCAAAAATGAGGGGGGGGCAATGTAGTCTCAGGGATGACAGGGAATTTGGCGTGACTTATCGGGTGACTGGCTGGTGTTAGCACATAAATCATCCCCACACCATGCTAGATATGGTGTCAGGATGATCAAATCACATTATTTCTATTACCACATTGTAATATATCATGAAATAGTTCAACTCACCATAATGCAGAATCAGTGGGAACCCTGAGCTTGTCACTTGCCACCAGATGCAGCGTGCCACTTGCCACCCATAGCCTGCCACCATATACAGTGTGCCATTTGCCACCCATAGCCTGCCACCAGATGCAGTGTGCCACTTTCCACCCATTGCCTGCCACCAGATGCAGTGTGCCACTTGCCACCCGTAGTCCAGATGCAGTGTACTACTTGCCACCCATAGCCTGCCACCAGATGCAGTGTGCCACTTGCCACCTGTATCCTGCCACCAGATGCAGTGTGTTGAATAAAGACACCAGTCCATCCAGTTCAACCTGAGTGAGTGTGGGTGCGTGTCTACAATTATCGCTATTTATTTAAGGTACCCATATAGTGCCATCAATTTAAGAAGCGCTCTACACATACATCGCACACTCACATCGGTCCCTACCCTCAAGGAGCCCACAATCCAAGGTCCCCAACTCACATTCATATACTAGGGCCATGGGAGTGTGGGAGGAAACCCACGCAGGCACAGTGAGAACATGCAAACTCCAGGCAGGTAGTGTCGTGGTTGGGATTCGATCCAGCAATCCTTCTTACTGCTAGGCGCTACCCACTACACCATTGTGCTGCCCACCAGATGCAGTGTGCCACTTGCCACCCATAGCTTGCCACCAGATGCAGTGTGACACTTGCTACCAGATGCAGTGTGCCACTTGCTACCAGATGCAGTGTGCCACTTGCCACCCGTAGCTTGCCACCAGATGCAGTGTGTCATTTGCCACCCATGGCTTGCTATCAGATGCAGTATGCCACTTGCCTCCCACAGCTGTGTCACTTGCCACCCATGTTTCCCTGTGTCACCTTCATTACTGTCCAGTGTCCACTTGTGTGACTGTCACCTTCTTCTTTATTACTTTTTTCCCTCACCTTACAAGTTCCAATATTCCCTCTGGTGACTCTGAGTGGTCCCTCAGACAGTGAGTCGGGCTGTGGGCAAAAGGAGGAGAAATCAGGCACTCGGGCAGCCATTGATCTGATCCAGCAACAGCACACAGAACAGACACCAGATGACCAGTCCCTGCTGCTGTCACTCCCTCTGCATGCTGCTGGGTGCCAGGCCGTGGGTGCCGAGGAAGGAGGTGGGTGGAGAGGAGACACTGCCTGGAGAGGGAAGATCACGCCAGTCCCTGCTGCTTGCTGCTGGGTGCCGGAGAAGGAGGAGGTGCCGAGGAGGGTGGAGACAGCAGTGCAGCACTAAGTGCGGGCCTTGCTCCCGGCCTCACTGTCTGAGAGATTGAGACTCTGTGATTTCACTGGTTGCTGGACGTCAGGCGGGCCGGCCCTAGCAACCAGTTCCGGAAGTGTAGAGAAATGTAATTACTAGTTAGTACTTGGTGGCTGTGACCTCTATTTCATTCCGGGACACTGTATTGTCCTGGAATGAAGGTGCCTGGGACCAGGGACAGAGATGGCAATTGCGGGACAGTCCCGAGCACATGGGCACCCTAGTTTAGATGCATCAAGTGCTTGGGAGTTGATTCATTTAATTGGCCAGAATAATCATTTATTCTGGCCATGTAAGTGGATTGACCCTAAAGTGCTTGACGCACCAAGTGTTAACGCGCTTGTAAAGAGTTATGTGGACATGACCTTAGGGGTACAATAGATATGGCACCAGCATCCCAATTTATAGAAAGTTTCAAAGGTAGGAAGGGATAGGGGACTTTTAAGATGCTCAATCACATGATACAACAAAAAGTTGTATATGAAGTTAAAAATCCCAATATTTATTTAAACATGATTGTTAAAAACCAATTGTACAACCATTTGGTATTATGCTCAGATATTATACAACATTTAGTCAACATCATGCTTGTGTTTCTGACATGTTTCGCCGTGTCTGGGTTCTTCAGGGAATAGCGTGATGGATTCACTTCAAAGGTTGCACCTTGCGGCAGGGCTAAAAACAGATCAAAAGAAGATGGGAGTCTGTCCACATGGGCCCCAGGCGCTGAACACTAGGGGAGTCCCCCCAGAAGAACTGGATCACCCGCAGGGGGAAAAGGATACCTCAATACATCATGATTCAAGTTTCATTGTAGGGAGCCCCAGTGTCCACTAGATGGCAGGTCCAACACTTATTGGTGCTTCTCTAATTCACAGGCAATCAAGCAGTTGGTTGCCTAGCTGGAGATCCACAGATAAATCTAACCCAGTGTTTCTCAACTCCAGTCCTCGAGGCACACCAACAGGTCATGTTTTCAGGATTTCCCTCAGATGAAACGGCTGTGGTAATTACTAAGGCAGTGAAACTGATCAAATCACCTGTGCAAAATAGTGGAAATCCTGAAAACATGACCTGTTGGTGTGCCTTGAGGACTGGAGTTGAAAAACACTGATCTAACCTGTGGGTTAATATGCAGACAAGCATGGGTTTCCTGAGACTCCAGCAACATGTTTAATTGCTTGTGAATTGGAGAAGCACCAATAAGTGTTGGACCTGCCATCTAGTGGACACTGAGGCTCCCTACAATGAAACTTGAATCATGATGTATTGAGGTATCCTTTTCCCCCCTGCGGGTGATCTGGTTCTTCTGGGGGGACTCCCCCCAATGTTCGGCCCCTGGGGCCCATATGGACAGACTCCCATCGTTACAAAGCAAATAAAAGAAGTTTAAAGGGAACAGATGAGAACCTGTCCCTTAATGGTAATTGGAACTTTTGTCTCTATATATATCCCATTGTTACATAGGTTACATAGTAGGTGAGGTTGAGAAAAGACACAAGTCCATCAAGTCCAACTCATGTGTGTGATTATATGTCAGTATTACATTGTATATCCCTGTATGTTGTGGTCGTTCAGGTGCTTATCTAATAGTTTTTTGAAACTATCAATGCTCTCCGCTGGGACCACCGCCTGTGAAGGGAATTCCACATCCTTGCCACTCTTATGCCCCGTACACACGGTCCGATTTTCCGATGGAAAATGTCCGATCGGAGCGTGTTGTCGGAAATTCCGACCGTGTGTGGGCTCCAGCGGACATTTTCCATCGGATTTTCCGACACACAAAGTTGGAGAGCAGGAGATAAAGTTTTCCGACAACAAAATCCGTTGTCGGAAATTCCGATCATGTGTACACAAATCCGATGGACAAAGTGCCACGCATGCTCAGAATAAATAAAGAGATGAAAGCTATTGGCCACTGCCCCGTTTATAGTCCCGACGTATGTGTTTTACGTCACCGCGTTTAGAACGATCGGATTTTCCGACAACTTTGTGTGACCGTGTGTATGCAAGACAAGTTTGAGCCAACATCCGTCTGAAAAAATCCTAGGATTTTGTTGTCGGAATGTCCGAACAAAGTCCGACCGTGTGTACGGGGCATTACAGTAAAGAACCCTCTACGTAGTTTATGGTTAAACCTCTTTTCTTCTAATTTTATTGAGGCCACGTGTCTTCTTAAACTACCTATTGTGAGGTCACCAGTATGGTATTTGTAAATTGAAATCATATCCCCTCTCAAGCGTCTCTTCTCCAGAGAGAATAAGTTCAGTGCTTGCAACCTTTCCTCATAACTAATATCCTCCAGACCCTTTATTAGCTTTGTTGTCTTTCTTTGTACTCACTCCATTTCCAGTACATCCTTCCTGAGGACTGGTGCCCAGAACTGGACAGCATACTCCAGGTGCGGCCGGACCAGAGTCTTGTAGAGTGGGAGAATTATCACTTTATCTCTGGAGTTGATCCCTTTTTTTTAATGCATGCCAATATTCAGTTTGCTTTGTTAGCAGCAGCTTGGCATTGCATGCCATTGCTGAGCCTATCATCTACTAGGACCCCCAGGTCCTTTTCCATCCTTGATTCCCCCAGAGGTCCCCCCCCCAGTGTATAGATTGCATTCATATTTTTGCCACCCAAATGCATTATTTTACATTTTTCTACATTGAACCTCATTTGCCATGTAGTTGCCCACCCCATTAATTTGTTCAGATCTTCTTGCAAGGTTTCCACATCCTGCGGAGAAGTTATTGCCCTGCTTAGCTTAGTATCGTCCGCAAATACAGAGATTGAACTGTTTATCCCATCCTCCAGGTCGTTTATCAATAAATTATATTGACACAGCGAAACATGTCAGAAACACAAGCGTGATGTTGACTAAATGTTATAAAATATCTGAGCATAATACCAAATGGTTGTACAATTGTTTGTTGTATCATGTGATTGAGCACCTTGAAAGTCCCCTATCCCTTCCAACCTTTGAAACTTAGTGTTAACACACGTTTACACGTGTCAAGCGTTTTTTTCTGCGAAAACGCTGCTACTCCTGGCTCCACTGGCAGTGGGGGTTTTTCTGCCTCTAAACACATATATGTGCATATACACATAGCGTGAGATTTACTAAAACTGGAGCACTCAGAATCTGGTGCAGCTGTGCAGCTTCTAAATTCAGCTTGGACAATAAAACCTGGAAGCTGATTGGTTACTATGAACATCTAGAAATCTCCCCCATAGGCTAACATGGAGGGGCGTTTAGAGGCAGGAAAAAAAAGCTGCCCCTAAAAGCAGTTCAGTGTGGATGAGGCCTAAACACAAACCTTTTTTGCAGTGCTTTTTTTCTCTGAATCAAAAAGGCATGGAAAGTATGTGAAAGTATGTTCCAATGCTTTTCCATTCCAGAAAAACAAAACAAAGTATGACATGCTGCTTTTTTCCTGCACTTTCAGGAGAAACCAGCAAAAATGCAGCAGA
Source organism: Aquarana catesbeiana (assembly GCF_042186555.1). Taxonomy (NCBI): domain Eukaryota; kingdom Metazoa; phylum Chordata; class Amphibia; order Anura; family Ranidae; genus Aquarana; species Aquarana catesbeiana. The sequence continues at coordinate 222,276,605 of NC_133324.1, forward strand.
AACACATAAAAAACACATGGACTGCGTTTTTGATGCATTTCCACTTTGTTTACATTGAAGTCTTTGGAACCAAAAGCGCAACCTGCTGCAGGAAAAAAAATTCTATGGCCTTTTCCAAAAAACAGAAAATGCAGAGATAGGAAACTATGTAGGAATGGACTGTAGTACGTTTCTGCAAACTGAAAACGCACGAAAAATGCATAGGTGTGAACCAGGCCTTAGGTAGGGTTATAACCCCAATAAGATTGTTTTTTTTGCCATCTGTGTCCCATGGGGGAGATTTCCCCTTAAGTCCTGTCCTATAGCCAAAACAGGAAGTGAGAGAAAATCCCTCCAAAGTGAGGAGATCCTTTGTTGTCACCAGAACTAGTGTTCCTATTCTTTTACTGTTCTGGTGTTAACCTGAAATTTGGGATTTTATTTTACTTTTGGTGATAATGGTAAACAAGACAGATAGAGAGGGTGAATCTCCCTAACGGGAGCACAGACAGAAATAAAAGCTAATCCCTCTCCTCTCTGTCCATCCAAAGTTTTACTTTCAGTTATATGTTAAAGTGATCGTAAAGTCTTGTTTTTTTACTATAAAAATAACAAACATGTTATACTTACCTGCTCTGTTGCAGTGGATTTGCACATAGCAACCCGGATCCTCCTCTTCTCGGGTCCCTCTTCCGTTCTCCTGGCTCCTCCCTCCTGTCGAGTGCCCCTATCCTGTCGAATAATGCCTCCCGTCGAAAAATGCATCTGACGCACTGCTCATGCGCAGTACGTCACGTCACTCCAGCTGCTATCCCAATCAGCTGGCGTGACATATCTACTGGGCATGTGCAGTTCGTCGGATGGATTTTCAGACGAAAGGCAAGCCACGGAGAGCACACGGAGAGAGAGAACCTACATGTAAGATTCTGCCTCGCTCTCTGCGCATGCAACGTCATAGGTGGAATATTTTGTGAGTACATTTATAAAACACTGTAAGGGAGAACTCCGCTGGGAACACTGATGTAAGGGAGAACTCCACTGGGTACACTGATGTAAGGGACAACTCGGCTAGGAACACTGATTTAAGGGAGAACTCCACTGGGAACACTGATGTAAGGGAGAACTCCGCTGGGTACACTGATGTAAGGGAGAACTTCACCGGGTACACTGATGTAAGGGAGAACTCCTTTGGGAACACTGATGTAAGAGAGCACTTTGACCACCTCCTGTATCCTGTGCGCATCCTCTATCCATCTCCTGTACCATGTCTGCAGCCTCTAACCATCTCTTGTATTATGTCAGCAATCTCTGACTATCTCTTTTATCATGTCTGCAGTCTCTTAGGGAATGTCTGAAGAAGAATCAAGATTGAGAGGGCCGCCGGGATGAGGATTACGGGAGGAGTCAGACGTGTATGAACTGTGAAGAAGAGACTAAAACCAGAGCCACCAACTTGGAGCCGTTAACTGAGTCCTGCACGGTGCACCTGAGAGGAGGTCAGTGACAGTGTCATCAGGCCATTCTGGGGGGGGGTCACTGATGTAAGGGGGAAGTGAATACAATAATGTAAGGGGGCACTGATATAAAGGTTTCCCCTCATATCAGTAACCCCCCTTACCTAAGTGTATTCACCCTGCGGAAGGTGGTCTCTGTTCACAAGAGTCCCCCCCCACCCCCACATCAGAGTTCCGGCATTTCCCTTTACATCTGCAGGATTTCCCCTTGCAGTGCAAAGGAACTCAGATGTAAAGGAAAATGCTGCAGAGCATGATCTAAAGAGGAACTCTGATGTAAGGGGTGCCCTTATATCAGAGTCCACTGCATTCCCATTTACATCAGAGTTCCCACTTACATCAGAGTCTGCAGCATTGCCCTTTACATGAGTGTTCCACTTTACATCAGGGTTTGCAAAAGTTCCCCCTTGCACTGTAAGATTCAAAGGGATGGAGGCCTAGAGACATGTCCAGGGAACACAGAAGATACATAGGTTAGATTAGAAGGGATGAAGGCTCAGAGACATGTCCAGAGTATACAGAGGATACATGAGATAGATTAGAAGGGAAGGAGGCCCAGAGACATGTCCAGAGAATACAGAGGATACATGGGATAGATTAGAAGGGAAGGAGCATGGGATAGATTAGAAGGGATGGAGGCTAAGAGACATGTCCAGAGAATACGTGGGATAGATTAGAAGGGATGGAGGCCCAGAGACATTTCCAGGGTACACAGAGGACACATGAGTTAGATTAGAAGGGATGGAGGCCTCCTCTGTGTACCCTGGACATGTCTCTGGACCTTCATCCCTTCTAATCTAACCCATGTATCCTGTGTGTACTCTGGACATGTCTCTGGGCCTTCATCCCTTCTAATCTAACCCACGTATCTTTTGTGTTCCCTGGACACGTCTCTGAGCCTTCATCCCTTCTAATCTAACCTACGTATCTTCTGTGTTTCCTGGACATGTCTCTGGGCCTTCATCCCTTCTAATATAACCCATGTATCTTCTGTGTTCCCTGGACATATCTCTGAGCCTTCATCCCTTCTAATCTAACCCATGTGTTTTCTGTGTTCGCTGGACATGTCTCTGTGCCTTCATCCCTTCTAATATAATCTATGTATCTTCTGGGTTCCCTGGACATGTCGCTGGGCCTCCATGCCTTTTAATCTTACAGTGCAAGGGGGAACTCTGCGAACCCCGATGTAAAGGGGAACACTGATGTAAAGGGCAATGCTGCAGACCCGGATGTAAGTGGGAACTCTGATGTACAGTAAATGGGAAAGCAGTGGACTCTGATATAAGGTGGTCTCTGGTGACCAGAGCACCCCTTACATCAGAGTCTCTCCTTAGATCATGCTCTGCAGCCTTTTCCTTTACATCTGTTTTCCCTTGCACTGTAAGGGGGAATCCTGCAGACTCTGATGTAAAGGGGAATGCCGGGAATTCTGATGTGGGGGGAGGGGGACTCTGGTGACCAGAGACCACCTTCCGCAGAGTGAATACACTAAGGCAAGGAGGGGGGGGGTTACTGATATAAGAGGAAACCTTTATATCAGTGCCCCCTTACATTTTTGTATTCACTACCCCCTTACATCAGTGACCCCCCCCAGACTGGCCTGACGGCGCTGTCACTGACCTCCTCTTGGGTGCACCGTGCAGGGCTCAGTTAGATGGCTCCAGGTTGATGGCTCTGGTTTTATTCTATAGTCTCTTCTCCACAGTCCATACACATCTGACTCCTCCCGTAATCCCCATACTAGCGGCGCTCCCACTCTTGATTCCTCTCCAGACCCCCCCTAAGAGACTGCAGACACGATAAAAGACAAGAGATAGTCAGAGACTGCAGACATGATACAAGAGATGGTTAGAGGCTGTGGACAGGATACAGGAGGTGGTTAGAGGCTGCGGACATGGTACAGGAGGTAGTCAGAACATCTGCACAGGATACAGGAGGTGGTGAGAGGATGCGCACAGGATACATGAGGTGGTCAGAGGATCTGCACAGGATACTGGATGTGGTCAAAGGATGTGGAAATAGTACAGGTGGTGGTCAGAGGATGCAGACAGGATACAGGAGGTGGTCAGAGGATGTACACAGGATACTGGAGGCTGTCAGAGGATGTGGAAATCGTACAGGTGGTGGTCAGAGGATGCAGACAGGATACTGGAGGTGGTCAGAGTATGCGCACAGGATACAGGAGGTGGTCAGAGTATGCGCACATGATACAGGAGGTGGTCAGAGTATGCAGACATGTAGGGGGAGCACACAGAGGGGTCAGTCATGTAGGAGGAGCACACAGAGGGGTTAGTCGTGTAGTGGAAGCACATCTATGTATCCATGTAGGGGGAGCACACAGTGGGGTGAAGTCCTGATAAGAGCTGTCACAGGAGGGCCCTCACACAGGACACATGGCAGGCAGGGCGGTGAGGTTGGCACTCAGGGTGTTCAGTCAGGGCGGTGAGGTTGGCACAAAGGGTGATCAGGCAGGGCGGTGAGGTTAGCACACAGGGTGATCAGGCAGGACGGTGAGGTGGCACACACACAGTGATCAGGTTCCTGTTATTAGTGGAGGTGGGGTCCCTTTCCCCAGGGGAAATGGAGTTCCTGCCCCCAGATGAGATAGGATCCCAGTCCCCATGGGAGAAGGGGGTCTCTGTCCCCAGGGGAGATAGGATGCCAGTCCCGAGGGGAAATGGGTGTCCCAGTCCCCAGGAGAGAAGGGGTCCCCAGGGGAGATAGGATGCCAGTCCCCAGGGGAGAAGGGGGGTCCGATAGTGTCCCTGTCCCCAGTGGAAAAGGGGGTCCTTGTCCCCTGGGGAGATGGAGTGGGGTATGGGGTGGTGTGGGGGATATGCCACTTGGTGACTCACCATGACCAAGTCTGTAGGGCCCTCATTCATGGTCACCTGGGCTCCCTCCAGCAGCAGCACGGATGGGCGATCAGCATATCATGCTCTATCTAAAGCACACTTGTCAAAAGAACAAAGGGTAAACAGAGATAAACTGTATGGCATTTTAATAGATTGCAAGCTCTTGGGAACAGGGATGTCTGATGGGCTTTCTTAAACTGCAGTGTAGGTCACTTACACATACATAGCTATTCACAGCCCAGCCCCCCTCTTGAAGCACAGACCTTGGCCCTCCCACTGGCACCGCTGTGTCAATTCAAGCTCCCCTGACAAATACACTGCTTATGCACAGGGCCCGCCTCCTTTCTCTAGAGCAGCCTAGGGGCATGTTAGGGGTGGGGCTGGATGCGGTTCTGCTACTGACGTTATCAAGCAATTCGTGACTTCGCCTGCCCAAGTCTATAATTTTTCTGTACCAGAAAATACCATCTGTGCATGCGCAGTAAAGCTGTCCGAACAGCTGTTTACTGACGTAGCCGCACCGGAAGTGACAAAGTCGAGAATTTTTTTAGAACACCGGCTGTAACGGCGTTCTGTCGAATAATGCCTCCTATCCAAAAATGCACCCGTCACACTGCGCATGCGCAGAACGTGACGTCACTCCAGCTGATATCCCGATCAGCTGGCGTGACATTTCGACTGGGCATGCGCAGTTCGTCGGGTGCATTTTCAGACGAGAGGCAAGCCACAGAGAGAGCGGAGGGTAATGTCAGATTCTGCCTCACTCTTCGCGCAACGTCATAGGGCCCGAAAACGCTTGGTATTGGGCAGATTGTGGCGTGATCTTGCAGCGTGAATTTCTGGATGAGGAGGGAGGGGCTCCGCTGGGGGACATCTGATCTATCGTGGGGCTCTGCGGGGAGACATCTGAATTATGGAGGGGCTCTGCCGGGAGACATCTGAATTATGGAGGGGCTCTGTGGTAGGACATCCGATTTATGGAGGGGCTCTGTGGGGGAACATCTGATTTATGGAGGGGCTCCTTGTGGGGACATCTGATTTATGGAGGATCCATGTCCCCAGCGCAGTGCTCCCTTACATCAGTGTTCCCAGCGGAGTTCTCCCTTACATCAGTGTACCCAGCAGAGTTCTCCCTTACATCAGTGTACCCAGCAGAGTTCTCCCTTACATCAGTGTACCCAGCAGAGTTCTCCCTTACATCAGTGTACCCAGCAGAGTTCTCCCTTACATCAGTGTACCCAGCAGAGTTCTCCCTTACATCAGTGTTCCCAGATGAGTTCTCCCTTACATCAGTGTTCCCAGCGGAGTGCTCCCTTACATCAGTGTTCCCAGCGGAGTGCTCCCTTACATCAGTGTTCCCAGCAGAGTGCTCCCTTACATCAGTGTTCCCAGCGGAGTGCTCCCTTACATCAGTGTTCCCAGCGGAGTGCTCCCTTACATCAGTGTTCCCAGCGGAGTGCTCCCTTACATCAGTGTTCCCAGCAGAGTGCTCCCTTACATCAGTGTTCCCAGGGGAGTGCTCCCTTACATCAGTGTTCCCAGCGGAGTTCTCCCATACATCACCTTACATCGGTGTTCCCAGCAGAGGTCTCCCTTACATCAGTGTTCCCAGCGGAGTTCTCCCTTACATCAGTGTACCCAGCAGAGTTCTCCCTTACATCAGTGTACCCAGCAGAGTTCTCCCTTACATCAGTGTACCCAGCAGAGTTCTCCCTTACATCAGTGTACCCAGCAGAGTTCTCCCTTACATCAGTGTTCCCAGATGAGTTCTCCCTTACATCAGTGTTCCCAGCGGAGTGCTCCCTTACATCAGTGTTCCCAGCGGAGTGCTCCCTTACATCAGTGTTCCCAGAAGAGTGCTCCCTTACATCAGTGTTCCCAGCGGAGTGCTCCCTTACATCAGTGTTCCCAGCAGAGTGCTCCCTTACATCAGTGTTCCCAGCAGAGTGCTCCCTTACATCAGTGTTCCCAGCGGAGTTCTCCCATACATCACCTTACATCGGTGTTCCCAGCAGAGGTCTCCCTTACATCAGTGTTCCCAGCGGAGTTCTCCCTTACATCAGTGTACCCAGCAGAGTTCTCCCTTACATCAGTGTACCCAGCAGAGTTCTCCCTTACATCAGTGTACCCAGCAGAGTTCTCCCTTACATCAGTGTACCCAGCAGAGTTCTCCCTTACATCAGTGTTCCCAGATGAGTTCTCCCTTACATCAGTGTTCCCAGCGGAGTGCTCCCTTACATCAGTGTTCCCAGCAGAGTGCTCCCTTACATCAGTGTTCCCAGCGGAGTGCTCCCTTACATCAGTGTTCCCAGCGGAGTGCTCCCTTACATCAGTGTTCCCAGCAGAGTGCTCCCTTACATCAGTGTTCCCAGCAGAGTGCTCCCTTACATCAGTGTTCCCAGCGGAGTGCTCCCTTACATCAGTGTTCCCAGCGGAGTTCTCCCATACATCACCTTACATCGGTGTTCCCAGCAGAGGTCTCCCTTACATCAGTGTTCCCAGCGGAGTTCTCCCTTACAGTGTTTTATAAATGTACTCACAACAAAACATCTACCTACAGTATCTCACAAAAATGAGTACACTACTCACATTTTTGTAAAAATTTTATTCTATCTTTTCATGTGACAACACTGAAGAAATTACACTTTGCTACAATGGTAGTGAGTGTACAGCTTGTATAACAGTGTCAATTTTCTGTCCCCTCAAAATAACTCAACACACAGCCATTAATGTCTAAACCGCTGGCAACAAAAGTGAGTACACCCCTAAGTGAAAATGTCCAAATTGGGCCCAAAGTGTCAATATTTTGTGTGGCCACCATTATTTTCCAGCACTGCCTTAACCCTCGTGGGCATGGATTTCATAAGAGCTTCACAGGTTGCCACTGGAGTCCTCTTCCACTTCTCCATGATGACATCACAGAGCTTGTGGATGTTGGAGAACTTGCGCTCCTCCACCTTCTGTTTGAGGATGCCCCACAGATGCTCAATAGGGTTTAGGTCTGGAGACATGCTTGGCCAGCCCATCACCTTTACACTCAGCTTCTTTAGCAAGGCAGTGGTTGTCTTGGAGGTGTGTTTGGGGTTGTTATCATGTTGGAATACTGCCCTGTGGCCCAGTCTCTGAAGCGAGGGCATCATGCACTGCTTCAGTATGTCACAGTACATATTGGCATTCATGGTTCCCACAATGAACTGTAGCTCCCCAGTGTTGGCAGCACTCATGCAGCCCCAGACCATGACACTCCCACCACCATGCTTGACTGTAGGCAAGACACACTTGTCTTTGTACTCCTCAACTGGTTGCGCTATACAGGCTTGACACCATCTGAACCAAATAAGTTTATCGTGTTCTCATCAGACCACAGGACATGGTTCCAGTAATCCATGTCCTCAGTCTGCTTGTCTTCCGCAAAATTTTTGCGGGCTTTCTTGTGCATAATCTTTCGAAGAGGTTTCCTTCTGAGCCATGCAGACCAATTTAATGCAGTGTGCAGCGTATGGTCTGAGCACTGACAGGCTGACCCCCCCCCCCCCCCCCCTTTAACCTCTGTAGCAAAGCTGGCAGTACTCGTGTGTCTATTTCCCAAAGACAACCTCTGGATATGACGCTGAGCATGTGCACTCAACTTCTTTGGTCGACCATGGTGAGGCCTGTTTTGAGTGGAACCTGTCCTGTTAAACCGCTGTATGGTCTTGGCCACCGTGCTGCAGCTCAGTTTCAGGGTCTTGGCAATCTTCTTATAGCCTAGGTGATCTTTATGTAGAGCAACAATTCTTTTTTCCAGAGAGTCATGAGGTGCCATGTTGAACTTCCAGTGACCAGTATGAGAGAGTGAGAGTGATAACACCAAATTTAACTGCTCCCCATTCACACCTGAGACCTTGTAACACGAATGAGTCACATGACAACGGGAAAAATGGCTAATTGGGCCCAATTTGGACATTTTCACTTGGGGTGTACTCACTTTTGTTGCCAGCGGTTTAGACATTAATGCAGGGCCGATACTAGGCGGGTGCGTGGGGTGCTCTGCACCTGAGCGCCGCAGAGGTGGGGGCGCCGAAGCTCCAGAGTGCTCCCCTCTCTCCCCCTCGTCTGTGTCCAGAGGCGGAGCAGGTGCTGCGGTTCTCCATCCCGCTTGCTCTATCCGCCGGCAACTGAGAAGAGCGCATACCGCTCCCGCTGTCCCCGCAATCCGTGCTGCCTGGGTACCGCAGCGGAGCCTAATACCGATACACGTTCCAGTACTAGACTCTACTAATCTTTCTGTCCTGGTGCGCGTGGAGGCGGAGCAGTCTCCTGTCTGCCCCGCCCCCTCTGTGTGTGTCGCTTTTTTCCCATAGGTGGTGTGATGAGCGGCTTCTGGGTTGGCCGGAGCTGCTGCCAATCATCCAGTGCACTCCCAGAAATGCTCTCCGAGTGCCGCCCTCCTAGTGATCAAAGATGCCACGTATGCCCTGCCCCGCCCCCCTGCAACGTGCATCTGCTCCCAGCGCGCCCAAGCTACAGGGATGATGGATCATCTATTGGACGGGTACAGATCTATAGGGACACCTGCTGTGGGGGACTCTGATGGGGAACACCTGCTGTGGGGGGACTCTGATAGGGGACAGCTGCTGTTGGGTGGCTCTGATGGGGGTCACCTGATGGGGGACAGCTGCTGTGGGGGGGGGCTCTGATGGGGGACAGTTGCTGTGGTGGGGGGCTCTGACAGGGACAGCTGCTGTGGGGGGGCTCTGACGGGGGACAGCTGCTGTGGAAGGGCTCTGATGGGGGACAGCTGCTGTGGGGGAACACCTGCTGTGGGGGGGCTCTGATGGGGGACACCTGCTGTGGGGGGGCTCTGATGGGGGACACCTGCTGTGGGAGGGCTCTGATGGGGGACAACTGCTGTGGGGGGGCTCTGATGGGGAATACCTGCTGTGGGAGGGCTCTGATGGGGAATACCTGCTGTGGGAGGGCTCTGATGGGGGACAGCTGCTGTGGGGGGGCTCTGATGGGGGACACCTGCTGTGGGGGGGCTCTGATGGGGGACACCTGCTGTGGAAGGGGCTCTGATGGGGAACACCTGCTGTGGAGGGGGCTCTGATGGGGGACACCTGCGGTGGAGGGGGCTCTGATGGGGGACACCTGCTGTGGAGGGGGCTCTGATGGGGAACAGCTGCTGTGGGGGCTCTGATGGGGAACAGCTGCTGTGGAGGGGGTCTCTGATGGGGAACACCTGCTGTGGAGGGGGTCTCTGATGGGAAACACCTGCTGTGGAGGGGGTCTCTGATGGGAAACACCTGCTGTGGGGGGTCTCTGATGGGGGACAGCTGCTGTGGGGGAACACCTGCTGTGGGGGGGGGCTCTGATGGGGGACAGTTGCTGTGGGGGGGGGCTCTGATGGGGGACAGCTGGGGGGGGCTCTGATGGGGGACAGCAGCTGGGGGGGGCTCTGATGGGGGACAGCTGTTGTGGGGAACAACACCTGCTGTGGGGGGGCTCTGCTGGGGGACAGCTGCTGTGGGGGGGCTCTGCTGGGGGACAGCTGCTGTGGGGGGGCTCTGCTGGGGGACAGCTGCTGTGGAAGGGCTCTGATGGGGGACAGCTGCTGTGGGGGTGGGGGCTCTGATGGGGAACACCTGCTATGGGGGGGCTCTGATGGGGGACAGCTGCTGTGGGGGGGGGCTCTGATGGGGGACAGCTGCTGTGGGGGGGGCTCTGATGGGGAGTACCTGCTGTGGGGGGGGCTCTGATGGGGGACAGCTGCTGTGGGGGGGGCTCTGATGGGGGACAGCTGCTGTGGGGGGGCTCTGACGGGGGACAGCTGCTGTGGAAGGGCTCTGATGGGGGACAGCTGCTGTGGGGGAACAGCTGCTGTGGGGGGGCTCTGATGGGGAACACCTGCTGTGGAGGGGGCTCTGATGGGGGTCTCTGATGGGGAACACCTGCTGTGCGGGGTCTCTGATGGGGGACAGCTGCTGTGGGGGAACACCTGCTGTGGGGGGGCTCTGATGGGGGACAGTTGCTGTGGGGGGGGGCTCTGATGGGGGACAGCTGCTGTGGGGGGCTCTGATGGGGGACAGCTGCTGTGGGGGGGCTCTGATGGGGGACAGCTGCTGTGGAAGGGCTCTGATGGGGGACAGCTGCTGTGGACGGGCTCTGATGGGGGACAGCTGCTGTGGGGGGCTCTGATGGGGGACAGCTGCTCTGGTGGAACACCTGCTGTGGGGGGCTCTGATGGGGAACACCTGCTGTGGGGGGGCTCTGATGGGGGACAGCTGCTGTGGGGGGGCTCTGATGGGGGACAGCTGCTGTGGGGGGATATGATGGGGGACAGCTGCTGTGGGGGGGGGACTCTGATGGGGGAAAGCTGCTGTGGGGGGCTCTGATGGGGAATACCTGCTGTGGGGGGGCTCTGATGGGGGACAGCTGCTGTGGGGGGGGCTCTGATGGGGAATACCTGCTGTGGGAGGGCTCTGATGGGGGACAGCTGCTGTGAGGGGACTCTGATGGGGGACAGCTGCTGTGGGAGGGCTCTGATGGAGGAGACCTGATGTGGAGGGGGCTCTGATGAGGGGACAGCTGCTGTGGGGGAACACCTGCTGTGGGGAGGCTCTGATGGGGGAGACCTGCTGTGGAGGGGGCTCTGATGGGGGACACCTGCTGTGGGGGGCTCTGATGGGGGACACCTGCTGTGGGGGGCTCTGATGGGGGACACCTGCTGTGGGGGGCTCTGATGGGGGACACCTGCTGTAGGGGGCTCTGATGGGGACACCTGCTGTGGGGGGGCTCTGATGGGGGACAGCTGATGTGGGGGGCTCTGATGGGGGACAGCTGCTGTGGAGGGGGCTCTGATGGGGGACAGCTGCTGTGGGGGGGCTCTGATGGGGGACAGCTGCTGTGGAGGGGGCTCTGATGGGGGACAGATGCTGTGGGGGGGCTCTGATGGGGGACAGCTGCTGTGGGGGGGCTCTGATGGGGGACAGCTGCTGGGGGGGGCTCTGATGGGGAGTACCTGCTGTGGGGGGGGGGCTCTGATGGGGGACAGCTGCTGTGGGGGGGGCTCTGACGGGGGACAGCTGCTGTGGAAGGGCTCTGATGGGGGACAGCTGCTGTGGGGGAACAGCTGCTGTGGGGGGCTCTGATGGGGAACACCTGCTGTGGAGGGGGCTCTGATGGAGGTCTCTGATGGGGAACACCTGCTGTGCGGGGTCTCTGATGGGGGACAGCTGCTGTGGGGGAACACCTGCTGTGGGGGGGCTCTGATGGGGGACAGTTGCTGTGGGAGGGGGCTCTGATGGGGGACAGCTGCTGTGGGGGGCTCTGATGGGGGGTGCTGCTGTGAGGGGGCTCTGATGGGGGACAGCTGCTGTGGACGGGCTCTGATGGGGGGACAGCTGCTGTGGGGGTCTCTGATGGGGGACAGCTGCTCTGGGGGAACACCTGCTGTGGGGGGCTCTGATGGGGAACACCTGCTGTGGGGGGCTCTGATGGGGGACAGCTGCTGTGGGGGGGCTCTGATGGGGGACAGCTGCTGTGGGGGGGGCTCTCATGGGGGACAGCTGCTGTGGGACAGCTGCTGTGGGGGGGGACTCTGATGGGGGACAGCTGCTGTGGGACAGCTGCTGTGGGGGGGGACTCTGATGGGGGACAGCTGCTGTGGGGGGCTCTGATGGGGAATACCTGCTGTGGGGGGGCTCTGATGGGGGACAGCTGCTGTGGGGGGGCTCTGATGGGGGACAGCTGCTGTGGGGGGGGCTCTGATGGGGAATACCTGCTGTGGGAGGGCTCTGATGGGGGACAGCTGCTGTGAGGGGACTCTGATGGGGGGCAGCTGCTGCGGGGGGACTCTGATGGGGGACAGCTGCTGTGGGAGGGCTCTGATGGAGGAGACCTGATGTGGAGGGGGCTCTGATGGGGGGACAGCTGCTGTGGGGGAACACCTGCTGTGGGGAGGCTCTGATGGGGGAGACCTGCTGTGGAGGGGGCTCTGATGGGGGACACCTGCTGTGGGGGGCTCTGATGGGGGACACCTGCTGTGGGGGGGCTCTGATGGGGGACAGCTGATGTGGGGGGGCTCTGATGGGGGACAGCTGATGTGGGGGGGCTCTGATGGGGGACAGCTGCTGTGGGGGGCTCTGATGGGGGACAGCTGCTGTGGGGGGGCTCTGATGGGGGACAGCTGCTGTGGGGGAACACCTGTTGTGGGGGGCTCTGATGGGGGACAGCTGCTGTGGGGGGCTCTGATGGGGGACAGCTGCTGTGGGGGGGGCTCTGACAGGGGACAGCTGCTGTGGGGGGGGCTCTGATAGTGGGGGGGACAGCTGCTGTGGGGGGGCTCTGATTGGGGGACAGCTGCTGTGGAATGGGCTCTGATGGGTGACAGCTGCTGTGGGGGGGGCTCTGATGGGGGACAGCTGCTGTGGGGGGGCTCTGATGGGGGACACCTGCTGTTGGGGGGGCTCTGACGGGGGACAGCTGCTGTGGGAGGGCTCTGACGGGGGACAGCTGCTGTGGGAGGGCTCTGACGGGGGGACAGCTGCTGTGGGGGGGCTCTGATGGGGGGACAGCTGCTGTGGAAGGGGCTCTGATGGGGGACAGCTGCTGTGGGGGGATCTGATGGGGGACAGCTGCTGTGGGGGATACCTGCTGTGGGGGGGGCTCTGATGGGGAACACCTGCTGTGGGTGGGCTCTGAAGGGAACAACTGCTGTGGGGGGGCTCTGATGAGGGACAGCTGCTCTGGGGAGGGCTCTGATGGGGGACAGCTGCTGTGGGGGAACACCTGCTGGGGAGGGCTCTGATGGGGGACAGCTGCTGTGGGGGGGCTCTGATGGGGGACAGCTGCTGTGGGGAGGCTCTGATGGGGGACACCTGCTGTGGAGGGGGCTCTGATGGGGGAAATCTGCTGTGGGGGGGGGCTCTGATGGGGAACAGCTGCTGTGGTGGGGCTCTGATGGGGGAACACCTGCTGTGGGAGGGCTCTGATGGGGGACACCTGCTGTGGGGGGGCTCTGATGGGGGACACCTGCTGTGGGGGGGACTCTGATGGGGACTTTGATATAAGCTGTGGGTGGTGCAGGTAACTCTCTCCCCAGAATGTCCTTCATTCTCAACTTTAAATGTTAGGAGGTATGCAGGAGCGGATCAGGGGAGGAGAGACTGTGCCACCGCCATCCCTGTTATCAACGGGAAGAGGGCTCTCTGTGTTTGCTGCCCATCCCTCCCCTCTACCTTGCCAGGTCAGCTGCCCGCTATGTTTCTTCTCCCTCCTTCATATTGGCCTGGGAATAAATACAGTAAAAAGGGAGCAGAGAAGAGGATTGCGGGACATGTAGTCCTGAGGACTGGCGGCCCCATTGTGGTCCGGAAACTGCAACCCACACAGCATGCTCAGATGAATAAGAGAGGGGGAGAGAGAGAGAGCGCCAGGAGCCCAGGAAAGCTGAGCTGCAGTTCAGTGTGTCCATTTAGACATGGAGCTGTGTTTCGGCCCCCACCCCCTCTCTCTCCTGATTGGCTAACTGACTTTGATTGTCATAGCAGCAGGAGCCAATGTCACCGCTGCTGTGTCTCAGCCAATCAGGAGGGAGAGTCCTGGATGGCTAAGACACTCGTAGACATTGCTGGAGATGGGGCTCAGGAAATTATTAGGGGGGCTGCTGCACACAGAAGGCTTTTTATTTTAATGCAAAGAATGCATTAAAATAAAAAAACCTCTGACTTTACAATCACTTTAATATTTAGGCAATGGACACCTCTTTACAGCACCCCTGATCTTAAGGATTAAGTTCACATTTCCACAACAAATGAAAATCTCCTGACCACCCTATAGTGGCCATGATACCGGTGTAGTGGTCTGTTCACCACAATACACAGCCTAGATAGAGGGAGTATCCAACTTAATGCTCAAGCTCTCATTGGTCATTGCGACCACATGACCCTGCTGACCAAAGTGGCCAGGATATTTTTTGTTAAAAAGATGAAATTACCCGGTAATATATATAATGAATCAAAGTGCATCTCTAGACAAAAACTTTCATTTTTTAGGTATGGATAGCGTGGGGAAGGCTTAGACCAGGGATATGCAATTAGCGGACCTCCAGCTGTTGCAAAACTACAAGTCCCATCATGCCTCTGCCTCTGGGTGTCATGTTTGTAGCTGTCAGAGTCTTGCTATGCCTCATGGGACTTGTAGTTCTGCAACAGCTGGAGGTCCGCTAATTGCATATCCCTGGCTTAGACCCTCCGTCAGGTTTTTATTGCTGTCAGTGTCCCCATTGGGGAGATACACCACTATTTGTAGCAGTGGCCACTGTCCCTGAGAAACTAACATTTTAGAGCAGTCACCAGAACAAGAGGTGAGGGGAGATCCTCCAATGAAAAACAAGGGGTCCCTTTTCTGGGAATAAATGTATAAAAAAGGGGGGTTCCCTTCACTTTGGGAGATTGGGTTGCTGCTGCGTGTTAGACTTCATGCACATGGATGTGTACACATTCCCAAGTCTTCAGGTGTGAACTATCCGTGTTTTTCTGTGCCTGGGTAGCTGCGTACAACCACCAATAGAGTGAATGGCTATACACAGCTAGCTGCTTGGAAACACCCTTGGCTTCTGAATTTACATGTGCGCACAGTGCATTTGCCCCAACGTGACACTTTCACACTCGAGGAAGTACTTCTTATGCTGATGTGTTCACAGCAGCCAAAAGAGCACAGCCAGGAAATCAATGCACCGAGGGATCACTACGCGTTTCGCATATAGCTTCCTCAGGGAATCCTATTAGTACTGAGAAACATAGTATGTATTACAGTATAATATCTATAGATTTTCCTTTTTTTGTATTTAGTCATTAATGCATAACTTGCTTTTGAATATGAACATGTGTATTGATATACTGTAATATATATTATGTTTCTCAGTACCAATAGGATCAACTGAGGAAGCATATGCGAAATGCGTAGCATACCCTCGGTACATTGATTTCCTGTGGGGACACGATATGCAAGAACTTCTGCATATACCAGCTTCAGAGTCCATCATATCTATGGGCATACCTACAGGGTTTCTCAAGTGTTCATATAGGTCTCACCTAGGTGGGACAACACCACTCAATTTTTGGATTTCAATATTTGTTTGTAAAATGTTTTTTATATGATGTTAAATAAATTTGGATTTTTATTTAATTGAGTAATCTCTTTTTCATCTTGGGTCTACTTGTGGCTACCAATATAAAGTCCATGCTTATCCTTGGTTCTTTTTTTTTTTGCTTATATTTGAATGTGGTTCCACATTCTGAGTCATGTCTCAACTGCTTTTTACTATATTACAAACATTCTATACATCACAGCAAACCTCAGAGTGAGAGCAATAGCTCTAGGGTCATCATTTACAGTTTACTCCAAGTCTTCATCTCCTCTAGGCTCCCCCCTCTTCTCCAGACTGATGGAAGCTACAAGTTGCAGCTGAGGGGGTGGATATGGTCTGGGGAGAGGGAGCAGCCAGCCAGAGAGATTAGAAAAATAAGGCAAGCAGTTAGAGTCAGTATAAATAAAAGAAAGGTCTGGTGTCATTATAAGTGTTGTGTAGTGGACAGTGTAGAGTGCAGTGTTCTGCAATTGACAGTGTAGTGGACAGTGTTGTGTAGTGTAATGGACAGCGTTGTGTAGTGGACAGTGTTGTGTAGTGTAGAGTGCAGTGTAGCGTAGTGGACAGTGTTGTGTAATGGACAGTGTAGTGGACAGTGTTGTGTAGTTGACAGTGAACAGTGTAGTGTAGTGGTCAGTGTAGTGTAGTGGACAGTGTGGGGTAGTGGTCAGTGTAGTGTAGTGGACAGTGTGGTGTAGTGTAGTGGACAGTGTAGTAGTCAGTGCGGTGTAGTGGTCAGTGTAGCGTAGTATAGACAGTGTAGTGTAGTGGACGGTGTAGTTTAGTGTAGTGGTCAGTGTAGTGTAGTCGTCAAGTAGGTCAGTGTAGTGTAATGGACAGTGTAGGAATAAGGTGGGTTAGTGTAGTGGTCAGGTAGGACAGTATAGGAATCAGGTAGGTTAATGTAGTGGTCAGGTAGGTTAGTCTAGTGTAGTATAGTGGTCAGTGTAGTGGTCAGGTAGGTTAATGTAGTGGTCAGGTAGGTTAGTGTAGTGGTCAGGTAGGTTAGTCTAGTGTAGTATAGTGGTCAGTGTAGTGGTCAGGTAGGTTAATGTAGTGGTCAGGTAGGTTAGTGTAGTGGTCAGGTAGGTTAGTCTAGTGTAGTATAGTGGTCAGGTAGGTTAATGTAGTGGTCAGGTAGGTTAATGTAGTGGTCAGGGAGGTTAATGTAGTGTAGTATAGTGGTCAGTGTAATGGTCAGGTAGGTTAGTGTAGTGGTCAGTGTAGGAATCAGGCTGGTCAGTACTATTGTAGGAAGGGACTCACGGAGTGCTGAAAGTCTGCAGGTTAGGGGGCGCAAATTACTTGCTTTGCCCCGGGCGCTGACAACCCACGCTACGCCACTGCTGGCATCCATTGGCTTTTGCCATAATGTGCATGTATGAACAGCATATTTGAACATTATGGCAGACTTGCCTAGCAAAGTGCCCCACCTCGGCTCTGCAGTTACCTTAATGTCCTCTGTCACTTGTAAATATGCCATGAGAGTTGTTGTTGATGGTTTTCTGAAATAGCTTTCAACAGCAACATATCCCTGAAAATTATTCAAACATTCTGAAAACTTGGCATTCAGTTTGTTATGCAATCACATTTCAGTTCTCAGGGAGCTCACTGCAGAAATCTTATTGGATGTATCATCTTCCCACATTTTGGGATTTCACAGGCAGAATACCCAGTTCAAGTGTGTGCTATAGCAATTCTGGCCACTAAGTGGCAACATTGAGCTCTTCATGACTGCACACACCAGAGGTGCTTTACCAGTCGATTCATATCCATGTGAGAATGATGGGTTATATATATATATATATATATATATATATATACACTGTATATTCCCATTATAAATCTACTGGCAAAAATGATCTAAAACAGCGTTTTGTTTTTTTTAACTATCGCTAATAATATATATGTGCTGGGGTGCTTTTAGTGCTCTCTTCTAAATACAGTATGAAGTCCCCGTGGTTAGCAAGGTGGCCTTAACCTCCCTGGCAGTATGATTATTTCGGATTTTAGGTGCTGAAAGCGGTACAATTATTTTGCATGGAAATTTCGCGTTTTATATTGTAGGCCTGTAATTCTTAACAATAACACACACACTTAAATCTGTCCAAACCAGAGTCTAGTAGATATCCCGGGTATGATGAAGTTTGAAACACAAAAACATAAATTATAATATAATAAATAAATATAAATAATTAAAAAAAAATAATAATATAATAATAATAAAATAAATTTCCCCACGATTCACTATGGCTCAATTCTGCAAGTGTTCTAATTTACTATCGCTGTTTTCTTGCTGATCTAAAGCCACTTTTGACATAAATGGGACACTTTTTGGTTGCTATGGACAATCTCCAGTTTCCAGGCAGAAAGAACAGTGTATATAACATAAAACTGCATGCAGGGCATGGGCCAAAGCACTGGGGACAAATGGGATGTGAAATAATTTCATACAGTATTGTAATCTGTAAGATTACAGTACTGTATGTGTTATGATTTTTAAATTTGCCGCCAGACTCCGCCCCCGTGCGTCGCACCGCTCGCAGGGAAGGGAGCCTGGCACGGAGAGGCTTCGGAGGAGACAGAGCCCGCAGACACAGCGGGGGATATCGCAGGATCCCGGGGACAAGGTAAGTAATGCCGCACCAGGATCCTGCAATGTAATCCCGAGTGTGGCTCGGGGTTACCGCTAATGGGACTGAAATTTAACCCCGAGCCACACTCGGGATTACCGTCAGGGAGGTTAAAATGGTATTAAATTAAAAAAAAAAAACAACAATGTAATATATTGCAGGTTACCAGTCCTTAATCTCTTTCTTACTGGGCACTTAAACCCCCCTCCCGCCCAGACCAATTTTCAGCTTTCAGCACTGTCACACTTTGAATGACAATTGTGCGGTCATACAACACTGTACTCAAATTAAATTTTTATCATTTATTTCACACAAATGGAGCTTTCTTTTGGTGGTATTTAATCACCATGTGGGTTTTTATTATTTGCTAAACAAAAAGACAGAAATTTTTGAAAAAAAAAAAAAACATGTTTCATAGTTTGTTATAAAATTTTGCAAACGGGTAATTTTTCTCCTTCACTGATATTCGCTGATGAGGCTGCACTGATGGGCTGCACTGAGGGAACAGATAAGGGGACACTGATGGGCACTGATGGGTGACACTGATGGGCATTGATAGGTGGCACTGGTAGGTGGTATTGATAGGCAGCACTGGTAATGATGCACTGATTGGTGATTTATAGATCGCACTGTGGGCACTGATAGGTGGCACTGAGGGCACTGATAGCTGACACTTTGGGAACTGGTAGGTGACGCTGGTGACACCTCCGCGATCAGGACTGATGTCCCTCTTGCAGCCGCCGGTGATCGGCTTTGGAAAAATAGCCGATTACCTGCTCTGTTTACATCACATGGTAAGGGGTCGGGATTTCATAAGACTCGCTGATCACAGGGCACGCAGGCCGTTCAAGCACGAGAGGACATCAATTAAGTCTACGCTGTAGCTGTCTTTCGGCTATAGCGCGGACGGCAAGTGGTTAAATGTGTCAGCTGAATTTTTTTTTCCTCCTAGTGATTCAGCCAGTAACACACTTCCTGTCTTCCACAGGCAATAGGCTGCAGCACTAATTAGTGTATTCTGATGGTGAGGGAGTCTTCCCACCAGGGCAAGGACAAGGTCATCTGGAGCCCACGGCAAACATGCCAAATTGCGCCAGCAAACATCCCCCTCCCACCAAAAAATAAATAAAATCAAGCACTAATCTGCATGCCTGTCTTTTAAGCATACCCCCCCCCCCGGCTTAAATCTTTACCCCCCCATCTCAAATCATCTTACCCTATATGCTCCCAGCACAAATCCCCCACCCCCAAAAAACTTCCCCCTCCTTGCACAAATCCTCTACCCTTCAAATTTCCCCTCCAAGCACAAATCATTTCCCCCCCACTCAAATTCCCCCCTCCTAGCACAAATACCCCTCAATCAACCCTACTAGAACAAATACCCAGTCCAAAAAAAAAAAAATCTGATCTTAGCACAAATCCTCTTCACCCATCTCCCCTCCCAACACACATCCCCCCAAATCACTACTCCTAGCACACCTACCCAGCTTTCCCTAGAACAATTCTTACCCCCTGCCACCCCTCTCAACACAAATTCCCTCCCCCCAATCTCCTTGTGGTGCCCCCACCACCTCACATTATACCACAGTGCCCAGGGCAGCCGCTCCTCCTGCCCACCCCTTGTCCCGGCCCTGCTCCCCACTATCAGAATACGACACAGTGGGGAAGATTCCCCCATCCACCTCAAATGTGTAGATGGGGGAATTGGGTCCGTTTTTTTCAGTTCAACCTATAGGTTGAACAAAAAAAAAAAAACAGGCCTATGTATGGCCAGCTTTAGGGTGTCTCCACTCTGGATAGAGGAACAAATACACCTTTGGACAGCAGCATTGCCAATCTGGGGAGAGGGTAGCAGCAGATTTAGATTGGCTTTAACTTGTTAGTCAAGTCCAACTTCAGCTATCCCTTAAGCAGTTACAGCAACAGTTTTTTTCCTTTTGGGATAAATGTTTTCTATAAATAAAATGGATCGTTGTACCTTGACACTTCAAAACGTATTCACCGTTGTGTGCACATGAAGTCCTTGATATCCTCCTGATGTGAAGCTTCTTTAACCTGTTCCTGCCCACGCTATAGCTGAAAGAAGGCTGCAGCATGGCTCTAGTTCTGAGAGGCTGTCCTTTGGACACAGCTGATCACAGATCACGGTAAAGGGCCAATCACAGCGGCCATACCTCCCAACTTTTTGAGATGGGAATGAGGGACACCTACAAGCAAAAGTATGTAGGCATAGGACACACCCCCTGCCACACCCCTTTAAAGGAGATATCTACAAAAAAATGATCGGTTAAACCCGCAAGTGCTTTTTTTTTTACCACTACTATTCCTTTATATTGGCTTTTAGAATTTACAAATGCAGCAATTTAGAAATTGGATGAAAGGTTTAGCACTGGGAAACACTTTTTAAAAGATAAAAAGTGCATTTTATATACAGCTATATAGATCAGACCACAATAAGGGACAAATGAGGGAGAAAGGGGGACAGAGGGACATTGCTCCAAATCAGGGATAGTCCCTCTAAATCAGGGACAGTTGGGAGATATGACAGTGGCCCTTTACCATGTGATCAGCCATGTCCAATCACAGCTGGTCACATGTAAACAGACTTGCCAGTTATCTGCATTCCTTAATGGCCTGTACACACGATCCGAATATTGTACGATAGATCTTATGACTTTTTTCGTTTAATAGTCGCAATTAGAAATTGAATGGGTAACTAAAGTCACGAAAATTCTCGTACGACAGAAAAAAAAAATCGGAAGTGATGTCATGTGTTGTAATGTATTTGTATTGTATTTTCGGACGACAACTATACTGACTAAATGAAAATCATACCAATCTGGTATCGTACAAGGAAAATTGTCGTGCTTGTCTGATGAACTGTTGTGATCGGCTTTCTAAAGTAGTGTACACATGATCCGAAAATCGTGTGATTCTTCCTTGGATGACAGTTTTCGTACGATATTCGGATCGCGTGTACGGGCCATTACTCTCACACGGTCTCTGTGTGAGGAAAGGAGAGCCGAAAACCGGCAAGTCTGACAGGGTACATTGTTTACATTGATCATCAGTGCCCTGATTATCATTGCAGCCCCGTCAATGTCGCCTCATCAGTACCCATCAGTGCAGCTTATCAATGGCCATCAGTTCAACGTCATCAGTGCAGCCTCATCAGCATACATTAATGAAGAGGAAAATGTACTCATTTGCAAAAAACAGAAACTAGGAAAAAAGTTTTTTGTTTTATGTCCCTTTTTTGTTTGTTTAGCAAAAGAAAAAAACCCAGTGGTGATTAAATACCACCAAAAGAATAAACTCAATCTGTCTCAAAATAATTTCATTTGGGTACAGTGTTGCATGACCGTGTAATTGTCATTCAAAGTCTGACAGCCCTGAAAGCTGAAAATTGGTCTGGGCAGGAAGGGGGTGAAAGTGCCTGGTATTGAAGTGGTTAAAAATTGAAACTAAATCAGTCAAACTAGATTGGAGAAAGCGAGACTGCCTGTCTTGAAAAAGGAAGGCAAAGAAAGGGGAAGTGTGGTTTCAATTTTGGGTGGAGGTTCACTGATGTGTCAGGTGAAAAAGAAAGAAGCTTCACATCATGAGGACTTCAAGGACTTTATGTGTACACAGACAGCAGAGGATAGATTTTGAAGTGTCAAGTTACATGTTATTAATTTTGTTGTATGTGTAAGGATCCTAATTGACCGGTGGATACAGTTAACTTGTTATTTTGTAAGTAGCGGGCACCTACTTTTATGTAGGTGACCTTTTCTTGATAGCTTTCTGATACAGGTAAATTTAGACAAGCTAATGCTATTTGCAGCAGGCCTGTATTGTATGATTTCTTTATTTGAGTGACAGGTGTTTATGTGTTGGTCTTGGCCAATCATTAATTTGCTTGGTAATCCCGGGACTCTCATATAAAAAGGGGGGTCACATGGTGCCCGGGAGTTCGAGTCCAGTCCTGCTCTGAGGAGCGTGAGAGCCAGCCTGGTTCCCGGAGGGGAAGTTGGAGGTTTTCCCCTCCGGGGAGCCAACGGAGCTTCACCTTAGCGAGAAGGGTGGCTATCGGGGCCTCATGGAGGAACAGACGACATCTTGCCGCGTGTAGTCGTGGATGTCGTAGGCCGCCCCTGCGGGGAGGGGAACGGGCCACAAAGAGATAAAGGAAACTGAGGAACATTGCGGATGAAGTAGCAACAAAGCGGAAGGAAACTGGGCGATCGATCGTTTAAGAGTGGCACATGGACTATCGATCATGTGAGTGAAAGCCCAAGGGAAAGGTACTGCCAGAGGCTGAGGGATGTTAGTGCACAAGTCAGTGAGATGGGCAGTAATGGCCTATGACTTTGAGTTCAGCATTGCCCCGGGATTCCAATCAGTGAAGCGGGAGGAGTTATTTAGATTTGCTCTCCTTTAGCCTAATTTGGAAGAACCATGTCGGTGGGAAGTAGTGGTAAAAAGGTAGCGGTGAAGCTGCAAGCACACATGTAGAGATATGGATCATTCTTTTAAAGTTATCCAGATGAAAAAGTTATTCAGAGTGACTCTTTATCAAATCATTCTCTATCAAATCTGCTTCCATCGTCCCTGATTGAAGAGATCATTGAGAAATTATTTCTTGACTGTCCGCAATTGTACTCATATTTTCCTGTATGATTCACTGAAAGATGACAATGTAACAGAAGAGCATCTCAAAGAAAGTCCTTCTCCCATCCCAGTTTATGTTGATGAATAAAGCATTAAGAAAAAGCATTAAGGACTGTGACTTTTAAATCTATGGGCTGCGAGGGTTGGGTGGTAAACGTGAATTACAGATATAACAAATATTCAGCCGCTCCTTCGGGGGTAAGCGCTACATGTATGCACTATTTTATAGAACCTTTTTTATCAACACGGCTTTTTAACTAAAGTGGTTCTTAGATCAGGGGTGTCAAACCTAATTACATTGCGGGCCGCATCAGCATTTGGTTACCCTCAAAGGGCCAGTTGTATATGCAAGACTAGATGTACAGATCACCCCCCCCCCCTTATATCAAATGTCAAGAGTCTCCCACCCTTCCTTACATCAAAGTGCTCCCCCCTTACCTTGTGCTGATGCTGGAAAGAAGCTGGGGGCAGAGCTGGGAAGCAGAAAGTGCAGGGCCTGGAGGAGGACCAGAAGAGGGGTGGAATCAGCTGCCGGAGTCTACTGAATGCTGAGACCAGGGGAGGCAGAGAAGAGGGGGTGCTGCGACTGCACAGAAGTGCAGGATCTGTAGGAGGAGTTCTGTCCTTCTCTCTGCTGCAGACTGCTGAGACAAGGTTGGGGCAGAGATGCAAGGGCCACATTCAGCCCACGGGCCTTGTGTCTGACACATGTGTCTTAGATTATATTTATCACAAAAATTTGATAGTAGGACTATGATACGATATTTAAATGATAAGAGCGATGCATCATTCACATTTAAATTTGAATGGATTCATTGAAAATTGCAATTCATTTGGAAAGGACCAAATTCCCAGAGCCTGCATGTTGATAATCTCATCTCTAGCAGATGATGATGAATCTTTCTGGAGTGATGATGCTGTGCGGACTTTCTTATCTCTACAGAAATCTGCAAAAGCGCAAAGAGTTTTGTGGAAAAAGGGTCCAGTTAATGGAAGAAGACAAAATTTCCTGTCCTTGACCCAAGGACTGTTGCACGTTGGGTTTCCTGTTATTGTGTACTGTAGTGATTCACAATAGAAAACAGGTAAACACATTAGTATAACCACTTGCCAACCGTCTCCTGTAGCTTTACTGCTACAGTGCATCTTGGCTGCACAGGATTTGCATATCTGGGTAGGAGGCGCGCATGCGCCTGCTGTGCTACCATTCTCTACAGCTAAAACTGATCAGTGGGTCCCAGCCAATGATTTATGGCCAGAACCCACTGAGCAAATGACAGAAGAGAGCCCTGTGTGGGTAAACACAGGGCTCTCTACTGAGAACAGTGATGTGCCATTGTTTTTCTCCCTGCAAAGCAGGGAGTAAAACCCAGAACATTGCTTATAGTACACACACTAAACATGAATTCTGACGTTTTTCATGCAATATTATCTGCTCATATTCAGCAAAATGCTTCAGAACTCATTGGACGGCGCTTCACAGTGCAGATAGACAATGACCCGAAGCATACTGCAAAAGCAACCAAAGAGTTTTTTAAGGGAAAGAAGTGGAATGTTATGCAATGGCCAAGTCAATCACCTGACCTGAATCCGATTGAGCATGCATTTCACTTGCTGAAGACAAAACTGAAGGGAAGATGCCCCAAGAACAAGCGGGAACTGAAGACAGTTGCAGTAGAGGCCTGGCAGAGCATCACCAGGGATGAAACCCAATGTCTGGTGATGTCTATGCGTTCCAGACTTCAGGCTGTAATTGACTGCAAAGGATTTGCAATCAAGTATTGCGTGTGCGAACAACCATGACATTATTTGTTTTTCTGAACTGTCTTACCTAAGTTTTATGTGTTGATCTTGTCTTGGCCTCTTGCTATTCTGACTTTTGAAGCAAAAAGTTCACTTTGATTGCTAGGCACTCTTATAGTCACTCATGATTAATTAACGAACTTCAACCCCACCCTTATAACAGTATATATTTGAGCATCCTTAAGGGGGTAGCACATTGCTGGGGCTTCTATCCTTAAGGCTTCTTCCTCTAAGTGTTTCTTTCTACAAGTGTTATGCACTTCATTCTCTGCACTTCAGCGATTGCACGAAGCAAACAAATACAGCAATCTGCACTGGAAAGCAGCTAACAGACTGCAGGTGACCTGTCTCTCTATTAAGCTCTCCTTCCACTCTGTAACATGCACTCTCTACCACTGCTCCTGACACTCCTGTCCTCTCTCCTCAAACTCTCTTACCTTCACCCCCCCTCTCCACCCACCTGCTTATACATATCACCCTGCCTTCTGTCTTCCCCCTACTACTGCTCTTACCAACTCTCGCTCATTCTACATCCATACACTGATAAAACCTCCAGTATTCTGAGACATGCCCCTTCACATAAATCACAGTCCCACATTACCTCCCTCACCCTCCTGCTTCTCCTAATCTCTGGTGACATATCCCCAAACCCTGGGCCACCATCATCTGTCTTTGCCCAACGCTCCCATTCCCCTACACCCTCTGGCAGGAGCCGCAACCCACAGAACTTGGTCCATATTCCTCTTTCCAAAACCAGCCCCCCCTTTTCCTGTGCCCTGTGGAATGCACGTTCTGTCTGCAACAAACTCACCGCCCTCCACGACCTCTTCATCACAAATTCCTTTAACCTTCTTGCCATTACTGAAACCTGGCTTCATGAATCGGACACTATTTCTCCTGCTTCCATCTCCCATGGGGGCCTTCTCTGGACTCACTCCCCCAGACCAAGTGGACGGAAGGGAGGTGGAGTGGGAATCCTTCTAGCCCCATGCAGCACCTATCAGGTTCTTCACCCACCTCCCTCTCTGACACTCTCCTCTTTTGAGGCACATTGCATTCGTCTTTTCTCTCCCATTTCTCTAAGAATTGCTGTCATCTACCGGCCCCCTGGACCGGTATCAGCCTTTCTTGATGACTTCTCTGCCTGGCTACCCTACTTTCTCTCTTCTGAAATCCCCACAATTATTCTTGGGGACTTCAACATCCCTGTCAACACTAACACTACTATTACTTCTAAACTTCTCAGTCTAACCTCATCGCTTGACCTGAAGCAATGGATACAGGCTCCTACCCACTCCAACGGCAACACCCTTGACCTTGCCTTCTCCTATCTGTGCACTCCGTGCAACCTTTCCAACAATCCACTCCCACTCTCTGATCACCACCTTATTAGTTTTGCTCTCTCCTTGTCTTCCACCTCTTCTCCCTCCAACCGCCCAACAGTTACACGCAGAAACCTTCGCCACCTCAACCCTTCTCTTCTCTACTCTGCTACTGATCACCTCTATGACAAAATCTCCCCCCTGTCCTGCCCCAACCTAGCTACTTTCATTTACAACAGCTCACTGTCCTCCTCCCTAGACAAGCTGGCCCCCCTCACTACACGCAGAATTAGGCCCCAACTGCTACAACCCTGGCAAACAGATGACACCAGAAGTCTCAGAAAACGTAGCCGCGCTTTTGAGCGCCTGTGGCATAAGACTAAGACCCAGGAAGACTTCACACAATATAAATCTGCCCTCCTAAAATACTACTCCTGCCTTCACACTGCCAAACAGACCTACTTTATCACACTCATCAACACCTTCTCATCCAGTCCACGTCAACTCTTCTCTACCTTCAACACTCTACTCTGTCCTCCACTGCCTCCACCCACCACCTCAATCACCGCCCAGGAGATTGCCAATCACTTCAAAACTAAGATTGATACAATTCATGAGGAGATCGCCAATGCGCAAAAACCCCCCCCATGCAACACCCCATGTCCACAGATACAGTCATTACTTCCCTCATTCAACCCTGCTACTACTACTGAGGTTGCTAAACTTTTATCTAGCACTCATCTAACCACTTGCCCCCTGGATCCTGTTCCCTCGCAAATGCTATGCTCACCCTCTGACTCAATTCTACGCTCTCTAACTCACATTTTCAACCTCTCCCTCTCTTGTGGCATCTTCCCAAACTCTCTAAAACATGCGCTAGTCACCCCCATACTAAAAAAGCCCTCACTGGATCCCACCAATCTCAACAACTTACGTCCCATCTCCTTACTCTCCTTCTCCTCCAAACTTCTTGAAAGACTGGTCTACAACCGATTAAGTGACCATCTGACCATGAATAAACTTCTTGATCCCCTTCAGTCCGGTTTTCGCCCTCAACACTCCACGGAAACTGCTCTCCTTAAACTCTCAAATGACCTACTAATGGCTAAAGCCAACGGACACTATTCTGTACTACTTCTCCTGGATCTCTCTGCTGCCTTTGACACAGTGGACCACCCCCTCCTCCTCGAAAAACTCCACTCCTTTGGTCTCCGTGACTGTACTCTTCGCTGGTTCTCATCCTACCTATCCCACCGCTCCTTCAGTGTCACTTACAACTCTACTTCCTCCTCTCCTCTTCCTTTTTCCGTTGGGGTCCCCCAAGGTTCTGTTCTCGGACCTCTCCTTTTCTCAATCTACACCACCTCCTTGGGTCAGTTGATTGCCTCCCACGGCTTTAAATATCATCTCTACGCTGATGACACCCAAATCTATCTCTCCACCCCCCAGCTCTCTCCACCTGTCTCCTCACGCATTACCAACTTATTAGCAGACATATCAGCCTGGATGTCACATCACTTTCTCAAACTCAACCTATCCAAAACCGAGCTCATGATATTTCCTCCCTCAGGTGCCACTTCCCCTGATCTCCCTGTCAAGATCAACGGCTCAACTATCAACCCATCTCCCCACGCCAAGGTCCTAGGTGTAATCCTGGACTCTGAACTAACCTTTCGACCCCACATTCTATCACTATCCAAAGCTTGCCGCCTCTGTCTTCGCAACATCTCCAAGATACGCCCCTTCCTAACCATCGACACCATAAAGCTTCTAATCCACTCCCTGGTCATCTCCCGCCTTGACTACTGCAACTCCCTCCTCATTGGTTTACCTCTAAATAGGCTATCCCCACTTCAGTCCATCATGAACGCTGCGGCCAGACTCATCCACCACACAAACCGCTCAGCGTCTGCTACACCCCTCTGCCAATCCCTCCATTGGCTGCCACTCAGTCACCGAATTAAATTCAAGATACTAACTATAACTTACAAAGCCATCCACAACTTGGCCCCTAGCTACATCTCTAACCTAGTCACAAAATACCAACCTAATCGTTCTCTTCGCTCCTCCCAAGACCTCCTGCTCTCGAACACCCTTGTCACCTCATCCCATGCTCCCCTTCAGGACTTCTCCAGAGCCTCCCCCATCCTCTGGAATGCTCTACCCCAATCCGTCCGTTTTTCTCCTACTTTATCCACTTTCAGACGATCCCTGAAAACTCATCTCTTCAGAGAAGCCTATCTGGCCCCCACCTAACAACTGGACATTTATCTTCTCAATCAGCACATCACCCACAGTTATTACCTCTTGTATCTCTTGACCTCCCCTCTTAGATTGTAAGCTCTAAGGAGCAGGGCCCTCTGATTCCTACTGTATCAAATTGTATTGTATTTGTACTGTCTACCCTCAAGTTGTAAAGCGCTACGTAAACTGTTGGCGCTATATAAATACTGTATAATAATAATAATAATAATAAGTATTAAAAAGTGAAAGTTTGATGGATGATTGTTAATCTGTCCCATTACTTTTGGTCCCTTAAAAAGTGGGAGGCACATATACAAACTGTTGTAATTCCTATACCGTTCACCTGATTTGGATGTAAATACCCTCAAATTAAAGCTAAAAGTCTGCAGTTAAAGCACATCTTGTTTGTTTCATTTCAAATCCATTGTAGTGGTGTATAGAGCCAAAAAAGATTAGAATTGTGTCAATGTAAAATTAAACTGGCACAGAAACCAGGCATGACCTATGTATGTATGTATGTATGTATGTATGCGGGGTTTTTTTTTTTTATTTTGTGTTTTGTTTTCTATGTATATAGCTTCTTTAATTGCTGAAATTATTTATTTGTTTTTATTTTCTTTTGGTTGTTGTCTGTTTTTTGAAAATCAATAAAAAACGTATATTTAAAAGAAAAAAAAAAAAAAAAGAATTCTGTCAATGTCCCAATGTTTATGGACCTGACTGTATATGTATATATATATAGATATATATACACACACACACACAGTGGAGGTCTTAGTGCAGACACCGATTCTCTTCTGCCTCCCCCTGCAGCTCTGCCAGCTTCTCTTCCTCTTTCTCCCTCCAGCTGCACTGCAGGGGGATTGGTCCTAGCACATGTGCTCCTTCCATCTGCTGTCTGGGCTCCCCATTTGCCTATTTCCACAGCAGCACTTCTGGCTTCCCTTCTCTCCTCTCCTGCCAGCAGCTACTGCAGGCACAAAGGGAGATGTTTCAGGATAGAATGTGGGGGAAAGGAGCCCCCATATGTCATTTATTGGCCCCTTTCTTTCCTGAGTAAACACAGGGAGCAGTCGGTACCAATCACTCCTGTGTCCATTCACCACTTAAGCATAGTAAACTGTGCATTTCCTATTGATTAATCTGTGCTGGTGTCCTGCAAAGAAAGGGACTGATAAATCTATGTACTCAGTCACTTTCAGCCGGGAAGGGGGTCTGTCAGGTAGGCTGTATATATCTTTTTTGGTGTTTTTGGGGACACGCCTGGTTAGGCTTATCAAGACATTATGGGAGTTATTTACTAAAACTGAAGAGTGCAAAATCTGGTACAGCTCTGCACAGAAACCAGCTCCTAGGTTAAACTGCCAAAGCTTAATTGAACAAGCTGAAGTTAGAAGCTGATTGGCTACCATGCACAGCTGCACCAGATTCTGAGTGCTCCAGTTTTAGTTAATCTCCCCCCCCCCACCCCTTTCTCTAGGCTTAGATAATGAACTTGTACCGATGGTAGCTGCAAAAAATGCATCCAGGGCTCATACAGTATTTTTCATACACATATTTGTTTTTCACAATGAGTTTGACAGCAGTGTAGCAATTTTGTTCAAGATGAAAAGTGTTCTTTTCTGCACAGGTGAATGGTGCAGATTATTGGAAGACCATGTAATGGAGAAATGAAATCACAGCAGATAAGCTTCACAGCTTTACTCTTTTATTCACATTTCAGTATAGCCACCAAATTTCTGACAATACAACCTTATCATTTACAGTTGCCACCATTCACATAATCCCAGTACAGTCCTCTAAGACCTGTTCATGTTATTCCTTTGGTTAATTCTTGTTCTGACCCCAAGTCCTCCATCCCAGCTTTTCATTGAGACTTCACAGTGATGGGACCAGACATTTCACATAATTTAGTTCACTTATGTAAATATTAACTGCTACACCCTGAGATCCAAACATGATTTTTCAGGATATAATGACAAATAGTTTGCTAGCTAGTCCCAAACATTGTAAATATGACCTCAAATCTTTTTTCTAGTGTGTGTTAGAAAATGAGAAGTAGTATCTCAAGTGGTTGCTATGGACAATACCTCTTCCTTTCCTTTAGAGTTGATACATCAGCTTCATTGTTGGTAATGTAGTAATGGACAGCAGTATTATTGTCTTGCAGAGAAAGATCTGGCTGCAGCATGAAATATTCTGGTTTAAACTTCCTGCAGTACTTTTAAAAATCTTAGAGTTTACATCTGTGAATTATACATGAAAGGCTTTGTATTTTGTTTGAAGGCAGCTAATTCAGGCACTAGAAGATCATCACAGCAACTTCTTACAGAATGCAACCGGATTGCAGAGAGCACATACGGCATGAGAGAGGCTCCAAAGTCAACTCTTCCTCTGTACAAATACATCTTTGTTCCACCTAAGTAGAGTTCTATTTCCACAGCTTGGACTGAGCTCTACAAACACTACATGTCAGCTTCACTGTTGGCCAGGTTTTACTAAGGCAGGCCATATATAATGCAATTTTCCTTCCTTCAACCACGGGGTGAAGAAAAGAAAATTGCCTGATTTTCCCATCAACAGTGTCAATGATGATGGTGGAATTCCTCCCGCAGCACTATTGTGTTCTGCTGGCTGGGAGCATGGGGAGCCTTCCCCACCAGCGGAATACATTGATCACTGCTGGGGACTATAGCCACCGGCAGTGATCTGGGGGAAAAAAAAACGGACAGGCTGGTTGTTGATTGCCTTCAGTACAACCAGCTTGCCAATATTCCTGCTGAACCAGCCGAATTGAGATCCATCTAAGGCCGGCTTTACAGTCAGACTAAATACCATTGATACACGGTGGATCTCTTTTCAGACAGCGTTTGACAGGTGGTTAAGAGGCATTATCTCACATTCTCACTGCCTGTTTTACTTCTAAAAAGCCACACCAGGCAGCGCAACTACATGCATCGCATGCAGATCCGGTGCAGCGACAGCGGGGATAATTTTTCCCAGGGCATGATGTAAAGCATCACAGCTGTGGCATTTGTGTACCCCATATTGTTGTTATTGCAGTCTAGGGGGTCTGAAAACATGCAGCTCAACTTTGTCTTTCTATCGGCCCCAACCTCAAGTGTAAATTAAGCCTAAGACAGGGTTTTTCAATCGTTAAAACATGGAGGAATCTTTGAAAGAACATTTGGGTTTCAAGATATCTCTGCCAATAATTACGATAGCTACAGCTGACAACACATTAACCTGTGGTCAGTAGGAAGAATGCTTCGTACATTGATGGTTAGTGGGAAAAATGCTCCTGATAGCTAAAAAAGATTGTTGGTGTCAGTGGATACATATTTACATGGCAGAAACAGCTCATTGTTCAAGGAACCTCAATCAACCTCATTGAAATCCTGAGGTTCCAGGAAACCCTAGTTGAGAAAGGCTGGGCTAAGGTTACCATCACAATCTAAATACTTATATATGTTAAAATCCTCATTACCCCCCTGAATGTTTAAATAAACATGCATGCCGTGCTGTCTGTTCTCTGTTCAAA
Source organism: Aquarana catesbeiana (assembly GCF_042186555.1). Classification (NCBI taxonomy): domain Eukaryota; kingdom Metazoa; phylum Chordata; class Amphibia; order Anura; family Ranidae; genus Aquarana; species Aquarana catesbeiana. The sequence continues at coordinate 222,308,280 of NC_133324.1, forward strand.
CTGTGGTGAATGGTACTCCAATTAAATGGAACACAGGCAAAGAATAACACACTTTTCTATACAAACCTTGTAGGTTCCACAGGTAAAAGTGAAGAAAAGGTGTTAAACCACAACAGCCAATTGGATGTTTGCTTCATTTTTCTTAAATAAACTAAAATAAAACCCAGTGGCATTTCTGCGGATTACTATGGTCAGTGCCAACATTTCATTAGTCGTCAAACTGCATATATGAGAGTGTATCACATCTTTTATAAAAGCCTACATATACAAACATTACCTACAAGAATCAGAGATAACATTGCATATTGGTCTCAATACATATATAGAACAGATATGTCCACTCAAGTTGATAAGCAAAATTTGTTTTTAAAATAGGGGAAGGAAGCTCATGGTGTTTCTGACAGATCAAACATCCACAAGCCTTCCTCTTTCAAAGGAAAATATGGATTACCCCTTTATTTGGAGAGCAATATCCAGAGGAACAACCCTTACTTTATACCATTATAATACAGATTAATTTTCTAAGGCAGCACTATAACACTTAACCATTGTCATCTTTCTTGAGGCTTGTCTTCAAATGGCTCAGTGTCTCTTGCTCACCAAAGAAATAAGGCAAGTGGGAAGCTTTCTGGGCTGTCAGAACTGTTCTCGGGGAGAAGTATGTTGGAAACCCAAGGACAGATATTACTGCCATGGGATCTTGCTCCACAAGTAATGGGGTTTTTCAATCTGTATTGCAGAAGTGGAAACCATTTTAAATGGATCCCATCAAGATGTCGGTTACCTGCTCAGCCAATGATTTCTCTCCAATGCCAGAAGCTGACATTGTCCGAATCCTGGAATCAGTACTAGTGGAGCACTGAGCATGATGGTACAAATTTGTGTTCTGCCCTAAAATTAGCATTATCTCCAGGGATCAGACAATGGCAGCCCCTAGAACTGGTTCTCAGTTGCTAAGGAAAAAGAAGCCATAAGAATTCTAACCTCTCCTTTAAAGAGTATACCCCTTCCTGAATAAGCAAAAAAGAAAAAAAAACTTTTTAGAATAAATTTGACTTTTTAAGGTATAGAAGTAGCCTATATCATTAGAAAAATATAAAAAAAAAATAAATAGATTATATTCAACACAAAGCACCTAAAAAAGGTGCTATATATACACACATGTTTCTTCAAGAAACCAATCCAGGGAAGAATATCAGAGTATTAATGAGTAAAAATCAATAATCTTTGATATTCCTCCTGAAGTGGAATTGTCTATGATTCGCATCTAGGGGTCTCAAGTCTAATATATTTTATATACAATTGTAACTGTGTATTTCTTTCTCAAGCATAACAATGTCTTTATTACTATAGGTGATGTTATAAGCCCTATAATGGGTTCATGAAGTACATTTTACATATCTACCATTTTTTAGGTGTTTGTTACCTTTTTTAAACAAACTCTGTCATACTGAATAAAATGGTTTGTGTTTTTTTAACAATTTTCCAATGAAGCAGACAACTTCTATACCTTAAAAATCAAATTTATTCTCAATAGTTTCTGGTTTTATGCTCTCAGTTGTTACATATAGCAGCCATTCCAATAGGAGACACAATATACAGAAGACACTTCATTTGGACTGAAACAGTTACAGTATATAATGTGTGTCATTCAATAGTTACTCCTGCTCCTCCATTAAGTGCTGGGTTGTCCTGCAATGTGTGACACTGTGCTAGGTTGCAGGAGCCCCAGGCACTTGAAACAACTGTAGAACATGGCACAAGTTGTATATACGGTGGGTAGCCCCAGACTGATATATACTACGTATATGTACAAGTTTAGTTGTCCTTTACATTGTAATATAGCTAGATATATATATAGATATATAAAAATACAGCTGCAATAATATAATGAAGGATATTTCTAGTTACTTCTCTAAAACTACATACGTTTTTACACTACACTAGGTAGCTTATAGTGCTATGCTTTTCAGATATGATTTAATTAAAAATAATTCCATTAAAATCAAATCATAACCAGTGTCGATAAAGAATCTAATTCAACACGTTGTTCTGTATAAAAAGGAATAACTTTCTTTTTTAGATATACAAAGGTATGTTTTAAAAATTCATGTCTAATGATGAACAGTTTGTTTTTACAAGGTGCTGCTAAAATCACTGGATCATTAGTAAATATTAAGGAGGACATACAAGCCCATTCTCTGCTGTGAATACTGGCTGGCTTATTGAATATGGTGAAAATCAGTAACTCACAGCAACCAATTAAAGATCAGTATTTAAAGTGCAGTACCTCACAGCAACTAATCAGAATGAATTTTGAAGCAGACCTCAGTTCACTAAATTTGCACCTGATTGGTTGCAGTTTGCACATCTCTCCTTGCAGTGATTTATTCAATAAGTTTGTTTCATAGTGATGCATTTTTTCTCATCAGGCTTTTGCTGAGCACAGACTAAAGGATTCTTTTAGCAAGTACAATATTCATGTTAGTGTCCTTTTTAACAATCCTGGCACGCATAAGTACTAAATTATTGCATACACACTTATCAATACCAAAAAATCTTTTGGAAAACTTAAAAACAATGAGTATGGCAATTGTTAAAACTGCTGAAAAAATTATTCTGTGCAGACGATGGACAATAAAAACATTGATGTTTGCCTACAATCATGTATAAATCCATCTTCTGAATTCTTAAAAATCAGGCAATGCACTATTTCTATCCCCAGAATTCAATGAAGAAAAATAAAGGGTAATATGACCTTAAGAGGTCACTAATCCTTTGAAAATACCAGTAACTCAATAAAAACATTGTTCTTATTGCAACCCCTACAAAATATTTTCTAGTGACATAAGTCTAGGCCATCTGCATCTCGTGGATAAGCCAGTTCATACTTTGCATATCCTTTCTTCTCACAACAGATATTCCTAAACAAATAACCATGTTGCCTCTGCCTTTTCGTTCCCTGTGCTTTTATAGCTGTCATCACAATGTTTATGCCCAGGAGTAAACATGACATTGTAAACCCTGAGCTTCCAGTATGAAGAGTGAGAACACATATAGTATATAATCTACATGCATGTTTGATTTAACATTTTCACTGCTAACAGCAATGAATTACAATTTATATACTGCAATGCACTCAAGCAGTCACTGGAGATCACAGACCGCTAGAAGCAGAACAGATTAGTTACATTGTAGAGAGCACATTTCTGCAGACCAGGACAGACAGCAAGTAATTTATCAGGGAAATCTAAATTTTCATAGTTGGCTGTCTAGAATCACACGTAATATAGGGACAAGAAAAGGGCTTAGCTGAACTTATGAACAGGCAGTTTGTGAGCTACACTGTTTAGATGGGTGCTTTCTAGCAGTGAAGACATTCAATCATACAAGTAAGTGTAGCAGATGCCTTCTTTGTTCTCTCTCCTTATCTGCAGATAAAAACTAAATGTAAGCAGTTCAGTGGTTATACTGAAATGGGCCTGTGATGGGAGCAATACAAGCCAGAGGAAAGAAGAGACAGATAGAGATTGTGTTTGCAAAGGTGTGTGCTATCCTAGGGTAATTTAACATGTCTAATCTGTTTTAAAAGTACAGCTAGGCCCCTTTCACATGGACCGGGCTGAGGACCTCTGCTGAGCAGAGCAAGCAGATGACAGGTCTGTGCCAGCTCCACTTATGCAGAGTGGACACGGACACAGCCTGCTTTGTTCCATGGGCAGTCAGATGTAAAGGGGCCAGCTGTCTAATAACACCCAACTACCTTCCGATCCGGTCAGACAGAGGGGAACGGATCCACTTCTGTCTGTTTTTGCCTGATTGGATTGGATTGGATTGGAGGTAGGTGGCTGTAACTCGGCACAAGTCAGTTTACATCTGCGGCTCCATAGAGGAGAATAGAGGGTCTGATTGGGTCCACTTGAAAAACGGATAGGCGGACCTGATTGGACCGCTCTTGCGAAAGGAGCATAATGCTGTAAAGATTAAATATCTAGATGCACATTCTCTTTGACCTAAACTGTAGATGTGACCCCCCCCCCCCCACTGCTGCGCACACAATACAGTTAGCATTAACATTAACACTGCAAAGACACCTGTCACTGGCATGGGGCTGTTATATATATATATATATATATATATAACATATATTTCAAAAGCCTCCTAAATAATAACATGCCATCAGTGGAATTAAGGCTCATAATAGGCTATTCACACCAGTACTAGTAGTGCCATTTTTAAGACAATAACAGCATTTATGCCCAGCACCAATTTGTAGGTTCTTCCCCCATTCCACGTTCCAACATCATGAAAAATTAGTAAGGGAATAGACAAAAGAAATCCCTTATAGGGAATAAAATATGTTTATGGATGGGATAGGCTGTGGTCAAGCACAGTATTTACTGTATCATAGGACACATTCTTTCCCCTGTCACCATGTGTTTTCTCACTCTAGACTTACCAGCAGCATGCCCCCCTTTTTCTGGATGAAAAGTATTCCGGAGATTGGAGGATGCTACAGAAACCTTTTGTATACAGTTCCCAGTAGCAAATTGGCTGGTTCACACTGGGGTCTTCTTGGTAAATGATGCAGGATAAATGTGACGGAGACATAGAGCAAGATACAGAACCAAAGCTGGACCTGCTAAACAATATTATTTGCAAATCTTGAGCAAACAAAATAATTATATTAATAATAATTCAATAGTAATGCAATAATTCCTAACAAAAAGCATGCAGTTTCTTGACTTGCTTTTTTAAAAGGAACAGTCAGGATGGCTAATACCCACCACCAATGTGGACTAATGAAAGTACTTCTAATCACTGGGCATTGCTGGCACTTTGTGTGATGCTGAACAGGTGTGCTCTGCCCCAGAACAAAAAATACTTCTATTGGGTAACAGCAGCATCCATTGCAGAATGGAAGCCTCAGCTGTACCAGCAAACAGATGTCCTGGCAGAATCCCTTCAACGCCACCTTATAAATGGCCCAGTTATACAAAGCACTGCTGTCCCATGACATGGCCATCCACTGTGCTACATATAGCTTCACAGAGAGGACTGGCTGATAGAAATGGACACAAATCTTTGGAAATTAATCAATAAAAGTGCACTAGTCAATTAAAAAATAAAGTGATGTTTTTACACAGTGATTTTTTTTCCCCATGTATTTCTGAATTCAGCAAGCCATTGTTTCTTGTACAAAGAACTGTACAAATGGCCACTCACATGAAAATCATTTCTGATATTTGCTACTGCCCATAAATAAAAGCATACTTAATTAATCATTAACAAGAATATACATATGAATATAATGTACATAAATAAAATTCCTAAAAGTACCGTCATTTCAAGTTCTCCTCGAAACCTAGGATTGTACATGAAAGAATGACTTTGGGGAAACCCTACTGAAAAGCCCAGAACTATATATAGATATATACATTTATATGTGTGTGTATATAGCAAAACTTAAATTAAACGGCAATAAAATAAATAAGCTGATCTCCCAACTATTATTTGCTACAAAAAGAAATTCTGATGTAGTAAAACAAAATTCTTTATCTCTAGAAAATACGTTTTGGATTCCTGATCGCTACACCACTATTTTTTACCCTCCCACTCAGATGCTTTGTGTTTTGGCATGTGTTTTGGTTTTCCCCTCAACTTTTTGTCATTGGAAGTTGGCCTTTGCCATCTGTTCCTGAGCGCTGCCATATTCTGGTCTGTGAGGCACTCTGTGTGCCCAGCTTGAGGTGGTGAGATTTGTAGGTTTTTTTTGTCCTAAGTCAGAAAATATCAGGACAGATGGACCAGTCTTGTTTGTCTTTGCTCTCCCAATATCCTCCTTTGTAAACACACATGAGCTCCCCAGTGAAAGAGTCGACCTTCCGCTCAAACCACAGTGGCTGATATCCTTCATAGTCATTACCTGTATTGAATAAAAATTGGTTAGTAAGAACTGTGACATGCTGCACATAACCAATGAGGTTCTTATGACAACCTGTACACCATTCCATCTTAAAACAACTGTTCTCCAACTGGGCTAGGCAATACTCCAACACCAGCTGAGATGAAGGGCTAGAATGTATTTTCCTACTAGATTATACCTGATTTACGTGGACGGGCAAGAGCTTAGCTGAATTGATGCATAGGTAGTTTGTCATCTCCACTGATTAGAAGAGTGCTTTCCAGCACAGAAATCATAATGTTCTGTATGTCTCTAGGCAGAGAAGACTGAATCAAATAGGTAATATTAGCAGATACCTTTCTTGTTTTCCTTTCTTGTCTGCAGATACAAACTCAATGTAAACAGTTCAGTCCAGGCATGAGCCTGTAATGTGAGAAATCCAGGATAAGCATTCTGAAAAGTTTTTGGACCAGCCAAGGCATGAGAACAACCTTTGGGTGGAAAACACCTCTGCTATCTCAGAGGCCATCCAAAAGCAGAAAGAGGCATATAAAGACCATCTACTTGGACCAGGAAAAATTGCAGCCTGGTAGAGAATCCAAGATGGTGTCAGCAGCCAAGTGTGTTCAGGATGATAGATACTCCAGCAGGCATAATGAGACCAGAACACCTTGTCTTCAGAGCGCAGTGAGTCCTACTCCCCATCACCTCATTGCTCCCCACTAAGCTCTCCAAATTGCTCCTCCAAAGGTAGCTCTACAACACCGAGTCTAGAGACTCGCTGGTGGAGGCACGTTGGTACACAAAGCAATTTCTCAAAGACTTACCCACCGAGGCAAACTACTAAAATACTAACACAGTATAACTAAAATTGAAGCTGAAACTAGAGAGACTAAATATGAAGACACAGTTTTCTCCCCGCAAGATTTAAAAGATAAGACAATGAGGCAGGATCACAGAATTAAGGAACTAATATTGCAGCTTGGTGCTTAGTAAAATAGGAGTCACTGCTCCAACATCAGAATTAGGGGTCTGCCAGAAGCCACTGAAGCAAAAAGCCTACAGCCAACCCTGATATCTGTAAACAAATCCTGGGCAATTCTATAGAGCACAACACTGAAATAGATAAGTATGGGGACCACAAGCTGTGGTAAATTCATATAAATTGTCAAAATGATGTCCATAGACCAACTCAGGGAAAAATGGGGCTCATTTCTAAAGGATACCTGGAGGTAATCTCAACTGAAACGTTTCTTTCATAGCTTGGGAAGTTCTTGAAGAACACTAGGCACACTGTAGAACTTAGAAAATTATGTGTGGTGAGGATATACCTCACATTTTTGTAAATATTTTATTATATCTTTTCATGTGACAACACTGAAGAAATGACACTTTGACTACAATGTAAAGTAGTGAGTGTACAGCTTGTATAACAGTGTAAATTTGCTGTCCCCTCAAAATAACTCAACACACAGCCATTAATGTCTAAACCGCCAACAAATGTGAGTATACCCCTAAGTGAAAATGTCTAAACTGGGCCCAAAGTGTTAATATTTTGTGTGGCCACCATTATTTTCCAGCACTGCCTTAACCCTCTTGGGCATGGAGTTCACCAGAGCTTCACAGGTTGCCACTGGAGTCCTCTTCCACTCCTCCATGATGATATCACGAAGCTGGTGGATGTTAGCGACCTTGTGCTCCTCCACCTTCCGTTTGAGGATGCCCCACAGATGCTCAATAGGGTTTAGGTCCAGAGACATGTTTGGCCAGTCCATCACCTTTACCCTCAGCTTCTTTTGCAAGGCAGTGGTTGTCTTAGAGGTGTGTTTGGGGTTGTTATCACGTTGGAATACCGAAGGAGGGGATCATGCTCTGCTTCAGTATGTCACAGTACATGTTGGTATTCATGGTTCCTGCAATGAACTGTAGCTCCCCAGTGCCGGCAGCACTCATGCAGCCCCAAACCATGACACTCCCACCATCATACTTGACTGTAGGCAAGACACACTTGTCTTTGTACTCCTCACCTGGTTGCCACCACACACGGTTGCCACCATCTGGACCACATAAGTTTATCTTGGTCTCATCAGACCACAGGACATAGTTCCAGTAATCCATGTCCTTAATCTGCTTGTCTTCAGAAAACTGTTTGCGGGCTTTCTTGTGCATCATCTTTAGGAGAGGCTTCCTTCTGGGACGACAGCCATGCAGACCAATTTGATGCAGTGTACGGCATATGGTCTGAGTACTGACAGGCTGACCCCCCACCCCTTCAATCTCTGCAGCAATACTGGCAGCACTCAAACGTCTATTCCCCAAAGACAACCTCTCGATATGACGCTGAGCATGTGCACTTAACTTCTTTGGTTGACCATGGCGAGGCCCGTTCTCAGTGTAACCTGTCCTGTTAAACCACTGTGTGTCTTGGCCATCATTTCAGGGTCTTGGCAATGTTCTTATAGCCTAGGCCATCTTTATGTAGAGCAACAATTCTTTTTTTCAGATCCTCAGAGTTCTTTGCCATGAGGTGCCATGTTGAACTTCTAGTGACCAGTATGAGAGAGTGAGAGCGATAACACCAAGTTTAACACACCTGTTCCCCATTCACACCAGAGACCTTGTAACACTAACAAGTCACATGACCCTGGGGAGGGAATTGGCTAATTGGGCCGAATTTGGATATTTTCACTTAGGGGTGTACTCATTTTTGTTGCCAGTTTAGACATTAATGGCTGTGTGTTGAGTTATTTTGAAGGTCCAGAGCCTCCCCCATCCTCTGGAATGCTCTACCCCAATCCGTCTGATTTTCTCCTGCTTTATCCACTTTCAGACGATCCCTGAAAACTCATCTCTTCAGAGAAGCCTATCTGGCCCCCACCTAACAACTGTACATTTATCTTCTCAATCAGCACATCACCCACAGTTATTACCTCTTGTATCTCTTGACCTTCCCTCTTAGATTGTAAGCTCTAAGGAGCAGGGCCCTCTGATTCCTACTGTATCAAATTGTATTGTATTTGTACTGTCTACCCTCAAGTTGTAAAGCGCTACGTAAACTGTTGGCGCTATATAAATACTGTATAATAATAATAATAATAATAATAAGGTACAGCAAATTTACACTGTTATACAAGCTGTATACTCACTACTTTACATTGTAGCAAAGTGTCATTTCTTCAGTGTTGTCACATGAAAAGATATAATAAAATATTTACAAAAATGCGAGGGGTGTACTCACTTTTGTGAGATACTGTATATGGACCCAACTGTATAAACAATAGCCGTATATTAATATTTTGTGATAGAACTCTTATGTTCGAGTCTGAAGGATACACTAGAGAAAAGGATCTGCTTCTCAAGAACGACTCTTCATATTATAAATGAAAAACAGAAGTTGATTTACCTTCTTCTAAAGCTTCTACGGCTTCTGCCTCTCGCCTTCTTCGCACAGCCCTCTGCTTCTCTTCCAGACGCTGCTTCTCCACGTTTGCCTCGTCCCACTTGCCGTTTTCCATTAGCCTTTGGTCTGGTCTATGTCGGCTATCGGTGGGGGCAGTGCAGTCATCAGGCTCATTAAGAGTCAGTGCAAGTTCAGAGAAAAAGTACATATTCTCTGCATTCTCTCTGAAAGACAGCAACATAAGGGAAAATAGATTTAAAAACAGCACACTCATATCTGCCTGGCATATCCTAGAGCAGGGGTCCAGTCAAATTTAAAAGTCAGCAGCTAAAAATACTGTAGCTGCTGACTTTTAATAAACAGGTACTCACCAGCCCAGGGATCCAGTGTCGTCATCACCCGAGCCAGTTCTTTGCCAGTCTTTGGGTCCCTGGGACTGCCATCTTGTGTGTGGGAAGCCAGCTGCGACTTCCCACTGGCTCACAGCTGGCTTCCCACTACGTATGTGCGTGACGCACTGTGCTTTCTGAATGGTCTGCAGCCTCCTGAGACAAGTCCCAGGAGATTGCGGGTGGGGCAACTTCCACGCTGCTTACCTAGGCAAGCAAAATGTAAGTGGGAGTGGTATCTGTCAGAAATAGGTATGTACAATATATACTGTGTGTGTGTGTGTATATCTCTCTCTCTCTCTTTATATATATATATATATATATATATATATATATATATATATATATATATATATATATATATATACACACACACACAGTATATATTGTACATACCTATTTCTGACAGATATACATACATACACACACACATGCTGTGACAGTAGGAGATGCTATCACTGTAAAATTGGTAGTTTGGGGGACACAGGGTGTGCACGTGGCTTGGTGCAAGACTGCAGAGCATAGATGTGGACTGGTGAAAACTGCTTTCACAGCTTTCTCCAGGTCTTGGTATTCTGGCATAGGGCTCTGTAGTTTGGAGATTCCATAGTATCTTGGGTGAGATGGGATCTCCAACCCTGTGTCCAGATTTTGTGGAGGACCAGCAGGGTGTGTGCTCAGGTGAGCACACTCCTTTATAATGAAGGTATGGGAATAACTCATGGCTGCCAGTTGGAGACTGCTCCACCCCACAGACAAGAGCGCTGTGCATGGGGAATCAGGAGGACTCCATGCCTCTCCAGGAGTCAGAAGGGCAGCAGGAGGCAGCCAGAGCATGATTGTCAACAACTCACAATAAGTGGCTTGAGGATTAAGGCCTGATTGGTGGTGTGTGTTAGAGTGTACCCTTCAGCAACGAAGAACCTATGGTCTGAGGACCAGCATAACAAGTAAAGGTACTGCTTAAGAGAGAGCCAGGTGGAATAGTATCTTCGGTTGCGTGTATTTGCTGGAGAACCCCTGCGTGAGAACCCTTTGTGTTATGGACTTTTATTTGCCTTTTTAATAAAAATTAGCTACAATGCCCTTAAATATAGTTCCTGACTGGCTTGAATCACTGACAAATTCATCTACCACGAGAGCTAAGGGTCCCCAATGTTACAATACATATACTATATACAGTATGACCTGGTCCTATTGTAAACACTGTCAAACTAAGAACATTTTTAGCAAATACAAAAAATATCTGTTGATCCAGCCAGAAATGCAGTGTCCTTGTTGTTTCCTGTGAGCAGCACCAAAGAATAACTTCCTTCCTAGCTAACTTCTGTAAACCACAATTTCCCTGTCCCCAATGTACAGGTACACTTAGTCCAGTGTGTGAAGCTTGGGCCTGTCTATGACAGCAATTACTGAGCAGGATGGACAGGACAGATCCTTGGATCCCTCGTCTACTCCACGGCCAGCCAGTGATCAGGGATGGTAGAGCAGTGATGGGTGAACAGTGGATTGTGCAATCATGGAGGATCTCCTCCTCCTCCCTGCAGCTGGGCTCCTCATTCTGCAGACTGGGCTGCAGCACGGAGTGGGACATGCTGCCTGGTCTCCACTACAGGAGTTGTCAGTGGCCTTACCAGAAAAAGAACGAAGCTGAGGAGATACAGCGGAGATCCCAGATGGCCCGGGGGAAGGAGGAGGGAGCTGCATCATCCCTCTTAATGCGGTACCCAGCGCACTAGTTTGAACCTGGCCTAAAAGTCAAATTTAATTGTCAGTTCCTAGTGCAGCTTATAAAATGGAAGAATCTCATTTCTTACATCAGCACTGTCTCTGTCCTTTGTTAGACCTCATTGTTGCCCTTATTTTAAATACCTGCCATTAAAGCTGTTTAATGAAAAATAGTCTGTCAGCAAAGGTTAATGAAATTCGTGTTCATGCAGCATTGGAGGGAAGCTGGCTTTTCACAATGTACAGTGAATCGATGCAGAACATCGCTATTTCATAGTCTCTTCAAATACATAAAAACAAGACTAGATAGAAACTATATACTGTATATTAGCACTATAAACGTGATGATCTTTTTTAGGAAAAACCTATATTCAGGAAAAGATACAGGCTGCCATTGTTGACCTTTCTTTTTCAAAATGCTAACTTCCTTCCTGCCATGCTGATCCAAAGACTTAATTCAATATTTGGAGTCACTTACCTAGGACAAGTATGCAGATCAGGTGTTATGACTTCATGTTTCATGCTTTTTCTGGGTCACTTTGCTAAATGTCTGCACCCAAGATATGATGGTGCATTTGGCCATTAAAAGCCACTGCAGTCAATTAAAACTACCTATATACACACAAAGGAGATTGCGCAAAAACTTTTCACAACACAATATATGAAACCATATGTGAAAAACGTGCAACACATTAATAAATGAATATATTAAGGTGAATAAATTGATCACTAATGAATGAATGAATGAATATAGTATTAAAAAGAAAAACATCCGCCGATCCCCGCTGAGCAGGCCGATGACAAGTCTGTCTCTGCACACTGTGCAGCAACGGACCTGTCAGAGCGCCGCTCTCCCCTATGGGGGATCGGATGACGACGGACCGTAGAGTCCGTCGTCACCCGATCCGATCCGAAAACAGATGGAAAAGTAGGTTTTTCCTCCGTTACACTTTTTTGGATCGGAGTGGGTTGGATGTCAGCAGACATGTCACCGCTGACATCCGACGCTCCATAGAGGTCTATGAGGGTTCGTTCAGGTCCGCCTAAAAAACTGACAGGCGGACCTGAACGGATCGGCCGTGTGAAAGAGGCCTTATGCCGCATACACACGAGCGGACTTTCCGGCATACTTGGTCCGGCGGTCTTTCCGATGGACTTTGTCCGCTAGGTGCGCCGGACTTGGACACACACGATCACTCCAAAAGTCTGATGGTTTTGAACGCGGTGACGTACAGCACGTACGACGGGACTAGAAAAAGGAAGTTCAAGCCCCACTACGGCACCCTTTGGGATCCTTCTGCTAATCTCGTGTTTATCTCATGTTAGTAGAAGTTTGGTTAGAGACGATTCATGCTTTTTACACTTCAGCTTATTTCGATCATTTTCTGCGGTTCAGTTTGTGCTCGTGAGGTTTGTATCTGCTTTTCAGTGCGTGTTGGTCAGTTTGTAACCTGCCTAGCAGGCCGTTCTGATCCGCTCGTTCCTGATTTTCAGGTCGCTCTTCATAGGCCTTGCTGTTCTTCAGTGCGTTTGTTATAAGTTTGTTTGTTTGACCAGCCGACCGTTTTGAAGCCATGTTGCGTGGACGTACTCGTTCTCGAGTTCGTGCTGCGTGGGGACTTGGTGTTGGGGTTAATACTTTGACCCGAGTCCAGTCCATGAACAGGGCGAGGAGGAGTTCATGGACCAAGAATTGGCTGCGCCAGCGTGACCAGTTCTGTCATATGCCTTTGCTCCGTGAGATCCGTGAGAATAATCCTGAGGATTTCAGGAATTATCTCAGGATGACAGACCCCGTTTTTGAACATCTGCTGGCTATGCTGACCCCCTATATCAGCAGGCAGGATACCTGCATGAGGCAAGCCATCACTGAGGAGCAGAGGCTAGTTGCCACTTTATGTTACTTGGCGATGGGGAGAAGTCTTCAAGACTTGAAGTTTTCGGCAGGCATCTCCCCCCAGGCTCTGGGGATCATAATCCCAGAGACCTGTTCTGCCATTATTCAGGTCCTGCAGAAACACTATATGAAGGTAAGTTTTATCCTTTAACATTACATGATATGTATTTAATGTTTGCTAATGTATTGTCTAAATGTCCTCGTTACCTAATTACCATGCTTGGAATATGCTGTGAATGTCCCCTTTATCTTCATGCATGCCTGTTTTTTTACATTAATCATTTTTTGCCCTACATGCATATTTACCTTCTATAACCTCCCCACCATGCAATCATGGGTCCATTTATATCTCTAGCCTATAGTCCCTTGAACAATGTATATTGTCAGCTCCATTGTACTGTTTGACCCTCCCCCACCCCCTCAAATGTTTGCAACTGCCAGGTGTGGTTTTGACCCAAATTAGAACCCCTCCCCCACCCCCTCAAATGTTAGCAACTGTCAGGTGTGTTTTTTAACCTAATTAGAACCCCACCCCCTCAAATGTTAGCAACTGTCAGGTGTGTTTTTTAACCTAATTAGAACCCCTCCCCCACCCCCTCAAATGTTTGCAACTGTCAGGTGTGTTTTTTTAACATAATTAGAACCCCTCCCCCACATTCAAATTGATCAATGGGCCATCAGAAGGGGTGAGTAATCTTATAAGTGGGCCTTATGTTTTTTTGTTTTTTTAAAAAAAACAAAACATATTAATAATGTTCGACTGCTGTTGTTCAAGAATGTTTTTGTGTAATCTGATATCAAAGTTATGTTTAAAAGTACTTATCTTATTTTTTTTCTTGTTTCACTCCACAGTTTCCTTCGAGTACACAGGAATGGCAGACTGTGGCCTCCCAGTTCGCTGACCGTTGGGACTTTCCCAACTGTGTCGGGGCGATTGATGGGAAGCATGTCCGCATTGTGCCACCACCCCATTCGGGGTCTTATTTCTACAACTATAAGGGGTTCCATAGTGTAGTTTTGATGGCAGTGGTCTCGGCACATTTGGAATTTCTGTCCGTGGACGTGGGGAAGAACGGCCGGATGTCTGACGGAGGAGTCTTTGCACAGACCGAGCTGTGCCAGCGTCTCCAGTCTGGTGGCCTGGGATTGCCACCTGATGACCAAAATGTGGATGGACTCCCCTCAGTTTTTATTGCTGATGAAGCGTTTGCTCTCGGCGAGCATTTGATGAGGCCGTTCCCCCAAAGGACACTCACCCCTGAGAGGAGGGTATTTAATTACCGGCTGGCCAGAGCAAGAAGAGTTGTGGAGAATGCCTTTGGGATTCTGGCCAGCCGGTTCCGTTTGTTCCTCTCGGCCATAAATCTGGCGGAATATAAAATAAATCATGTGATATGCATTCTCCATAATTATTTGAGAAGACATTCTGCTACATATATGACCTCTGTTGGGCCTGAGACCGGACTTGTAGTTGAACAACCACTCACAGGCCTGGAAAGTGGCCGTATTGGCTTGGCCCCCCCAAACCACACGTCAAGTGCGTGACCGATATGTTAATTATTTTAATGGTTGGGGGGCCATTGCAATGCAACAAGAGCTATAATTTATTCCAAAAATAAAGAAAATACAGTGCGCATGCGCGCGGCGCCGGAGCAGGACATGCTGTGACCGAGCTCCGCAAGCCCCGACCTAAAAGAAGCTATTAACGGCTAAACGGGACGCCACCGGATAGCTAGCATACATCCCGGGAGCGGATCATGAAGCGGGGGACCGTGGGGAGCTCCAAGAAGGCCGAAAAACAGCCACAACAGCCCCGCTCCACTCGGGCCCAGCAGCAATCCCCTCAGCCTAAGATGGCGGCCGGAACACAGAGGGGAACACATGGAACAGAATACCATGCGGAGGGACGGACACCAGAGCCCGGTAAGGTGCAGGGGATGGAGGAGGAGGGATGGGATGTACCCCGATCCCAGCAACATTCCCCACAGCTAGCACCCCCATTAAACCAGAGGGCCCAGAGGAAGATTGGCGCCTCATCACAACAGCTAAGGCCTTCCATCACACAGATGGCGCCACAGCAAAGTACCCATCCGCATCCAGAAACATCCATAGATGGTTTGGGACGGGACCCCTTCTCGTCCCAATCCCAGGAAGAATCACAGACCCCCAGACAAGCCGATCTGAATATGTCTCCCCTGTCAGTTTCTCCAGACAGCGCGCAGTTTAATAACTCTCCTGCCTCATCTACAGACAGACACATGGCAGAAATAGCAGAAATAGCACTAAGCCAAAGTAGTTCAATACAACCTCAAACATCAGAACCCGCTGCTTACTCCGGAGATGCCATACTACTTGCTAGATTTTCAACCCTCCTACAACAGGAACTTTCCAAAGCTTGCACAATTATAACCACAGGGATAAAAGATGACTTCCAAAACATAGGAGACAGGCTAGACACCATAGAATCCAAAATGGATGGTACTGTAAAAAGAGTTAATCAAAATTCCAGAATGATAACATCACTACAAGACCAATTGGATCAGGCCAATGCCAAAATCGAGGACTTGGAAAATAGGTCGAGAAGATATAATTTTCGCGTGCGTGGCCTCCCCGAATCTATAATTGACGTGGAAGGAGTTGTTCATGCTTTAATGAAGGATCTAATACCTGACATTACACCACACCAGCTGGAATTAGATAGAGTCCATAGAGCCCTCACGGCTCCCAGACCTGATGGATTGCCACGTGACGTGATAGTCAAACCTCACTTTTATCGGGTCAAAGAAAAAATAATGTTAGAAGCAAGAAACAAAGATGATATTTTGCTACAAGGAAGTAAAGTACAAATCTTTGCTGACATATCACAGACGACGATCCAGAAGAGAAGACAACTGAAACCCTTGCTGACTCACCTGATTAACCATCAGATCAAGTACCGCTGGTCCTTTCCATTTAGACTGTCCTTTACGTACAGAGGGAAGTCACATTCATTCACAAATTTTCAGTCGGGAGAGGAGCTACTCCTAGAATTGGGAATAATCAATAGAGATTCCAATCACTCCGACTCCCCAAATAATGATGGTCGCCCGATCTCCCCCATATGGTCTCAACAAAGAAGATCATCTTCAAGGAAATCGCATCCTTTCACCTGAGCGCCCAACAACATCCCAATGGATCATCTCCCATACTACTCTGGCAAATCTTGCCGATGCTGATATAAAACTACCGAAGGATTCCTATCTGCAAAAAAAATGACTACGGACTGCCTTAATACCTAATCAGGCGAACAATATGATAATACATCGACCCCCTCCCCATCCCCTCCCCCCCCCTCCTGCTTCCTCTTCTATGAGTCAAGTTGGAGGTCTGGTCCCCTCCTCCCCCCTCAACTTAAAGAAAATGCTCTTCATTTGGGAGCTCTCCTTCCCCCTTCCAAAGAAGAAAAAAGGGAAAGAAGTTTTTTTTTTTTTTTTTTTTTTTTTTTTTTTTTTTTTTTTTTTTTTTTTTTTTCCCACACCCGTCTCCCCCTGTTCTTATTTTGGGTCCTTTTCAGTTACAGCACAAGAAAGGTCGGGGCAGTAACACATGCCACTCCTAGTGAACTTGCCTCTACTCATTGAGTGGAGGCAACTTTACAATATTATGGGGCTGAAAACCCCTGAGATCGCACTACCAAATAGTGCGATGGTTATTTTTTACCTAAGGATACTGTTGAATTGTTATGGTTATAGTTTAATAAACAAAGCGCAATATATCTCTAACTCTATTTCTTCTCTTTTTCCCCTTCTAATCTCTCTCTCTCTTGGTGCACTCCTGATACAGAAATGGATTCTTTTTACACATCGGAGAAGATCTCCAAAACGTGAGTACGGTTTACCGAACAAATATGACCAATAGATCCTCCACTAAATTCAATATATTAACACATAATGTACAGGGTTTGAACGCTCCGGTTAAACGAACCAAAGCCTTCCAACAATACCACAAAATGAGAATAGATATCTTACTACTTCAAGAGACACATTTCTCCAAAACATCAGCACCTAAATACTTACACACACGATACCCCACGTTTTTCGCGTCGAACGGACCAGATAAAAAACGGGGAGTAGCAATCTGCATAGCGAAACATATACCATTTTCTCCCATTAACATCATCCGGGATAAAGAAGGACGTTATATTATGGCTAAGGGGAAAATACATGATAAGGTAGTTACACTACTCTCCTACTACGCCCCTAACACAGGACAAAAACAGTTCCTACACACAATGCTAACGACAATAATGCCACATGTGGAAGGTCACGTGATTCTAGGAGGAGATAGCAATGTTTCTTTAGATCAAATACTAGACAAATCCAACCCAAGCAAAACGCTCCTAAAACACACCCCGAAACAAAGTGGAGAGATTGCTCGTTTGCTCCATAGTTATGACTTGATTGACGTATGGAGAAATGCCCATCCCACGTCCAGAGACTTCACGTTTTATTCCCATGTCCACAAGACATACTCCCGCATAGATCATTTATTTACACTCTCCCCACTACTTTCATTTATCTCATCGACTAAAATCATCCCCATGGCTTGGTCTGACCATTCGTCAATACAAATCACTCTTGTTGATTTATGGTCAAAATCAGCACCGTCGTCGTGGCGATTAAACGAATCCTTATTGAATGATCCCATCATTGAAAAGGAGATAGAGCTAGCTATTAAGGAATATTTCCAAAACAATCTCCCCTCATCCCCGTCCCCTACGATAACATGGGCAGCACACAAGGCCACCATTCGTGGTAAGTTGATTCAGCTTGCTTCTAGAGCAAAACGAGAACGCGAACTTACGATAAAAAAACAAACAGAAGAACTTCAACGCCTCACACGGGACCAAAAGACAAATCAAGCCGTTGATCTTAGAGACCAGATTGATATCGCGCGCACAGCCCTAAATATGAGCCTTACCACAAAAGCGGAAAAAAATATAAGATGGGCTAAACATAGATACTATACTATGGGAGATAAACCAAACAAACTCCTAGCTCGGAAACTAACGCCTAGACTTTACACACCAGCTCTACCTAAATTGCGTCTACATAATGGTCAGACTACTCAGGATCCACAATTAATACTACAAGAATTTTGTTCTTTTTACTCCAAATTATATGACACCCCTACACCTCTACAGGCAAACAAGGCTGAGGAATTTCTTAGTGATATTACATTACCCACATTGGAACGGGATCACACTGAACTAATGGAGGCGGAATTCACAGCAGGAGAAGTGGCCGCAGCTATTAAACACATAAACCCCTCCAAAGCACCGGGCCCCGATGGTTTTTCTGGACATTATTACAGAAAATACACTGAAATATTAGTTCCCCATTTATGCTCTTTCTTCAATGAAATAAGAAAAGGAAACCCACTCCCATCACATGAAAATACTGCCTATATTCATATAATACCCAAACCAAATAAAGATCATGGAGATTGTGCAAATTACCGCCCAATATCACTAATTAATTTAGACTTAAAGATAATGACTAAAGTTTTGGCTACTCGAATGAATTCATTTATATCCAAATATATTCACCCAGACCAGGTGGGATTCGTACCCAATCGTCAGGCCTCAGATCAAACTAGAAGAATTATTAATATAATATCTGCTCTGAACTCAGGGTGGGACGGGGGAGGCCAGAGAGGAGCACTTTTGGTCTCTCTGGACTTACACAAGGCCTTTGACTCCATTTCATGGGACTATCTATTTTTCATATTGAAACGCTATGGGTTTGGCCCTAATTTCCTGAAGACATTAGAAAACGTTTACCATACTCCCACAGCACACCTAATTGTCAAGGGTTTCCGGTCTCAGCAAATAGACATACACAGAGGAACCAGGCAGGGATGTCCGTTGTCCCCCTTGTTGTTCATTCTAGCAGTGGAACCATTAGCTATAAAGATACGAGCCCACCCAGACATACTGGGAGTGAGGAGTGGTGACAGGGAACATAAGTGTGCGTTATTTGCAGACGACCTGCTGCTGCTCCTCTCCTCTCCGATCACCACACTACCTACCGTGCACATATTACTAACACACTTCACGTCAATCTCAGGCCTAAAAGTAAATCATTCGAAATCCCAAGCCCTTAATGTACGATTACCAACACACATAATTCGTGCTTTACGAAACTCATACACATTCCAGTGGAAAGATACAGCTCTTCCATATTTAGGTATCTTTCTTACCCCATCGCTAGCCACATTATATAAACATAATTACCCCCCCTTATTTAAAAAACTATTAGAGGATCTCAAAAGATGGTCAAATAATCCCCCATCCTGGTTC
The DNA here is from genome assembly GCF_042186555.1 of Aquarana catesbeiana. NCBI lineage: Eukaryota > Metazoa > Chordata > Amphibia > Anura > Ranidae > Aquarana > Aquarana catesbeiana. The sequence continues at coordinate 222,327,939 of NC_133324.1, forward strand.
GGTCGACTGTACTCATTAAAAATGACTATTCTTCCAAAGGTGTTGTACCTGTTCAGAACCCTCCCCATAGCAATAGACAGAGCGGACCTAGCGAGGTTCCAAAATAAACTCCTGGAATTTATCTGGGGAAACAAGAGACCCAGGGTGAATAGACGAACATTATACACTCCCAAATTGCAAGGGGGATTGGGGGTACCAGACCTGATAAAATATTATCATGCAGCACAATTAGCACAGCTAACACGATTCCATACCCGACAATCAAACCCACTTTGGATGAAAATGGAAAAAGCTTTATTTCCCAATAAGGAGATCAGCCACCTAATGTGGATGAAACCGAAGGACAGACCGACAATAATGTGTCCGACACTGTCCTTGTCATTCGAACTGTGGGATAGACTAGCAACTACTTATAAGTTTAAATCTCCTCATACTCCATTAGCCCCATTATTAAATAACCCTGTCTTCGCCCCGGGTCTCTGTCCCCACGAGTTTAAATGGTGGACTAACAAGGGATTGTTACGGATAGCAGATTTATGCGACCACAGAGGGGTTATGTCTAAACAGGTTCTGCAGGAAAAGTACCAACTACCGAATACAGAAATATACCGCTATTCCCAGATAGCGCATTTTTTAACTACATTAAACCGTAGTTCGGATCTAAATAAATCCACCCAAATGGAAAATTTCTGCAGAACCATAGATAGACACTCGGGTCACATATCATTGATATATGGTATTTTATCATCATCCTCTCAGAAATTGTTTTATATGGAAAAATGGGAACAAGATACAGGTATCAACCTAACAGTTGAAGAATGGCACAAAATATCTCTCCAGGCTTCTAAGTCTTACATTAATACCTCCTTAATAGAGGCAAATTACAAGGTTCTGGTGAGATGGTATATGGTTCCAGTGAAAGTGGCAGCCTTTGTCCCGGGGGCCTCCCCGCAGTGCTTTAGAGGATGCAACAACGAAGGCACCATGATACACACATGGTGGTCCTGCCCAAAAGTACGTAGATTTTGGATCCGTACATACAATTTTATATATTCATTAACCCAAGTGAACTTAATGAAGTCGCCCTTGCAAGCGCTGCTGGGACACCCAGTAGATGGCACATCGAAATATATGCGAAAACTCATAAATTTTGTGTTTGTTGCAGCAAGAATAGCGATAGCGAAATCATGGAAGTCTCCAACGATTCCCTTTTATCTCATCAAATCTAAACTGTCATGGATTATGGTTAATGAACGTTTGTCTGCTATATTAAATGACAAAATGCATTTATTTGAAAGAATATGGGACCCTTGGTTAAAATATATCTCGAATACATAATGCGAGGAAATACTTAAAACTCCCTCGCCCTAAGACAGGAGTGCACCTCCCCATCCTCCTCTTCTCTCTATCCTCCACTTCCTACTGTTCTATCCTTTTCCTTCTTGTAACTCTACCAAATATAATAAGCATTAAAGAGTATAGGGTTGATCGAAGCCCTAAAGCTGTTATGGGAGGGTCATATACAGGTTGCACTGGGTTGGGGAGCTGGGGAGTGAGAATTCTCCTCCCGAGACTCCTCAGGCTATACCTGAAACGCCATAAAGAATTAACAATCATATGGAATTATCTGTCGTGTAACCTCCCTATCTCTTCCATTTTGTTCTTTTTACTTTTGTACGGTTATTTTGTATAAATGTCTTGTTGTTGGTTCTTATACCTCAAACAGAACATGTAAAACTTTATCTTGTGTAAAATCTTGAATAAAAATATTGGAAAACAAAAATAAAGAAAATACATTTTTGCAAAAATATCTTGTTTTTAGTCTTGTTTGCATTTAGTTTTGTCTGTCTCCTAGTGCACCTGTAGTGGCAAGTGCATTTCCCTTTAGTTAATAAGGCCCTTTGTCACTGTAACCACACAAAAATTAACAAAAAATCTTATTGATAAATAATCAGCCACACACATTGTAGTAGTAAAAACATTTTACTGTGTGCACATTGAAAGGTGCATTTTTTGGAAACGTGTTTTTTTTTTTGTTTTTTTTTTTTTTTATAAAAAATATTTGTTTTTTTTTGGTATTTTAGGCATATTTCAACAAAAATAGACCTTGTTTACAAAATTTAAATTAACAACAGGGTTTTTAAAAACCTACAAAAAAAAAGGAACATGTTAATAACAGTGCTGGTGATGTCAACCTTGTAAAGCCAAAAATTTGCAGATGCTCAAAATTGTGGATTAAAAAAGGTTCTAGTCAACATGTGCTATCTCCTATCATGGGGGAGCAATGTACGTGTTTTGTGTGTGCAATCCCTTTGTTCCTCTCACAAACTAACATTTTGATGATGAAGGGGTTGCAAACACAAAACAAGTACATTGATATCCCCTGATGGAAGATAGCACATGATGACACACCGTGGGCATCTGCAAATTGTTTGAACTATTTTTTTCAAATGTAAAAAATTTAAGAAAAACCAAACTTGACAATGAAATGAAGAACATGATTCATTTGCTGTTGCATGGTGTCCAGCCGATTCCTCATACTGTCAATTTGGCCATTCCACACCATTATCTGGCCAATGAGTCTTTGGGCACTGTCTGTGCTAAATGGCTCCGCCGCTTGGCCTTCCACAACCAGAACATCACCTAAAATGTGTGGATAAAAAAAATTAATTAAAATATGCACGCCTAAATACATTACCTTAAGCTGGGGTGTCAGTCACTCATATGCTGGGGTTGAAATCTCGCGCACTTCCTCCACCTCTCCTTCCTCCAGCTCGTCAGGTGGGCGTGGTCTTGGGCTGGGGCATATTCAGCTTCAGGCTGGTGACTTGGGGGGGTCCTGGGATCCTTGGACTGTTGTCTGAGTCTTTTCTCCCCTATGATAATTAAACAAAAGGTATAGTTAAAACACAGTGGTATTTCTTTTTTCAAAAAATAATATGAAACGTTGGTTAGGAGTTGGGGACAATTGTCATTTTTTGGCCACAAAAATTTAGAAGACAGGATGAAAATTCCCCCTGAACAAAAATTATAAACAATACACATTTTCATGCAAGTTTCACAGATGCAGACACCTCAATGATCTCCTATGTGTATTACCCCTCAAAAATTTCTTTAGGGTCACATAGTACACTAGTGCTCGTGAGTCCAGATGTGGAAACAGCTGCTGTGTCCTGTCCTTACATTACACTGAATCATTTTTGAAGAAGCATTATATTTTCAAAAACATCTACACATCACCCCATTTTTGTAATACGACAAATTCTCAAGACCTAAATGTATGTCCAACCCTGTACCATCGTTTTTGGCGAAAAAAACTTGTCATTTTCTTAGTATCATATGTATTTTTACAAAGAACGGTCTTTACGAACGATGCTGTATAAACAAAAAACATATGGATCAGCATGCAAGTTAAGTATCTCAATAGGAACACACAACAAGTACTTACTTTTTTTAAGCAGCTTCTTTATTCGCCAATATTGTTCAGGCTCCCTACTTTTGAGGTCAGACCACCGCTTCCTCAATTGACCTTAAACCCGTTTAGTGCCAAATTTTTCTTCTAGACCGGTGACAACTGAGGCCATTATTTTGTCCTTCCGCATATTGGGTCGGGTGTACGGTCCTTTTTTCCCATCGTAGTCCTCCCTTCTCAATATGGACACCATCTCCACCATCTCTTCAAAAGCCATGTTGGTGGCCTTATATCTCCTCCTGGATGTGGATGGTTGTGGCTCCGGGCTTTCCCCCGCGCTAGTTGCAGAAAATCTCTCCGCCATCTTTCTCTGTATACTCCCACTGCGCAACGAAGAGTGAAGGGGTGGGGACAAATCGTACTAAAGAACGTCAGGGGCGGGGCGACGCAGGCGGAGCATGACACATGCACAGTGTATATAAAGCTTAGAAGTTTAGAATTATATTTGCAGGTCATGATCTGAAAATTGTGTGTGATTGCGTAACCCAAAATTACAACTATGTCCCTTTTTTTTACCCAGGATGAGCTCAGCCAGGAGGAGGCCTTGCCCAGTGGGAGAGAGGAGGCGGCCTTGCCCAGTGGGAGAGAGAAGGAGGCTGTGGCTGGGCCCAGTAGAAGCCACACGGAGTGTCAGGTGCCTCCCCTCCGCATTACCACCAAAAGGCCCAGAAAAATGACCCAAACTGAGGAGGAATCACTAGCCCTCATTCGTGAAGCCAGCCAAATCCTCAGCACACCACCCAATGCAGAAGAGGCGTATGGGACATATATGGCCACCAGATTGGTGGAACTCGAAAAGGGGCAACGCCTCCTCTGTGAGGGTCTGATTTTTCAGGCGTATCAGAAGGGCTTGAGAGGGGAGCTTACTGCTAAAACATATCTAGCAGATGAAGCCACTCCTCCTCCTCCTCCTGCCCCAAGTACACCACCAGAGGCACAGCTTCCAAGGAAGGCTGCAGAGAAGCGTGGAGGGAAGGCTGCAAGGCAGCATGCAGGGAAGGCTCCACGGAAGAGTCGAAAGTGATTGCCTGGCTTCTGTCTGGTCTGACTGTGCTCCCTGTGCTCCCTAGTCGCAAGATAACAATTTTCTTGTCCTAAAACTTGATGTGTGTCCTGGGGGACGAAAGGCTTCACAGATTCCAAAAGTGTCTCCAGTGTTGCCTTCCTCATTTTTTTTCCTAAAATAAATGGATATTTTCTTTAGCTTACACTATTGACTATGTTTTGATTCAAAAACAACATTTGGTTTGGGAGTAGGCAGGTACAGGTCAAAAAGACTATGTGGATTTTTTCCAAAAGGCTAAATCATTTTGAAAATCAAGTGCAAAGTACTAGTGAAAAGTGCACTTTAGAAATTGCACTGCAAGTGCACTTGTTGGAAGTGCAGTCGCTGTAAATCTGAGGGGAAGATCTGAAATGAGGGGAAGCTCTGCTGATTTTATCATACAATCATGTGCAAGAGAAAGTTTTTTTTTTTTTGTGGTTCCTTGCATGTGCCCCTCGGATCCACAGCGAATGCACTTCCAAATGCTCTTTCTGTGCAATTCCAAGTACAATTTGCACTTGTAGTGAAAAATGAATTTGCCTTGGGAAAAAAAAACCCCTATGTCTAATTAACAAGGGACACCAACCTCATTAAGGTTCATTAAAACAACACAAAATATTGTGGTAACTTGAAACTACAAAACTAAAAAAAATAAAAATAAACATTTTGTATAATTTAGCACACATTGTAAAATAGATAGTGCTTAAATCTAAAAAAAAGAAAGATGCGTCCACAATCTAATTTAATACTTTATTTATGGAGATCTGGCTTTTGAAAAATATCATATTAGTCATGGCATGAGGATAAATCATGAAGAAAGTAGTTCGTGAGAACTCTGTGTGAATATAAAGCAGCAAAACAACTTCATTCTTCTCGCATTATAAAGAAAAAAAAAAGCCCTGTATTAAAAGATCACAGAAGAGGAATGTGCTAACTTCAATATGAAGGCTAGTTTTACCAGATCGAGCGCTTCCGTCTTGTACTTACTTCAGAGCATGCGTAAGTTTTGGTCCGTCGGACTAGCACACAGACGACCGGTTTGTACGCTAGAAAGCAGAGTCCGTCGGACTGATTTGAAACATGTTTCAAATCTAAGTCCGTCAAACTTTTGGGGAAAAAAAGTCAGCTGAAGCCCACACACGATCGAATTGTCCGACAGACTCCGGTACGCCGGACCAAGTATGCCGGAAAGTCCGCTCGTGTGTACGTGGCATTAGCATTGAAAATCCACACAAATATTTATATTTGATGTTTTAAAAAAAGTCCAAACTCAAACAAATTAGCAAGGTGATGAGAAAAACAACTTTTGATGCCGCCCCTCACACTCTGCAAGATTGATCAGATGCTTCAAATCTGGATAGAAGAAATAGATTTAAATGAAGCCAGATGGCCTCTTACCGAATATGATGGACCGCAGATTATAAGGGTCAAACTCGCCTGGTACCAACAGTACACTGTAGCAGCTTTTCACCCGGTCCACTCCAGAGAGACAAGCCAGCCACTCTACCTCGTTATGTACACCAAGGTGAGATATTCATTTAAATTCACTTGTAACAACAGCAGCTATCAGCTGTGATGTTTCACCTGGTCTGCTCAATGGGAATAGCCGCTCTCTTCCGTCATGGGTAACAGGATGGATTTAAATAATTTTCCTTTTACTCCAAAACTCCTCCAATAAGTGTTTCAAATGGTTTGTTAAAATAAAAAGAAGAAGGAATTCATAGTGCAGCAAATCGTACTATTTATTCAAAAAGATTTTCTCGTGCACAGCAAAAAAATATACACGGCACACAACTCTGAGCTATCAAGCTATCAGCTGGTGCGTGGTGACATCACGGGGTTCTCTCCAACCTGGCTGGAAAGAACCCCCATGACTTCACCACGCACCATACTACGATTTGCTGCACTATGAAGTTCTTCTTTTTCTTTTAACAAACCATTTGAAACATTTATTGGAGGAGTTTTGGAGTAAAAGGAAAATTATTTAAATCCATCCTGTTACCCATGACGCAAGAGAGCGGCTATCCCCTTTGAGCAGACCAGGTGGAACATCACAGCTGATAGCTGCTGCTGTTACGAGTGAATGGAAATGAATATCTCATCTTGGTGTTCCTAACGAAGTAGAGTGGCTGGCTTGTCTCTCTGGAGTGGACCGGGTGAAAAGCTGCTACAGTGTACTGTTGGTACCAGCCGAGTTTGACCCTTATAATCTGGGGTCCATCATATTTGGTAAGAGGCCATCTGGCTTCATTTAAGTCTTTCTTCTATCCAGATTTGAAGCATCTGATCAATCTTGCAGAGTGTGAGGGGCGGCATCAAAAGTTGTTTTTCTCATCACCTTGCTAATTTGTTTCAGTTTGGACTTTTTTTTAATACATTAAATACAAATATTTGTGTGGATTTTCAATTCTTAGGCCCCTTTCACACGATTGGACCGTTCAGGTCCATTTGTCAGTTTTGACGGCGGACCTGAACGGGCGCTCCATGTTAGCTAGCCTATGGAGCGACGGATGTCAGAGGAGACATGTCCGCTGACACCCGACCCCATCCGATCCGCTAAAAGCAGTGGCACCTGACAAGCCCCTCCCCGCTCAGTGAGCAGAGAGGGACCTGTCATCCGCTAGCTCAGCGGAAATCAATGGAGAGATCTCCCGCTGAGCCGGCGGACCGAGGCGGGCTCCGTGGAAGGGGAGTCCGCCTCGCGTGAATGAGGTCTTTCGTTTTCACTTGGGACGTTTTTCTTTTTATCACTATATTAATTCATTCATTAGCGATCAATTTATTCACCTTAGTATATTCATTTATTAATGTGTTGCATGTTTTTCACATATGGTTTCATATATTGTGTTGTGAAGTTTGTGCGCAATGTCCTTTGTGTGTGTGTGTGTGTGTGTGTGTGTATATATATATATATATATATATATATATATATAAATATATATATATTAGAGCTGTGGAAATTAAATATTAATTCCTCGATTAATCGTCAATTTTTTTGATCAGTAGGCTGCCTGCCCTGGGGCCGCTTTGGGCCAAACTGTGGCTGCAGCGCAGCGCTCCGCTCCCTCCTCCTCCTCCTCCTTCACTATATGTCATATACAGCCTGTGGGCATCTCCCGCTTTGTGTCTCCGAGCTGAGTGTAAAAACTTTGGCTGTGCTGTGAAAAAAGTCTCGCTCTCCTCCTAGATCAGCTCGTGTGATAGACGCAGTGTTCTGTCTATTACATGAGCTGATCTAGGAAGAGGGCGGAACTTATCACGCTCCGAGACACACAGCGGGAGATGCCTGCAGACTGTGTAATCCAGGCACAGACACTGACTACAGTGAGGCTGCGATTATGGGCACGGTGAGACTGCATTATGGGCACGGCGAGGCTGTGATTATGGGCACGGTGAGACAGCATTATGGGCACGGTGAGACAGCAATTATAGGCACGGCGAGGCTGCGATTATGGGCACAGTGAGACAGCAGTATAGGCACAGTGAGGCTGCGATTATGGGCACGGTGAAGCTGCGATTATGGGCACGGTGAGACTGCATTATGGGAACGGTGTGGCTGAGAATATGGGCATGGTAAGTCCGGTGAAACTGCATTATGGGCACGGTAAGGCTGCGATGCTGCGATTATGGGGACGGTAAGGCTGAGATTATGGGCATGGTGAGGCTGAGTTTATGACGTGTGACGTCCTAGCCATGCCCAGCTATGTCTGGCTTCAGCCGTTGCCATAACAAAGCTGCTAATGCGTTATAATTAATCGAAATTAGTTGATTAATTGATAAAGAATATCGATTAATCGAACACAAAAATTTTAATCAGTAACAGCCCTAATATATATATATATATATATATTTTTAAATTGAGTATTTAATTTTGAACATTTACACCTTTTCTTTTTTTAAAAGTTTATCACACTTTTTCACGTAACTATTTTAAGTTATCACTTGGTGGTTGGGCAAGTGCAGAATAATTAAAACTAGCTGCAACATCACATGCATATGTGTTCTCATATACACCTGATGTATTGATATATGCATAGAGTAATGCAGTAAAATGTCTAAGAACTAAAAAAGTAAAGCAAAAAATGTAGGCATCTTGTTGAAATTGCTAGCAGAACTTTGAGACGTGTGCTAAATATGCATCGGTCAGCCATAACATTATGACCACCCACTTAATATTGAGTAGGTCCCCCTTTTGCTGCCAAAACAGCCCTGACCTGGTGAGGCATGGACTCCTCTACACTTCTGAAAATATGCTGTGGTACCAGGCACCAAACTGCCAGTAGCAGATCACTGCCCTCACTACCTAGCCGTCATGACATCCTGGTGCCATCTCTTCCCCACGTAAGCAATGCACATGCACCCGGCATTCCACATGATGTATAAGAAAATGTGATTCATCAGACCAGGCCACCTTGTTGGATTAGTGCAGTCCTGATGCTCATGTGCCCATTGTAGGTGCTTTTGGCTGTAGACACAGGTCATCACGGACCCTCTGACTGGTTTGCAGCTACGCATCCCCATACACAACTAACTGCATTGCACTATGGGGTTGAGTTACTAAAACTGGAGCACTCAGAATCTGGTGAAGCTGTGCATGGTAGCCAATCAGCTTCTAACTTTAACTTGTTCAATTAAGCTTTGGCAGTAATACCTGGAAGCTGATTGGTTTCTATGCAAAGCTGCACCAGATTTTGCACTCTCCTGTTTTAGCAAATCATCCCCATCTTTCTATCAGAACCAACATTAAAGCTGAACCTCACCCAAAAGGGGAAGTTCCACTCGTTTGCACCCCCCCCTTCCACTACCACATTTGGCACTTTTTTTTGGGGGGGGGAGAGGGTAGTGGGTATCTGTTTTTGACAGTTACCTGCTCCCACTTCCCTTCAGATTGCCGCAATGATCTGTGCGGAAGTTTAGCCCCCCCGCCTTTCCCCCACAGTCTTCTGGGACACATCACAGGTCCTAGAAGCCTGTGGGACCATTCACAAAGCACAGCGTGGCTCGTGCATGTGCGGTAGGAAATGGACTGCAAAGCCAGAAGGCTTCGCTGCCAGTTTCTTACCCAAGATGAATTGGCTTGCGTGAGGACATCCTGGATCCCTGGACAGGTAAGTGTCCTTATATTAAATGCCAGCAGCTACAGTATTTGTAGCTGCTGACTTTAAATTTGTTTGGGGGTGGGACTGGAGCTCCTCTAACTTTTTCAGAGTTACAGTAGCTTTTACATGGCCCAATAAGCCTTGGCTGTCCATGATCCTGCTGCCAGTTTTCTTTTCTTGGACCACTTTTGGTAGGTCCTGGCCACTGCAGACTAGAAACATCCCACAACAGCTGCAGTTTTGTAGTTGCTCTGACCCAGTCTTCTAGCCAGAACAATTTGGCCCTTGTCAAATTTTCTCAAATGCTCACAATTGCCCATTGTTTCTGCTTTCAACATATCAACTTCAGGGATAACGTGTTCATGTGCTGCCTAATATATCCCACCCACTTGCATGTGCCATTGTCACAAGATAATCAATGTTATTCACCTTACCTGTCGGTGGGCATAATGTTATGGCTGATTGGTCTTCTTATCACGTTTATTTTGCCCTAATACAAAATGGAGAGCTTCAAAGGCAGCTTAAAAGGATATTAACCATTCTTACTTCATCCCCTATCCCAACAAAGCAGGTATAAATATAATTTAAAAGGTTAAGGTGAAGAAACTGAAGTCTTTTGAAATCTCAACTTGTTACCAAATAAGTTTAAACATCTTCACTCTTATGCCCCGTACACACGGTCGGATATTCTGACGGAAAATGTGTGATAGGACCTTGTTGTCGGAAATTCCGACCATGTGTAGGCTCCATCACACATTTTCCATCAGAATTTCCAACACGCAAAGTTTGAGAGCACGCTATAAAATTTTACGACAACAAAATCCGTTGTCGGAAATTCCAATCGTGTGTACATAAATCCGACAGACAAAGTGCCACGCATGCTCAGAATAAATTAAGAGACGAAAGCTATTGGCTACTGCCCCGTTTATAGTCCCGACGTACGTGTTTTACATCACCATGTTCAGAATGATCTTGATTTTCCGACAACTTTGTGTGACCATGTGTATGCAAGACAAATTTGAGCCAACATCCGTCGGAAAAAATCCATGGATTTTGTTGTCGGAATGTCCGATCAATGTCCGACCGTGTGTACAGGGCATTAGGCTAAATTTAGATGTGTGGTTGAGTGGCAGTAAAATGCACACTCCAAATGCTCCCTTCTTAAGTTGCAAATGGCAGCGGAAAGGGGGGGGGGGGTTAAATGCTGTGGTCATAATTCTTTGTGCAAAAACTACCCAACATATCACGATTGGCAGGCAGCAAGCCCACAGGACGCAACCCATTCAACAAAACAGGAAATGTGGCATGTTTGTCAGCAAAATAAAGGGGTTAAAACAGGCAGTGTGGAGGTGTCACATCGTCTCCTCACCACCTGTCAATTACCTCTGAAAAGCTATTTGAAAGCACCTCACTCTTCAGAAGAGCAGTGGATTTAGACACATGTCTAAATCTACCCTAAATGCAACTGTGCCTATACTTTGAAACTATGCATATAAAAATATTTACAATTTCCTACCAAAGAGTAGATAGCTTTGAATCAGACCCTCATCTCTATAGCTGCTTGTAATGCTAAGCATTAGTCTCAAAGATCAAAGATCACAACAGAGATTCTGAAGTCAGGTTTCAATCAGTTTCTAACAGCAGAGCATAGAAGCATCAATTGTTTGTTTACATTAAAAAGTTGTCAGGCTGTCAAGATTTCCCCTCCACTGAAAAAACTAAGATATATGTCTGGGTACAGGTTCACTTTAACATGATCTTATTTGAAATAAACCTTGCATGAGGGAAAATCAGGGGCTGCCACTGGGGATTATAAAGCTGACCTGTGTCCGCATTCAATACATACATGAGTTCAGCCATGTGATAATTAAAAAAGCACATCTGCTCAAAAATTTTGTGGAAAAATCCTCATATTTTGCAAGACAATAACATCTCTGAAGTCCTTGATTCTAACTGGTAATTTTAGTAAGGTTGTGCAGACAGTCGTGTTTCTAACTTAGTCATTTCCAAACTGGCCACAGAAAACGAAGGCCCCTTGAACCGCTTTAAGAAAAGGGAGCCTTGGCTGAAGGAAGCATTGCATTACAGAGTTGATCTAAATCAAGGAGGTTAAGTGGCTCTGTTAGGATTGGCTACCAGTACATGAGGTGATGGGGCAGAGCCTGAACTCTGGAAAATGTAGACTGAGGCACGTCCTTCTGACATGAGGAGATTCAGCCGACAGAAGAGTTTCCGCCACCCATCCTGATGTTTTGTCTTTATTGGCTGTTTTGACCTTGCAGGCAACTGACGTTATTGTAATGCCCTCAAGTTAAATTCTGGGGAGAGTCTAATGCCTGTCTGGGGGTGCGGACTGGATCAACCCCCCCTTGAGACAAGGATAAGCGGCGGCAGGTGACCCGGGGGGACTGTGAGAGGCAGTGGGAGGGGGTGACGGAGGACAGAGGAGGAGGTTTAACCGGGAGAGAGACCAAGGGGACCGTGAGGTGACAGGTCTGACCGGGAGAAGTGGCAGGTAAGTGTGCCGCGGACCAGAGGGGGAGAGTGATAGGCAGACAGGGGAGCAGTGGAAACAGTAACAGGCAGGCTCACCAGGGGAGACCACAGGCACTGACAAGCCCTGCAAGTGTCAGATTGCATAGGCGATTGAGCAGAGCAGTCATAACCAGTTAACATAAAAAAAAAAAAAACTGACTGTGTCTAGCATGGACGCTGTGTATTGTGGAGTAACTGTTTTTGTTGAGTATTGTGAGTACTTGAGTATTGTGTGTGTGTATTGTGAGTACCTGAGTATTGTGAGTACCTGAGTATTGTGTGTGTTGGGAGTACCTGAGTATTGTGAGTACCTGTGTATTGTAAGTACCTGTGTGTGTTGTGAGTACCGTAGTGTGTGTGTATTGTTAGTACCTGAGTATTGTGTGCACCTGTGTATTGTGAGTATCTGTGTATTATGAGTGCACGTGGGCTGTGAGTACACTAGGGCTGCGAGTGCATGTGGACTGTGAGTACCTGTGTATTGTATTGTTGAGTAACTCTGAAGTGTTGAGTATTAGTGTCAGGAAGCTAGTTGTTAGTTAATTTGGATAGGGTATAATCCCCAATCTTCATTAAATTAGTAGGTACGATGCCCGGCAGGTGTGGAGATGCGGCTCTGTGTACATCTTGCGGCATGTATGCATTCCTTGATCATCCGATCGAGGGCAAATACTGCTGTGCAAAATGTATGCACATTGTTTCCCTGGAAACCCAGGTTCTGAATCTAGGGAAGCAACTGTCAGCACAGAGAAGACCCTCAATAATAAAGGAGAGCTGGGAACATACCTGACAGGTGCTGGCAGAGGCCAGCACAGAGGCGGGTGGAGACAAAGAGGTGCAGGCACTAGAAAAGAGTAGATGGGTGACAGTCAGGAAGGGTAAAGGGCAAGTGCCAGGGAGGCTGATCCTGGGCTGGAACATCCCAATAAGTACGCCCTATTGAGTGACATTGGTGAAACCAGTCAGGGACCAGCACTGCTGGAGCTGAGAGACTCCCCTAGCTGCCAGGGGAAGAACTCCTCCAGTGAGAGTGGTGGGGAAGCGAAGGGAAAGGAAAGACAGATTCTGGTGGTAGAGGATTCAATTCTTAGAAGGGCAGAGAGGGCAATCTGTGACAAAGACCTGAAGCGCCAAACTGTATGCTGTCTACCGGGCGCTCGGGTTTGGCACATCACGGATCTGGTGGACAGATTACTGGGAGGGCTGGGGAAGACCCGGCTATCATAGTGCATGTTGGCACCAACGAAAAAAGTCAAAGGAAGATGGAGTGTCCTAAAAAACGATTTTAGGGACTTAAGAGCTAAATTGAGGAAAGGTACCTCCAAGGTAGTATTCTCAGAAATACTACCGGTACCTCGAGCCACACCAGAAAGGCAGAGGGAGATTAGGGAAGAAAAAAAGTGGCTGAGGAGCTGGTGTAGTAAGGAGGGGCTTGAGCTCCTGGAGAACTGGGCCGACTTCTCAGTTGGTCACCAGCTATATAAAAGGGATGGCCTGCACCCAAATGAGGAGGGTGCAGATCTGCTGGGAGTGAAGATGGCCGAAAAGTTAGAGGGTCTTTAAAACTAGGCGAGAGGGTGAAGGGTCCAGAGGTGGAGATAGTCAGCGCGGAACATATTCCAGAGGGAAGTATTGGGGGCATTAGTGGTATGTTGACTAAAGCACATAAACCCGAGGTAAGTATAGTAACAAGTCCTATTTGCAACCTCGGAACACCCAATAAGAAGGCAGTATGCGACCGGTCTAAACTACGTGGCATGTTCACCAATGCCAGGAGCCTGGCAGACAAGATGGGAGAACTAGAGATACTGTTGTAAGAGGAGGATTTTTGATTTTGTGGGAATTTCAGAGACTTGGTTCAACAGCTCTCATGATTGGCTTGCAACCATTCAAGGGTATTCCTTTTATCGCAGGGATAGAGAGGGTAAAAAAGGGGGAGGGGTATGCCTGTTTATCAAAAAATATTGTATGTGAATGTGAGAGATGACATAACTAAGGGAGCAAGGGAGGAGGTGGAATTCTTATGGGTATAGCTCCAAAGGGATGAAACTAAGAAGAAAGTAATACTGGGAGTATGCTATAGGCCCCCTAACCTGAGGGAGGAGGGGGAGGATGGGAAGTGTCATCATAATGGGGGATTTTAATTATCCAGACATAGACTGGGCGGAAGGAACCGCGCAATCGTCTAAGGCTCGCCAGTTCCTAAATGTCTTGCAGGACAATTTCATGGATCAGATGGTAGACGCACCAACTAGAAACAAAGAGTTACTAGACCTACTGATTACCAACAATACAGATCTGATCATGGATATGGAAATACGAGGCAGTTTAGGAAACAGCGATCACAGGTCAATTAGCTTCAGTATAAAGCACACAAATAGGAAACATAAGGGGAATACAAAGACACAAATTTCAAAAGAGCCAACTTCCCTAAACTACAAACCTTGCTAGAAGATATTAATTGGGATAAAATCTTAGGAACAAAGAACACAAAGGAGAGATGGGTATTCTTTAAGAGCATATTAAATAAGGGCATTAGCCAGTGCAACCCATTGGGAAATAAATTTAAAAGAGCGAATAAAAGTCCTGGGTGGTTTAACTCCAATGTAAAAATGCATATAAAAGCAGAGGAGAAGGCCTTCAAAAAATACATGGCTAAGGGATCATCGTCAGCATTCAAACTTTACAAAGAATGCAACAAGAAATGTAAGGGTGCAATTAGAGCGGCTAAGATAGAACACGAAAGACACATTGCGGAGAAGAGCAAAAAAAAATGCCAAGACATTCTTGAAGTATATAAACAGTAAATATGGGAGGACAGACCATATTGGCCCCATAAAAAATGAGTGAGGGAATCTGGTTACAAAGGATGGTGAGATGGTGAAGGTATTGAATTTATTCTTCTCCTCAGTCTTCACAAGAGAATCTGGGGGCTTCAGTAACCAAAACTGCAGTGTTTATCCTCATGACACATCACAGGAAGCACCCTCGTGGCTAACAGAGGACATAATTAGAAATAGACTTGAAAAACGTAACATTAATAAGTCACCGGGACCAGATGGCTTGCAACCGAGGGTCCTTTGGTAACTCAGTCAAGTAATTGCCAGACCATTGTTCCTAATTTGTACTGACAGTCTACTGACTGGAATGGTACCAGCTGATTGGAGGAAAGCACCAATATTTAAAAAACTGCCAAAATACATCCCTGGGAATTACAGACCAGTTAGCCTAACATTAATAGTATGCAAGCTCTTGGAGGGGATAAGGGACGATAAACAATATTTTAGTAATGAAAACGGTATCATTAGCAGTAATCAGCATGGATTCATGAAGAATCGTTCTTGCCAAACCAATCTATTAACCTTCTATGAGGAGGTGAGCTGCCATTTAGATAAAGGGAGGTCCATAGACATGGTGTATCTGGATTTTGCAAAAGCATTTGATACAGTTCCCCATAAACGTTTACTGTACAAGGTATGGTCTGTTGGCATGGACCATACAGTTAGTACATGGATTGAAAACTGGCTACAAGGGCGGGTTCAGAGGGTAGTGATAAATGGGGAGTACTTGGAATGGTCAAGGGTGGAAAGTGGGGTCCCTAAGGGTTCTGTCCTTGGATCAAACCTATTTAATTTGTTCATAAACTACCTGGAGGATGGGGTAAACAGTTGTAATACAGTCTTTGTATTTGCGGACGATACTAAGCTAAGCAGGGCAATAACTTCTCCACAGGATGTGGAAACCTTGCAAGTAGATCTGAACAAATTAATGGTGTGGGCAACTACATGGCAAATGAGGTATAATATGGAAAAATTTAAAATAATGCATTTGGGTGGCAAAAAATAGTAATATTATAAGAGCTTACCTGTAAAATCCTTGTCTTGGAGTACATCACGGAACACAGAGCACCATAGTAATTACTATGTGGGTTATAGGCCACCTTCAGGTGATGGACTCTGGCACACCCAAGACAGGAAGTTCACTCCCTATATAACCCCTCCCATACCGGGAGCACCTCAGTTTTTGTAGCAAAGCAATATTCATATATGCCAAAAGAAGGGAGGGACTTCTGTGTCCCGTGACAAACCATAAACCTGACTAATAACCTGCTAAATCTACTCAAAAAAATAGTAGATGTCGACGCTGCCTGTCCCTTCCTGGGGCCTACTGGCAGCACAAACAAAGCATCAGTCTTCCGTATCTGAGCAGTTGCTTTCAGATAGACTTTAACCACTCTCACTACATCGAGAGAGTGTAATAATCCTTCTTCTGCAGAACGGACTTCTGGAAAAAACAAAGTTAGGGAAACATCTTTGGTTCTTATGAAAACTAGATACTACTTTAGGTAAAAAGAAAGGATGGGTGAGGATGCAGCACCACCATATCCTTAAGAATGATTAAGTATGGCTTTTTACAAGAAAAAAGCTGCCAACTCTGGAACTCTTTTTGCGGAAGTTACCGGAACCAAGAACACCAATTTCCCTGTCACAAGGATCAAGGGAACATTGTGCAAGGGCTCAAAAAAGGTTGACCTTGTAAAACCAACACAACCACACTCAAATCCCATGGGCACAAGGGCGCCCTAACTGGCGGATTTATACGTATTACCCCTTGTATAAAGGCCCGGACCAAGAATACGAAGCAAGCGGCCGAGATTTGATCCTTGATAGTACTAACTTCATTTCTGCTCTTAATTGTAGGAAGGCAAGAACTCTACTTATGACATACTTCTGAGGATGCCATCTTTTGGTTCCACACCAGGAAACGTAGGCCTTCCAGACCCTATAGTAAATGGTCTTATAGGCCGGCTACCTTGCATTAATCAGGGTAGTTACTACTGAACCTGAAAGCCCCCTATTCCTTAGAATGTGGGTTTCAATAGCCAAACCGACACATTTAGCACTTGTAAGGCAGGATGGAACACAGGCCCCTGCAAAAGCAGGCCTGGCCGAGATGGAAGAGACCAAGGGTCCCTTTACTGCCATCTTTAAGATTCCTGCATACCAGGATCTACTCGGCCACGCCGGGGGCCACTAGAATTACCGGCTTTCGTTTCTCCCTAAGCTTCAGTTTCTCCTTAAGTCGCGGTAGCAGCAGAACTGGATGGAACTGGAGGGAACGCATAGATCAGTGGGAACTGATCGCAAGAAGTCAATAAAGCATCCGGCCCGTAGGCAAGCGAATCCCTGGTCCTTGACACAAACCTGTCCTTTTAACTTCTTGTTAAACCTAGATGCTAATAGATCTATGTCCAGGGGTACCCCCTTTCTGGCATATGACTAGAAAGACATCGGGATGTAAAGACCATTCTCCCGGGAACAACTGTTGGCGGCTCAGAAGAAATCGCCTGCCGATTCTCCACCCCTGGGATAAAGATTGCAGATAGGCAAGGAACATGTTCCTCTGTCCAAGCGAACATGGTTCACCTCCCACTGGGCTGCATGAGTTTTTTGGTGCTCCCTTTTTGGTGATTGTAATAGGCCACTGCTGTGGCATAGTCGGACTGTATCCTGACGGGACCGCGCACTGAAAGTGGCGCTGTTCCACCGCAAAAAGCAAAAATTTCTGATGAGCTGGGAAAATTGGCACATATAGATATGCATCTGTTGATGCTAGAACTTCTCCTCCCCGTAGGGTGGATACGACTGACCGGCCTGACTACAGGCGACAGGAGTGGATGTTTTGGAAGCGATTCAGATCTTTGAGATCTAAAATGGGTCTGAGATATCCAATTGGTTTCGGTACCGTGAAGAGATTAGAATAAAACCACATACCCTGCTTCTTCTGAGGGGGTCTCGGTGATTACACCCTGAGACATCAATCCCTCCTAGGCCGTGAGCGTCCAAGCGCCCGCCCAGACGACCCCATCACGAAGGGCGCCCGGGCTCGAGGTTTCTAAACCTTCCGAGCCTCCTCCACCCCTCCGGGTAAGGGGCAGCAGGGTCCATGCAGTACCTGGCTCGGTCTGCTGAGGGGCGGGTTCCCCTTCGGGCTGGAGGGTAGAGCCGCTCGAAGTGATTTAGTGCCAGATATAAAGGCTTACTTTCATAGGGTCTTTGGGGAGTAGCCTAGAGCTACCACAGAGATGACTGATCTGTCAAGGATCTCTTCTTGCCAAGCCCCTGAAAAAACCACAGAAGTCTTCCCCCACCTTGATTGAGCTGGGGCGCCCCATCATAAGGAGGCCTTGGGACTGTTTTGTAGGCTTCTCCCCTGAGGCAGTTCCGTAGTTTTATGCAAACAAACATAGGTAAATAGTTCCAAAAGAAGCAAGTACATACGTATACAGCTTTAATGTATGCAGCATGTATCCAAGAAATTTTCCTTTATGGAAGCATGCGTTCATGGAAGCATGGTCCATACAAATATGTTTTTAGGCTAAAATGAAAAGTGCACGCTGTACAACCGCATGCATGTAACACGTGCCATGGAACAAGCATCTTTGCAAAGTAAGCATGCGTTTATGAAACGTGTTATGTCATGCTATGCAGACATGCATTCCTATGCAAACATGGGGAATCATGTATATTTTAAGTAAACATGTATTAACACGCCTCATTATGCAACCATGCATGTTTAGGCGATCATGCAACTTTAGGCGGTCAAGCCTCTCTGCGTGATCAAACATCCTTGTGTGGTCAAGCATCCTTGTGTGCTCAAGCACCCTTGTGCTATCAAGCATTTTATGCGGTCAAACATCCTTGTGTGATTAAGCATTTTGTGTTATCCAGCACCCTTGTGCGATCCAGCATCTTGTGCGATTAAGCACCTTTGTGTGACCAAGCACCCTTATGCGATCAAGCATCTTATGCGAATACGTAAACACCATGCATATCCATCCAAACAAACATTTTTATGATCATGTTATGTGATCACGTGTTTTTATGTGATCGCTGCTGCTCCCTTGCTTGAGGGCCCAGAGTGGGGAAGGGAGATCTATCGCGTTTCTTTCCGCTCCAGGAAGAGGATGCGACTAAACAGCTTACCTCTATAGTAGCCCAACCAAAGCTGAGGACAAACATCTTCAGTAACATAAACAAAGGGTGGAAGATTGGAAACAGCTGCAACGGACAATCCCAACAGCTCACCCTGATTAGCCACCTTTGGTCTCTCCAGGGAGGAAGGTACTGTGGAGGCATGACTAGAATCCTCAAAGCCTGATGGAGATGCCTTAGGAGCCTTTCTTTGAGATGTTTGTACCATTCTTGGAAGGCATTGTCCTAAGTCCCAAAGCAGAGGTACTAAAGTAACCAGTGCGCCACCTGCTGAGCTATAGTCCAGCAAAGAAAAGCTGCTATTAATGCTCAGCCTGGTGCTGAGTAAATGTGTACTGGGAATGCCTTTATGCACCAGCTTTACATGACCTCACTGCTTCTGTGTCTGTTTAGCCAGTTGCACTGTATGCTCCAAGGCTGTCTTTTGGGCTCGGTAGCCCTGCGCCGTGTGATACACTTGGACGCCGCGTCCCGCACACGGTGCTGTGCTAAGCCATGCCCCATTCTGTCCCCAACATGCCCCTCCTTACTTTTTTTTAAATTTACAATTCCCGCGCATGCGGGCATCTTTCGGTAGGTCCGGCATAAGGGGTGAGGATAGAAGGGGAAACATATAGGAAGAAACATGGGGAGCCGCCGTGCCCCCAAGGAATGGGGGGCACAGGCTATCTGTTGTAGCCTCCAACACCCTTGCTCCTCAGGCAGGGGGAGAAGCTGCAGTAAGGTGCTAACTTTTCATGGAATATCCAAGAATCCCCCCCCTGTAATATCCTCCTGGTGGCTGAGTCTAAGCATGCTGTCTGCTGCTGACACAGGGTGAGATCTGAGGAGTATGAAAAAGGTATGTGCATTTTACCCCTCTAGTAGAGAAATTAGGCATGACAACATTTACTCATAGAAGAAATCCATAGGTGGACTTAAAAGTTCCTAGGATTCTTTACTTACCTTATCCCCGCCTCAGGATTCTGCTGATATCAGACAGATCTAACCTTCACCCATCACGGCGGGCTGTGTTTAGTAAACCTTCAAGGACCGGGTCCCTTTTTATCAGAGTTCCACTCCCTTGGACCTGTATAGCACCCCGCCAGGAAAACTTTATGGTAATGTGAGCATAACCAAAGCACTGGGTCCCGGAGTCCAGCCCTCCAAAGAGAGGCGTTACAGGCAAAACCTCGTTCTTCTAATACGAGGCCCGGGTACCATCCACTTTGGCCTCAGTGGCACTTTGGATGGATCCGGTCTGTAGAGGCTATTTAAATCCAGTAAGGATCCTTCCAGCGGAGCTCTTCAGAGCACATCTTCAATCGTGACCAACACCTTAGACACTGGCGAAAAAACTGAGGTGCTCCCGGTATGGGAGGAGTTATATAGGAAGTGAACTTCCTGTCTTGGGTGTGCCAGTGTCCATTACCTGAAGGTGGCCTATAACCCATATAGTAATTACTATGGTGCTCTGTGTCCCGTGATGTACGATAAAGAAATATGAATTCAATCTACTCATTGGGGGAGTCAAGGATGCAAAAGGACCTAGGGGGTCTTAGTAGATGATAGGCTCAGCAATGGCATGCAATGCCAAGCTGCTGCAAACAAAATATTGGCATGCATTAAAAAAGGAGTTAACTCCAGGGATAAAGCAATAATTCTCCCATTCTACAAGACTCTGGTCCGGCCGCACCTAGAGTATGCTGTTCAGTTCTGGGCACCAGTCCTCAGGAAGGATTTGCTGGAAATAGAGCGAGTACAGAGTAGGGCAACAAACGAATAAAGGGTCTGGAGGACATCAGTTATGAGGAAAGGTTACGAGCACTAAACTTATTCTCTCTGGAGAAGAGACGCTTGAGAGGGGATATGATTTCAATTTACAAATACCATACTGGTGACCCCACAATAGGGATAAAACTTTTCTGCGAAAGGGAGTTTAATAAGACATGTGGCCACTCATTAAAATGATAAGAAATGAGGTTTGACCTTAAACTGCGTAGAGGGTTCTTTACTGTAAGAGCGGCAAGGACGTGGAATTCCACAGGCGGTGGTCCCAGCGGGGAGCATCAATAGTTTCAAAAAACTATTAACTATTAGATAAGCACCTGAAGGACCACGACATACAGGGATATACAATGTAATACTGACATATAATCACACACATAGGTTGGACTTGATGGATTTGTGTCTTTTTTCAACCTCACCTACTATGTAACTATGTGAGTTTATGTTTTATGGGTGCTTACAGTATAACAGACTGGCATTGTTGTTTGGTAAATTCTGCAGTCAGTCTAATGCCTGTCTGGCACTGATGGTAAGGACAGGCTTCTTAGACTATTGCAGTTTATGGTTTATGTGTGCTCACAACATACCTGTGACAGGCATCGGTTATTTGTTACATTTGGAAAAGTTCAATAAAGCTGTGGCCTTGTCCTTCCCAACCTAATCAGCCTCTGTGTCATTTTTGGGCAAGGTATTTGATCTGTTATTTGGTTGTATGAGCATATGCTTCTCAGCAGTCAAGTATCTGTTGCTATAGTTCACTATGCTTTGCACTGTATAAATGAACATGCCTGTAGTGCTCACGTATATACTTCCTTGGAAACCAAGTGTAAGAAAGAATTTAATCTGAACTGACAGTTCACGCTGTGAAGACTTACGGTAGAGGGTATTTCTTCCACAGTAGCTTTGGCGGAAGGGTTTGGTAGACGGTTTTCTGTTTGCCTTCCCCACTTCCATTGCCTTGACTACTCTGAACAATCTTTGCACATTCCATCTTTTCATCCCATGTTCCTGACAGGACATAATGTGCTTTTCCATTTGCATCAGTCACAACCCCAGTGACCTAAAAGATAAAAAAAGTCAGCTTAATTTTTATTGTCAATGTCCCAGCCCAGTAAATAAAGAGTAAAGGATGACTGAGTGTTGCACATAGTCAGATGCAGGAGGGAACACATGCATTTACTTTTAGGTTTACTAGCCCTGATCCACAAACAAGCATTACCATTGTACGTATATAATTGCATGCCATATAGGAGGTAGATGATGCACGACATATAGGAGAGCAGATTATGGATGCCATTAGAGCTATAGATGCCATATAGGCACCACCAGCTTGTCCTATTCACAGGAATTTATTAGCCAGGTACAGAATGCCTTATAACTTGACAACTTGCATACAGAAAATGTCATTATTACAGGACATCAAGAATATATTCATTCTATATGAATGAACTCTGCTTTATTTGGAGGCATTTTTTACTTCTTTTTTTAAGCAGTGACAGTAGGATAACTGGTCCATTATATTCCAAGCTTTTATACACAGCAATTCTTCCAGCTGCTGCAAAACGCTAGTTAAAAGGGAGGTTACATATGAAAAACAACTGTACAGTGCCTTGCAAAAGTATTCACCCCCTTGGCTTTTTATCTATTTTGTTACATTACAACCTTTAGTTCAATGTTTTTTTTTAAAATCTGAATTATATGTGATGGATCAGAACACAATAGTCTAAGTTGGTGAAGTAAAATTAGAAAAATATATACATAAAACTATTTTTCAGAAATAAAAAAAAATGATAATTGGCATGTTCGTATGTATTCACCCCCTTTGTTATGAAGCCCATAAAAACTCTGGTGCAACCAATTACCTTCAGAAGTCACATAATTAGTGAAATGATGTCCACCTGTGTGCAATCTAAGTGTCACATGATCTTTCATTACATATACACACCTTTTTGAAAGGCCCCAGAGGCTGCAACACCTAAGCAAAAGGCACCACTAACCAAACACTGCCATGAAGACCAAGGAACTTCCCAAACAATAGAGGGACAATGTTGCTGAAAAGTACAAGTCAGGGTTAGGTTATAAAAAAATATCCAAATCTTTGATGATCCCTAGGAGCACCACCAAATCTATCATAACCAAATGGAAAGAAAATGGCACAACAGCAAACCTGCCAAGAGACGGCCGCACACCAAAACTCACGGACCTGGCAAGGAAGGCATTAATCGGAGAGGCAGCACAGAGACCTAAGGTAACGCTGGAGGAGCTGCAGAGTTCCACAGCAGAGACTGGAGTATCTGTACATAGGACGACAATAAGCCGTACGCTCCATAGAGTTGGGCTTTATGGCAGAGTGGCCTGAAGAAAGCCATTACTTTCAGCAAAAAACAAAATGGCTTGTTTTGAGTTTGCGAAAAGGCATGTGGGAGACTCCCAAAATGTATGGAGGAAGGTGCTCTGGTCTGATGAGACTAAAATTTAACTTTTTGGCCATCAAAGAAAATGCTATGTCTGGCGCAAACCCAACAAATCACATCACCCAAAGAACACCATGTTTTTCAGAAGTCGGGACTGGGAAACTGGTCAGGGTTGAGGGAAAGATGGATGGTGCTAAATACAGGGATATTTTTGAGCAAAACCTGTACCACTCTGTGTGTGATTTGAGGCTAGGACGGAGATTCACCTTCCAGCAGGACAATGACCCCAAACACACTGCTAAAGCAACACTTGAGTGGTTTAAGGGGAAACATGTAAATGTGTTGGAATGGCCTAGTCAAAGCCCAGACCTCAATCCAATAGAAATCTTGTGTTCAGACTTAAAGATTGCTTTTCACAAGCGCAAACCATCCAACTTGAAGGAGCTGGAGCAGTTTTACAAGGAGGAATGGGCAAAAATCCCAGTGGTAAGATCTGGCAAGCTCATAGAGACTTATCCAAAGCAACTTGGAGCTGTGACAGCCGCAAAAGGTGGCTCTACAAAGTATTGACTTTAGGGGGTGAATAGTTACGCACATTGAGTTTTTCTGTTATTTTGTCCTATTTGTTGTTTGCTTCACAATAAAAAAAATCTTCAAAGTTGTGGGCATGTTCTGTAAATGATGCAAATCCTCAAACAATCCATGTTAATTCCAGGTTGTGAGGCAACACAACACGAAAAATGCCAAGGGGGTGAATACTTTTGCAAGGCACTGTATTGTTCACTATGTGCTCAGTGGCAGATAAACCTTGTTGCACCTGAACAGTCTTGGGCCTGAAAGGCATTGTAAATATCAACCTTTTCCAGCCTTTAGACAGTTGAGGTCACACATGATCCTACCTTATATATCTTTGTGGCAACTGGCACTGTATCTCTGAGAAGAGGGTCCTGATCCCTCTAATATTCACACATCTTTGCTGTTCTGAGTGCTTTGTAGTAAAATTGATTTTTTAGGGATTATAAGGTATCTTGCATTCTATGTAGTCAATATCTCAGAAATGCCACTATATAGACTTATAGGCTTCTGTCACTCAAGGAATACAATATTGATGCATGTGTTGACACGCAATGTGCTGTAATCACAAACCTTAGTGTGACAGAATCCTATTGCTTAGTGAGCAGGGCCCTCTGATTCCTCCTGTATTGAATTGTATTGTAACTGTACTAATTACCCTAACGTTGTAAAGCTCTGCATAAACTGTTGGCGCTATATAAACCCTGTATAATAATATTGATTTCTGCTGACCAAAAATAATTATTTAGCTTAAAAAAAGCAACAGAACAAAGCAAAAGCAATTGGCAGGCATTTGTTGGATTTATTAAATTCACAAATTAATTCCTTGATCCAGTTACACTATAACCATAGCAATATATTCAGAAGGAAAGATCGTGTTAAATGCCAGGCCTCCCCTGTCTACAAGAAGCCGTGTTCTGCAAAACACACACTTTTAACAGTAAGCAAACAGGGACACTGCTGAGAAATGTATGTACATGTTTTATTCTACAAGGCAGCAACCAGCATGGGGCAACTGTATTAATGCCTGCCGGGGTTCACTGCACAGTGCTTGATCAGTCTGCTTGATGTCATTTCACTACACCTACATAGCTTTTCTGAAACACTTTTGTGACCAGAGGTAATAATTGCCCATGTCAACATTAGCAGAATAAGTATGCCTCTTTGACTAAATAAGAACTATTAGCTTAACACATTAGTCTAAAATGTTTTAAAGGCGAAGTATACCAAAGCTATTTTGGTTGTACTTCTCCTGTTGGTAACAGGAGTTTAGTTCGTTCTGCAATCCTATGATCTGTTTTCAGTCGACAGTGGGCAAAAGTTCTCTTGGCTGATGTCATTCAGGCAGTCCGGGCTTGGGAAAGATCCCGACTTTACAGTTGGGATCCACCCAGATGCCTGGATCTGCATCTGACTCAGCCTCCTACTGGTCCGCTGAGAGCCTGAGCCAGTCCCTGCTGCCCCCTCCACAGCCCATCAATCTAGTGAGCACTAGAGGGGCAGAGCACAGTGCTGGTGACTGACAGCCTAACTCTCTGCTCAGAACGGAGGGGGAGAAGTGAGCGATCAGTGGGGTTTGATCACTCAGTTCTCACTGCAGAGTCGGCGGGGGACAGATGTAGCATCAGATCAAAGCTGCATTCACCTAGGTGAGTATAAATGTTTATTTTTTTTCTTTTAAGTCCATACTTCTCTTTTAAATTCAATTTAAATATTTCTCATGATAAACCTACTTAAACAGCAGTCCTTAACCATTTGTACATGTGTAATTACTTTCTAGTTTTTATTGAACTATTTTTAAGCTATATAAACAAACAATCAACCCTTTCATTAAAATGAGCTCTTACTTACTGTGGTTACCTTAGCGTGTTACACATGAATATGGTTGCTAAACGGATAATGGCAGCTAATGGCAGTTCTGACATGTAAAACTACATTAAATGTAGTTGTAGCTAATCAGAGAAATCATATAGCAGTCTTCTTCAACACACATTTGACTGCCGTTTAATAAAAACCACAAGATATACTCTGTTTTAGGCGCAGTTATGTCTTAAAAACGAAAATCTGGGCTAAAATACTTTTCTATAGTCTCTAATGTTTAGATCTGTCAAAATAACCTATTTAAATATTGTTTCATTTCCTGCTGCAGGAGAACTGCTATTATACAAGTAACCTGATCTTTTAAAAATCCCTTTGAATTGATGCTTATTTAGGGTGAGATCCCTGCAAGTGAGTGCTTGCCATGCTCCCATTGCATCACCATGACTGACAGCGGGCTTATAGCTAAAAAGAAAAGAAGGAACCAGCTGGAGCAATTTAAACCTTCACTGTTCTACATGCTGAGCAGGAGCAGTGGCTATACATAGGTCTTTTTTCCTTTATTTCTTTAGATATATAAGTTTTAGAGCCACAGGACCCCTAAAAGAATGTGTTTTTTTACAGACAAGGTTGTTGTTTATCTGACAGTATTGTGTATTATGTCATTATGGTCAATTTAGATTTATACATTGTTTAACTGGGTTCTGATCTTTAAAGCAGCTCTACCAAATAAGTAGCATACTGTATATGTACTAAGCTTCATAAAGAGTGTTTTTGGCAACACAATTTTCTTTCATTAGCTTGAATGGGCCTAAATACCTACTGCAACTAATCTTAAAACAAACCCGTGCTGGGCCATGCAGAACACAAAGCAATAGGTTCGCTTTAGTGTCCCCTCTACAGCAGTACATTTACATTAATCGCCGTAGGCTTCATTCAAAAAATACATGGTACTTATACCATGGTACATGTACAAACACAGGGCATCTGGTGAGCAGGAGCATGCCATTCTTTCTCCCATGTGACTGCACTGGTGATTGGCCCGTGTTGTCTCTTGCTTCCTTGATGCCAAGCAGTTACGCTGAGATGCAGGAAGCTAAGGAAAGGTATGTGCTGCTGCGGAGGGGGCATTATAAGTGTATGTTACCCAAACATTTCAGATTCCTGATATGGTTATTTTGTACCATGTTCTTGTGCTAAAATGTATCCTGATGTCTTTATATTGCTTTGTATTGCTTGCTTGAGTAATATACCTGGTATTCCTATCAGTCCCCTGTTTTCCCATTTCATACTAACCACACTAGAGCATCCTTCCCAGTGTGGTCAGTTTTCTGCTGTGCTTGGAGCACAGCCTATATAACAGAAAGGGATAAAAAGCTCCAGACTCTGTGTATTAGGATTAAGATAATAGGAATTCGAAAATTTGTTATCTCTTTGTTAGCTGTGTCAAACAGGTCACCTTGTTATAGGTAGAAATCTACTATTATATGGGGATATCTGGTGCGATTGCACTACACATGTGAGGTATAACTGAGAACGTCAGATCGAGAGCAATAATTCTAGCACCAGATCTCCTCTGTATATCAAAAATGGTAACCTGTAAAGGTTTTTCAAGCGTAGTCTATGGATAATATAATTTAGGTCGTTTATCACCGTTCCTTGGGCGTAATTTTAAAGCATGACATGTTTGGCATCTCTTTACTCTGTGTAACATCATCTTTTATATTTTACTAAACAACGGGGTATTATATTGTGTTTTTGTGTATTTTTCCCCAAGAAATTGAAAAATCGCTGTGCAAATACATGACATATATATATAATGTGTTGGGGTTCTAAGTAGTTTACTAGCAAAGATTTTTACATGCATGTGAGAAGTGTCAGAAACAAGCCTAGTCTTTTAAGTGGTTAAGATACATAAATTCCACAAAATGTAATACTGTTCATGATTCTCACAGCATATATTTTGTTGCAATACCTTTCTTGCAATGTCCCTTGAGAAGTAGCTGTATGGGGTGAATTTCATTTGGCATTTATCCTTGGTTTTATAGTTTGTAATTTCAATATCTCCAGACTATATAGGAAAGAAAAGAGATAATAAATGAACAGTGTATACTAAAAATTAAAGAAAATAACAACAAGCAAAAGAAAAAAGCATTTGACAACCATAGCAATTGATCTTCTTTACTGTGGGAAAGCTGCTCTATTAGTTTATTTCAAGTTGAGAAAGTCATCATGTCTTAGCTATCTGCTACATCTTAGAAGGCAATCGGTTGTGGCAGCTACACAGCCCATGTTCAAGAACCAGCTGTATGGTTTATGCAGCAAGGAACGGATGTTTTCTTCACATTGTGCCTGGCCAGTGTCCCAAAGTGAGTGAATTTTGGTAGCGCTCCAGACTCTCTATTATAGCTAAAGAATATCTGTGAAACTATTTTATGTGGAACCTTTTGAAGTTCTTCTACATACATATTTTGAAAACTAGATGTGGGATCACCAGCACAATCAACGTGATTCTGCCCACAGCTCCTAATAGTAGTAAAATCATGGTAAAATGTAAGGCGCGCTTTTGGATGGCATTAATTTCTTATGACACTTCAAACGCGGTGCAATTCTGCTGTTATTGTTGTGCGACAGATGCCATGAAACATCTGATGATCTACCTTTCTTAAAGACATTGATATGGCCACAAGTTTGAATCCAAATTATATTTATTCCAATCCCCATTCTGTTGAATAGATCAGAGATTTTTTTTTTGTAAGAATGCATGGGAATTTTGGAAATCATTATTGAGCTTTTTAATTATATGTTCACCTTTTGGAACATGTTACACATCACAATCATATTTAGGATGTAATGAGTAACATGCTCCAGGTCTGCACCCCCCAATCCCCCCACCTGTGACAGTGGGCAGAGGATCCACTCCCTGCACCCGCTGTCACTTTTCAAAAACAGCACTCCACTCAGACAGCCGCGTCATTCATTTATAGCAATCAAATGAACTACAAGTCCCCTCTGCCACTTTGGCAGATGACTTGTAGCTCTCGATGAACTGCTAGGGTGCTAATAAGTGCCCTTGTAGTTCATTGACACTTCCTCCAGCTTTGTAACTGTCTGGCCGTATGGAGGTACAGGCAGGCAAGCTGGAGGCAGTGTCTGCAGAAGCATTGCATCTGTGATCTACTGATCATGCAGGCTCATCAGAAAAAATAAAATAAAATGCACATTTTTTTTTTCTGCAAAAATATGTGCATTTATTATTTTTTTCTTGAACCTGAACTTAGCCTTTAAGCGATCATTTGTTAGGCATTGGGATATATTTAGCTATTACAGCTAACATTGTTCTTACTGGCCACTTTCAAAAACATATGAAACTTTGGCAAAATAATTCATTTTAATATTATTATTTTTACTGTCTCTTCGTAATTCATATTTATACTATTCTTTACATTGTCTCTTCATTTACTTTTTTAATGAATGTATTTATATGAGATATTAGTCCTATGCAATGCCTGTATCTAAAACCTCCACTAAAGATTGCAAAGACATTATCAAATTACACAAATTGATTTGTGTAATTCTGATACATATGCGAAAGACTTCTGTTACACTTTACGTATATATTCACATTTATTTTTCATGTCACATAAACAAAGTTATGTTTTAATAAGGATTTCCCTTTATCCTTTATAACGGTGCTCCCCAAATTGTGGCCCACGTGTCGAATGAATCCCTTTTGTTTGCCTTTAACCGGTTCTTGGGGAACTATTCCTCTCTCCTACACCAACAATGGTTCATCGTTTTTCCACTGACATTATTGGTCAGACGCCATCAATGGGGCATCATTCTTCCCACTGAATACAACGATGGGACATTATTCCTTCTCTCACTCAACAGAGGTGCTAGGTAGTGGTTTACTCCCGCTGACCAACCCTGGGGCATATTTTACTCTTACTGACCTATGATGCCAAAAGAATTTTCTATTCCCACTAGCCACAGTATGGCACCCCTAAATTTTGAAGGTCAATGAGGAGAAAAAAACAGCATTTTTGCCTGCACACGATTGGATAACGGAAGTCAGCAGAGATCCCCCTCTTTAACTAAGCTCTGGAGCAAGTTTCCTTGCAGAATGCAACTGTACTTGCAAAGTGCACATCTATTTGCGGTTAGTAAATAAACGCCATTGAGTGTTTAATACAAGTTAAATGGTAAACAAATTCTTATTTAAACTGTTTAGATAGATAGTAAACTGACCTGATCTATCCAGAGCTTGCCCACAATGATATTATGGACAGTTGATGTGACTTTCTTCCAAACGTAGTGGTTCCCACTGGAGGGGAAGTCCAGATGAATATCCCCTGAATAAAGACACACAGATTGTATTCAATATTTAAGATCCATTTGTAGAATTTCACTTTAACAATCTATACTATCAGTCTTTAAATGTGTTACTTCTCACAAAGCCTTTTCAGTTCACACAAAATCAAACCCATCCAGTTTTCACTGTGCCTTACCTAATGGCATAATTGAGAGATATTTGCCCCTGAATTTGCTGGCAATGGTAATTTCTTGCCATAGAGTCCATCCATTCTTGGAATAAACATGATGTGCAGCTGCTGGCGGATGGTGACTGACCTGAGAAATAAAATTAGATTATTAACCAAATGCATATACTGCAAATGTGTTTGTGTTTTGCATAATGATTTGATGTAGATTGGAAAGGACAAATATCACATTAAATGACAGTTATGACAGGCTTGTCGGTTTTTTTAATTTATATCAGAATATGTGACAGCTTATTTTACTGCAGTTATTTCTCCATGCAGATATGCAGAGTTCAAATGCACCATAATAAGAAAAGTACAGAAATATCTGAAATGAATAGCATAGCTTCCAGATCCTACCCACCGGTTTACTTGACCTGTCCACTAACCTGTACAGAGGAATCCAAGCGTCTACCAAAAGAACTAACCTCCTAGGGCTGCAAATTCTGCCCTTCCTGTTCACAGAAGGGTCTTAACACCCCAAATCTTTTCAAACTACTGTGTTTCTCAAGAATATAATCTTCCACCTATGCAGATTTTCCATTTCAAATCACTGGTTTTTGGAAACAATTTCCAAGATGAAAAACATAAAACCCAATTTTCTTGATGCCCTTATGAACCGCAGCAACACCTCAATCTCAGCCATGTCCGCTCTTTGTTTAACAAAACCTTAGGGGGATCAAATGTATCCAACTGTACTCTACCACCATGTGACCCTTTTCCTCTATTATTGACCTTTTGATGCCCAATCGGTTAGCCTTACACCAAAATTGCAACTTGCTGACTCAAAGTGGATGCATGTCTGCCTACTTGCCGCAAGATGATCCATCATTAAAAAATGGAACTCTTTTCTTATTCACACGGTCACTGATGTCTAATCGGCTATCCACTCTATCTATGGAAAGCTTGTTGCGAAACTAAATTTGCACCTTCTCAATTCCTGCCTAAATGGTGGAGTGAAATGAGAAATGCCCTCTCCACCCAAGAGCGGGAATAGGCTCTATATCCTTTTTGCCACTACCAGTGGCTCCTCAAAGTTGACAAAGCCATAGGTGATACATCAACTTGCTATCCCTTGTGTGGAATCATCTCTACACTCTCGTTTCAAAGTCTCCTTGCCTCTTAAACCTCTCTGGGCCCCCTTTACCCTTTTGACAAACACACTGTCACCTTTAAACAGTCTTAGCTATGGACTCTTCAATGCAACATCTCTCAATGTTGCCAGCAATTAATCATAATAACTAATGGTTGCCATAGGTGTGCTTTTACAACCCAAGGTTCATTGTTTTCCCTCCTCATGTCTCCAATGCCTTCCTTTCTCTAGGCCTTAACAGAACCCATGATTGTTGGTTACAAATTATGACCTCTGCTTGCTTGATAGGTTCATGGTCCTAACCATTAGCTGTACTAAGAGCTTGACCAGATCCCTTTCATTTAAATTCTGTTATTTTTTATGGATAATATTTTAGTGAGTTAGGTGAGAGCACACATAAGGTTCCCGCTACGTTCTCAATGGGAACCCATTCCGTTACTGGAAGTGAGGTAACACAAGTGTGTAGGACATGGGACAAAGCATCTTATGAAGGAACTCCATACTCTGTATACTGCACACATGGCAAATCTTCGAGTTGGTAGGCCGCATTAATGTTTGATTCTTCACCTGACCGTGGCCCCTGCCTGGTCCCTGGGCATTGGTGAGCAAGCCTTTGGACGAAGTATTACCCCACTTGCAAAAGTTAGTGACCCGGTTCAACGCCTGGCGTAGCCTTAAGAAACCCAGCAGGTATGCAACTTGGACTGGGCCACATGGGTACACCACCAGACTGCTCCGCACCTGTTACATCACCGTGCACCCTGCCTACAGCCACCAGCCAAGTAATGGTTTTCACTTCCTAACCTGTTCTTGGAAAATGGTAAATACAATGGGCAACACCTGTTCTTTGTTACTTTCTTTACTTCTTGTAAGTCAATCATTGTGTCCTCTGTTTTGGGGGGTAATAATTTATTAAACGGTCTGGGATTCCACAAGTTTAAAGCTGTTCAGTTATGAGTTTTATATCTGTACTATGTAGTCTGTCTGCTTAAAAAAAACGAAAATCTATTTTCACTTCTGCTCTATGTATAATTCCCTAGAAGCACATACTAATCTCTGTAATTCTGCACAGCTGGGATAAAATAGGTTAAGCCATCATTGCAAACTTGTAGAGGCGTAAGTGACATGTGTCATGGAAGGAAACAGTCTGGCAGCAAATCAGTTATAGCATGGATATTTTAAGAAAACTTTCTTGAGAAAAATGGATATGTCTGGACTTCAGTGTTTCCAGATTAGTCAATATGGATTTAGATATCTGTCCTGTGTGCAAGAAAGTTCAGGGTAATTAGTCTTATCTTTTTTTGGTCTATGGATCATCCTAGTCAATAGATGAGTAATATGTTGCACAGTGTGAGTGCTTATCAGTCTATATTGATTGGGATGTCATAGAGAAACCAGAGCAAGATAAAATGTAGTACGATCCATATAAAATACAGCTACACTTCCTGTAAATATTACACAAGCCATACAGAAGCAGCAGCTGCATTTATAAAGCAGCATACACATGTGCTTTAATAGTAATATGAATATTATATACATATGTATATATACACACATACATATACACACACACAAATTTGCCCATACGTTTACATACCCTGGCAGAATTTATGATTTCTTGGCCATTTTTCAGAGAATATGAATGATAACACAAAAACATTTCTTTCACTCATGGTTAGTGTTTGGCTGAAGCCATTTATTATCAATCAACTGTGTTTACTCTTTTTAAATCATAATGACAACAGAAACTACCCAAATGACCCTGATCAAAAGTTTACATACCCTGGTGATTTTGGCCTAATAACATGCACACAAGTTGACAGAAAGGGGTTTGAATGGCTAATAAAGGTAACTATCCTCACCTGTGATCTGTTTGCTTGTAATGAGTGTGTGTGTAAAAAAGTCAATGAATTTTTGGACTCCTGACAGACCCTTGCATCTTTCATCCAGTGCTGCACTGACGTTTCTGGATTCTGAGTCATGGGGAAATCAAAACAACTGTCAAAGGGTCTGCGGGAAAATGTAGTTGAACTGTATAAAACATAAAAAAACATAAAACAGGGATATAAAAAGATATCCAATGAATTGAGAATGCCAATCAGCAGTGTTCAAACTCTAATCAAGAAGTGGAAAATGAGGGGTTCTTCTGAAACCAAACCACGGTCAGGTAGACCAACTAACTGCCAGAAAAATTGTTCAGGATGCAAAGAAAAACCCACAAATAATTTCAGGTGAAATACAGGACTCTCTGAAACCATGTGGTGTGGCTGTTTCAAGATGCACAATAAGGAAGCACTTGAAGAAAGCTGGGCTGCATGGTCAAGTCGCCAGAAGAAAGATATTACTATGCAAATGCCACAAAGTATTCCGCCTACAATACACCTAACAGCACAGAGACAAGCCTTCTGGCACAAAGTCATTTAGAGTGATGAGACCAAAATTGAGCATTTTGGCCACAACCATAAACGCTACATTTGTAGAGGAGTCAAGCCTATGATGAAAGGTACACCATTCCTACTGTGAAACATGGAGGTGGATCGCTGTTTTGGGGATGTGTGAGCTACAAAAGGCACAGGAAATTTGGTCAAAATTGATGGCAAGATGAATGCAGTATGCTATCAAAAAATACTGGAGGAACATTTGCATTCATCAGCCAGGAAGCTGCACATGGGATGTACTTGGACATTCCAACATGACAATGATCCAAAACACAAGCCAAGTCGACCTATCATTGGCTACAGCAGAATAAAGTGAAGGTTCTGGAGTGGCCATCTCAGTCTCCTGACCTCAATATCATTGAGCCACTCTGGGGAGATCTCAAACGTGCAGTTCATGCAAGACCGCCCAAGAATTTACAGGAACTGGAGGCTTTTTGCCAAGAGGAATGGGCAGCTTTACCATCTGAGAAGATAAAGAGCCTCATCCACAAATGCCACAAAAGACTTCATGCTGTCATTGATGTTAAAGGGGGCAATACACGGTGTTAAGAACTGGAATATGTAAACTTTTGATCAGGGTCATTTGGGTACTTTCTGGTGTGATTATGATTTAAAAAGAGTAAACACAGTTGATTGATAATAAATGGCTTCAGCCAAACACTAACCATGAGTGAAAGAAAAGTTTTTGTGTTATCATTCATATACTCTGAAAAATGCCCAAGAAATCATACATTCTGCCAGGGTATGTAAACTTATGAGCACAAATGTGTGTGTGTGTATATATATATATATATATATATATATATATATATATATATATATATATATATATATACATATACACACACATATATATGTATATATATATATATATATATATATATATATATATATATATATATATATATATATATATATATACATACACATACATACATACATATATATATACATATATATATACACACACACACAGTGGGGCAAAAAAGTATTTAGTCAGCCACCAATTGTGAAAGTTCTCCCACTTAAAAAGATGAGAGAGGCCTGTAATTGTCATCATAGGTATACCTCAACTATGAGAGACAAAATGTGGAAACAAATCCAGACAATCACATTGTCTGATTTTTGAAATAATTTATTTGCAAATTATGGTGGAAAATAAGTATTTGGTCACCTACAAACAAACAAGATTTCTGGCTCTCACAGACCTGTATCTTCTTCTTTAAGAGGCTCCTCTGTCCTCCACTCATTACCTGTATTAATGGCACCTGTTTGTACTTGTTATCAGTATAAAAGACACCTGTCCACAACCTCAAACAGTCACACTCCAAACTCCACTATGGTGAAGACCAAAGAGCTGTCGAAGGACACCAGAAACAAAATTGTAGACCTGCACCAGGCAAGTGGGAGAACTTGCACAATTGGTGGCTGACTAAATACTTTTTTGCCCCACTGTATATACATACATACATACACACAAACACATTATATATATATATATACATACACATATATATATATATATATATATACACACACACACACACACACTATATTCCATTATACTATATATTATACTATACTATATACTATATACTATATTATATACTATTATACCAAAAGTATTGGGGAGCCTGCCTTTAGACGCACATGAACTTTAAGGCCCACCCTTTGCAGCTATAACAGCCTCAACTTTTCTGGGAAGGCTGTTCACAAGGTTTAGGAGTGTGTCTATGGGAATGTTTGACCATTCTTCCAGAAGTACATTTGTGAGGTCAGGCAGTGATGTTGGACAAGAAGGCCTGTCTCGCAGTTTCAACTCTAATTCATCCCAAAGGTGTTCTATCGGGTTGAGGTCAGGACTCTGTGCAGGCCAGTCAAGTTCCTCCACTCCAAACCCGCTCATTCATGTTGCCGCCGTGATCACTTTTATCAGACGGAAAATCCCCCAGAGTTTTAAAAAAATACCAGGGTTATGGCAGCTTTAATGTCAAAGTAATGATGTATATATACTGTGGGCGGTGGTTAACTCCAGTAACAGTGCACAGCTTCTGGGTTTTTAGTGCTTATTTCTTTGCAGTATTTGGCTTGATTCTTACTTGGGATACTACCGCAGTTTTTATGTTCTTCCAGTGACTGTGTGTGTTTCCACCAGATATTTTGGTTTCCTCCCACAACTTAGAGGTACTAAACCCAAAAGTAAACACATATTATATTGCAGCTTACCAATTCTTAGATTTGATGGCTGCATTTGTTTTCTTTTTTAGGCTTTCTTACCTTTATTTTCTTCTGGTGATCCAGCCTTCAAGACTGTTGTTTTTTAACAGAACAAGCAGTTAAAGTGTTGAGACAAACTACCGTATTTAACACTAACAAAGGTGCTTACAAAGATTCACTTTTATTTGTTCATGTAAAACCTTTGCAGTGCCTTGAAAAAGTATTCATACCCCTTGAAATTTTCCACATTTTGCCATGCTACAACCAAAAACATAAATGTATTTCACTGGGATTTTGTGTGATAGACCAACACAAAGTGGCACATAATTGTGAAGTGGAAGGAAAATGATAAATGGTTTTCAAATTTTTTTTACAAACAAATATCTGAGAAGTGTGGCGTGCATTTGTATTCAGCCCCCCTGAGTCAATACTTTGTAGAACCACCTTTCACTGCAATTACAGCTGCAAGTCTTTTTGGGAATGTCTCTACCAGCTTTTCACATCTACAGAGTGACATTTTTGTCCATTCTTCTTTGCACAATAACTCAAGCTCTGTCAGATTGGATGGAGAGTGTCTGTGAACAGCATTTTTTCAAGTTTCTCAATTGTATTTAGGTCTGGACTTTGACTGGGCCATTCTAATACATGAATATGCTTTGATCTAAACCAGGGGTCTCAAACTGGCGGCCCTCCAGCTGATGCAGAACTACAATTTCCATGAGGCATTGCAAGGCTGACAGTTACAAGCATGACTCCCATAGGCAGAGGCATGATGGGACTTGTAGTTCTTCAACAGCTGGAGGGCCGCCAGTTTGAGACCCCTGAGATTCTAAACCATTCCATTGTAGTTATGGCTGTATGTTTAGGGTCATTGTCCTGCTAGAAGGTGAACCTCTGACCCAGTCTCAAGTCTTTTGCAGACCCTAACAGGTTTTCTTCTAAGATTGCCCTGTATTTGGCTCCATTCATCTTCCTATCAACTGACAAGCTTCCCTGTCCTTGCTGAAGAAAAGAATCCCCACAACATGATGCTGCCACCACCATGTTTCACGGTGGGGATGGTGTGTTCAGGGTGATGTGCAGTTTTAGTTTTCTGCCACACGTAGCGTTTTGCTTTTAGGCCAAAAAGTAAAATTTTGGTCTCATCTGACCAGAGCCCCTTCTTCCACGTTTGCTGTGTCCCCCAAATGGCCTCTCACAAACTGCAAACAGGACATCTTATGGCTTTCTATCAACAATGGCTTTCTTCTTGCTACTCCTTCCATAAAGGCCAGATTTGTGGAGTGCATGCCTAATAGTTGTCCTATGGACAGATTCTCCCACCTGAGCTGTGGATCTCTGCAGCTCCTCCAGAGTTACCATGGGCCTCTTGAATGCTTCTCTGAGTAATGCTCTACGTGCCCGGCCTGTCAGTTTAGGTGGACGGTCATGTCTTGGTAGATCTGCAGTTGTGCCATACTCTTTCTATTTTCGGATGATGGATTGAACAGTGCTTTGTGAGATGTTCAAAGCTTGGGATATTTTTTTATAACCTAACCGTGCTTTAAACATCTCCACAACTTTATCCCTGACCTGTCTGGTGTGTTTCTTGGCCTTCATGATGTTGTTTGTTCACTAAGATTCTCTAACAAACCTCTGAGGGCTTCACAGAACAGTTGTATTCATACTGAGATTAACCGCTTGACATCCGTGCTATAGCCGAATGACGGCTACAACGGACCTGAATTTCCGGGAGGCCGTCATATGACGACCTCCCCTGTGCACGCGCCCGGTCTTGAAGAGGAAATTCTGCCTCATATGTGCCACCAGTACCCCCTGCCATTGCCACCTATCAATGCCCACCAGTGGTGCCAATCAGTGCCACCCATCAGTGCCCATTATTGCCACCCATCAGTGCCCATCACTGCCACCTCATCAGCGTACATCAATGAAGGAGAAAAATTACCTATTTTAAAATTTTATAACAAAATCTAAAAAAAAAAAAAAAAATTTTTTTTTCAAATTCGGTCTTTTTACATTTTTTTTTTAATGAAAAATAAAAACCGCAAAGGTGATCAAATACCACCAAAAGAAAGCTCTATTTGTGGGAAAAAATATAAAAATTTCATTTGGGTACAGTGTTGTATGACCGCGCAATTGTCATTCAAAGTGCGTCAGCGCTGAAAATTGGTCTGGATAGGAGGGGGATTTAAGTGCCCAGTAAGCAAGTGGTTAAATTACACACAGGTGGACTCTATTTACTAATTAGGTGAATTCTAAAGGCAATTAGTTCCACTAGATTTTAGTTAGGGGTATCAGAGTAAAGGGGGCTGAATACAAATGCACGCCACACTTTTCACATATTTATTTGTAAAAAATGTTAAAAAGGATTTATCATTTTCCTTCCACCTCACAATTATGTGCCACTTTGTATTTGTCTATCACATAAAATATTTTTGGCTGTAACATGACAAAATGTGGACAAAATGACAAAAATGACATGACAAAATGTGGAAAATTTCAAGGGGTGTGAATAATTTTTCAAGGCACTGTATCTCAAAAGAAAAAAACGGTTGCTGTAACAGCAGTGTGAGCTGGAGTTTGGCTTCAATTGGTTACTGTATCTAAATCTGCTAGTCCATCTAACACCCCCCCCCCCAGACATACTGACAGTGCTGCTGTCCAAAGGTGCCCCCTGTGCTCCTTCATCCAGAGTAGGGGCACTCTAATACAGGAGGTGTGTTATTGGTAAGCTGCAATATATTAATTTGTTGATTTTAGATTTAAAGTCTAAATAAAATAAGATGCCTTTTTTTTAATAATCCTGCAGCACTGTAAGTTATGGTTTTTAACAGATTTTCACTGGGAATTCCCCTAAGCTACCTTTTCATCTAGTGGAAATGCATTTCCTGGTCTTATACTCTAGTGCTCTGTGCTGGCATAGCTGAGTAATAGTCACACCCCTCATCACAGGCGTTCTCACAAACACCAGCAGTGATGAGAGAGGACTGTGCATACAGGCTACATTAGGCAGTATGATCAAACTCTGGTGTTTTTTGGACTGCATTGTCATATTTAGACAGGCTTTATAGCTGCTATAACAGAAAAGTGGAGATAAGGCTATTAACATGGAGTTGTTAGTACAACATCTTTTCTACTGAATATCTATTCCTCCAACTTCAATAGGCCTTTAAAATATAGTGGCAGGTTCCCTGGCCCTTAACCAAACTGGCCATTGTCTTAATTCACTACTCAGCCATGGTCATTACGTACAGTAAAACTGAAGGCAAAATGTTTTTATTTAATTTTCAATACAATAAGGAGGGTTATAACCCCATCAGTTGTTGCCATCTGTGTCCCAAAGCCACAACAGGAAATGTGGGGAAATCCCTCCAAAGTGACGAAAACTCCTGGTAGTTTTATCAGGGTCACCAGAACTACTATCCGCATTAGATTTCCTCTATATTACTGTTGGTGACCGCTCAAAATTTGTGACTTTCTTTCAATAGCAACTTGTCAAATTGCTCTTTTCCCTCTCCACTATCTAAAACTCAAAAAAAAAAAAAAAAAAAAGCATTGCTTACTTTAACCTGTTTGATGCATTTTTTGTTGTCCACCAATAAATCTTTTAAGGTCAAATATATTTTATACTATAAAGTGCAGTCATCCACAATTTGGGTTCATATTTTGCATGATTTTGAGATGTGAAAGGGCAAAAATATGGTCTTTTATAAACTGCACTTGTTGTGTATGCTCACCTAGAGTTGGTGCTTTATGAGGGTCCTGTGGTCATTTTCATAGACTTGCTCAACCTGAGTGCTGAACAAGGTACTTTAACTGTTCAGCATTCAACAGCAACAGGTCCTTGGTAAACTCTACTACACAAATTTAACTGGAAAATGAACCACCCGAACGCCTGTCAAACTGGGACAAGTGGTTGCATCCATACAGACACTGCATCCCCACACACTTACATAGGTTGCCTCCACACAGCACCTGGAGGCCTCACAAATGTTTCATTTACAGGCCTCAGAGTCGATGTGAATGAAGCCTAAAGGTCATTTGACCAAAAGCTTAGTCATTTGGTCACATCACTTTGACAGTAGTGGGGAGAGTCAGCCAACTTGTACACTTATTCTTCCCTTAATCTTAGATCATTTGACGGGTACCTAGATTTCTGGTCATGTAACCAGGCAAGGGAGAGCTGGATGCAACTTTTTTCAGTAGGAAAGTTACGTTTTTCAGTCCTTCTATTCCTATTTAGACATTAATTTCAGTAATATTATTACCGTAGAGATAAGTTAATATTTGAATATAAGTCTGCTTTAAAACTGATGGCATGGCTTTAATGGTATACATAGGTTTTCATAGTGTCTATATGCTCTGTATAGAATATCACACCTGTACGGTGTCATGTTTAGGTTATACACATTTATTTTATCAGCACAGTTCACCTATGGTCCTCCTCACCTGTTCACAAATGGAACAGAATCCTAAATCTTCTAGTCTATCCAGTTCAAAGGTTTCTCCTAGCAAAGGGTTAAATGGTTTTGCTGTCCGATGGACTGTGGTGGAATAGGAAGACACAGAAAAGGCTGCAACAAAGCACATTTGCTCTATAGAGTTCTCGCATTTTGCTGCCTTGTCCAACAGCTCATGGTACTCCAGGTCTTCAGTTAGCCTCTGCAGCATGGACAGTGGCTCATTAAAATTCACCTATGAACAGCAAACAGGGAAAATGTTATTTATAAGATTTCAACATATGAAATAAAATAATATATGGACATTTAGTAGTTTTTGCATACCATCGCCCCAAATCATACAGTTGCAAAGCCAGAATACAAATGAAGCGATTTTCAGGGTGCATAGATTTACTTTCAATGCCATTTTTATTTTAAAAAAAGTGCTACATTTTATTACATAGAATTGGGAAATATCAACTGTACAAGGAAGTCAAACTATATATTTTGCAGCAAT
Organism: Aquarana catesbeiana; assembly: GCF_042186555.1. NCBI lineage: Eukaryota > Metazoa > Chordata > Amphibia > Anura > Ranidae > Aquarana > Aquarana catesbeiana. The sequence continues at coordinate 222,368,902 of NC_133324.1, forward strand.
GGATGACTGGCACAGTCCGATAGCTGGTCATTGTCTGAAAAGTTAATCAGAAAAGGATATTGAGAGATGTTCCTGCAGCCAATAGCCAAATAAATGGCTGAGATGCCACATACACATGGCATTGAGTTGCATAGAACAAACACCTCCTGGATCACAAATAACCATTTTATATTATGTATAATATCAATATCAGCGCATAGACATCTGAGATGTGAAGGTAGGGATTCAGGAGACCACCAGGGAGGCACAATAGTTCTTATTGTATCTATATTAATCAGTATACACACTGAGATGCGTGCACAAAACCCATAAGTAAACTTTTATTAAAACATGGCACAGGTATAAAGCATCATCAACTTCACCTCCTACCAGTGCATTTTGGCATAGGAGGATGCACACATACCAAAGTAGCAATATGGACTCAAAGACTGTCAGTAATACACAATAAAACTAAATTACAGCAAAGGACTCCGCAGCCACATGAGGTTGTCCTGCCATATAACCCAGATATATTATTGATGTATATTACTTCAGTCAGTAGTGTCTCATCATCAATAAGGGGGGAAATCAGCAAAGTTCACTTGCAATGATCCACAGAAAGCTGAGCCTATGTAACCCAAACATTTTATTTACTGTATAAAGCATGTCATTCATGAGAGTAAGCAGTACCCATAACAGCAATATCATTGAGGAGCAGATAAGGCCTAGCTTAGACCAAACTCAAGGTGAAGCTTGGTCAAGGGATAATCTATATATCCCTGATAAAAATTAAGCAGGTGCAGCTCAAGAGATCTGAAAAACACATACAACTCAAACCATGGGTTTATAGTCTCCTTGTATCAGACATGTATTAGTCCTCATAAAAGGGAACAGTCAAATATTGCTTTGTAAAAGTCTAAGGAACATCCACATATCATTCTCTTACACAACCACAAAGTGGTTAATGTGTAGATGGAGGTGGTATGTAAATACTGAAGTAGATGATGGAACATACAGTATGTCCAAATTATCTCTTCCATTGGCATGCAGATATTTTATACTAAAATCCTCAGAACTAAATGAATCAGAAGTTCATTCACACAAATGCTGATATTAGCCACTAATTTGCTTCAACTTATAAATGGATCATAGATTTGTCTACGTAAATCTGGTTGATGTTGATATGCTTCGGCTGTTAGTCAACACCAATTCAGCATAAGAGATCTCAAAAGGAAAAGAACTTGATTCGCCAATTTGGTACAATGAAGGAGGCCATGTATGGCTAAAGGGGCCTCATGTTTCACCACCTTTACATTGGCCTTCTCGGGTGGAAGCGGCCACTGTATGAGTCGCACACTGCAGATTTCATGAAATTACAAGCACACCCGGCAATAGGGGCTTAATTTTTCACAAGATACTTTTCTAAGCCAATTCCTGGCCTAAAAGGGATGCAGACATTGCATCTTTTCTTATTACCAAGCAACAGTTAATCTAATGATAATGGAGACAGACCATATAATTGATAAATTTTGTGAGGACATGGTATGGCAAGCATTTTTTACTTATAAGAGGAGTGTTGGCAAAGGTTTTCGGCCATAGTTCTCAAGTGGGTCACAAGAGTACATTTACTTTTGTTCTCCTGTGACCCAGAGTCAGATTTTAGCGGTCTATGCCTGCTATCAGCTGACAGGGCAGAGCCACACACGCCAGCACTCCCAATGGCGGATGCTCGAGGATTTATACACCCCACTTAGAGCCAGAACCAGCCGTGCCCACCCCCTGGAGACTAAGTGCCGGTTCACACTACCGCGACTTGGGATCCGACTTGTCAGACCTCAAGTCGCCCCAAGTCGCTTGACATCTGAAAGTCCATGTAAGTGAATGAGAGCCGTCTATATGTACGCTACTGAAGTCGCTCCGACTTCAGAAAAGGTCCCTGTACTACTTCAAGGCGACTTGTAGGCGACTTGTACCCATTGATTTCAATGGAAGTCGCCTACAAGTCGGATCGTGGTCTATAGTGAAGCGACTTCACAGGAAGAGAAGATGTTTTTTTCAAGCAAACCCCTCCCTCCCCCAGAGCGGATTGTAGTTTGATTGGCCACTGGAAAGTCGCCTGTCTTGGAGGCGACTTGAAGTCGCCTTGTAAGTCGCCCCAAGTCGCGCTGAAGTCGCGCTGAAGTCGCGCTGAAGTCGCCTTGCTAAGTCGCGCTGTAAGTCGTGTTGCCCCTGTGTGAACCAGCGCTAACAGTCAAGGCTCTCTCCTGCAAGCAGACCGACAGCTGAGTGATCAGGAGTCATGCGATCGCTCAATTCTTGATCTTAGATTTAGAGTGGGATAACTGCAGTATGGAGGCGAGTATGTAGATTTTTTTTTTTTTTACTATAACTAAAAGGCAAAACTTTTTTTAATTTTGGACAGAATAGAGAAGGCTTAGAACACCTGTCAGATTTTTCAAAAGTGAAAGACAAAGCAAATACCACATTCTTAGTACTCACCAGAACAGTAATGCAGCGTACACACGAGCGGAATTTCCAACAGAAAGAGTCCGATGAGAGCTTTTCATCGTTTATTCTGACCGTGTGTATGTCCCATCAGACTTTTTCTGTCGAAAATTCAGACGGACTTAGATAGAGAACATGTTCTATATTTTTCCGACAGAACAAATTACTATTGGAAAAATTGCTTGTCTGTATGCTGTTCCGACGCACCAAAAAGGATGCATGATCTGAAGCAAGTACAAGACGGAAGCTATTGGCTACTGGCTACTGAACATTGGTTTTCTAGTCCCGTCGTACTTCACCGCGTTCTGGACGGTCGGAATTTGGTGTGACCGTGTGTATGCAAGACAGCTTGAGCGGAATTCCGTCGGAAAAACCTTCAGAGTTTATTCCGAAGGCAAAACAGGTCGTGTGTACAGGGCATCAGACCCCTTTTACACTGAAGCGCTAAAAATAGTGCCTTTAAAGCACCTCTCATGCCTTCCTAGTGTGAAAGCCCGAGTGCTTTCACACTGGGGCGGTGCGCTTGCAGGACTGGAAAAAAAGTCCTGCAAGCAGCGTCTGTGGGGCAGTGTGGGAGCAGTGTACACACCGCTCCTAAACCGCCCCTGCCATTGAAATCAATAGGCAGCACTGCCGAAGCGCCCACAAAGCGTTTCGGCAGCGGCGCTTTGTGGGGTTTTTTAACCCTTTCCTCAGGCGCTAGCGGGTTTAAAAGCGCCGCTATAACAGCAGTAAAGCGGCCACGCTAGCAGTGGGAAAGGGCTCTAAAAGAGAGAAAACCTTACAATAGGAAGGCTAGTTCTGGTGACCTTAGTGACAACCTTTGATTCCCTCACTTTGGAAGGATTTCCTCTCACCTCCTATTTTGACTATTGGATAGGAAGTGAGCAGAAATCCCCAATAGGACACAGATGGTAAAAAAACCTGGTGGTAATGCCCCCTTTACAATATGCAAAATGAAAAAGTTTTGCGTTTAGTTAACCCCATACTCCTCCTGTATGAACAAATCTGCTAAAACAAAAATTTTCAGCTCACTTACCAGCCAGCCTGCAACAAACAGAACTGACCTTGTCTAACGGTTCACGTTTCAAAACAAGGGGTTTGGTGTGCACATATTTCACATTTACAAATACATGCGTAAGCTTCAGAGGCCAAGCCACGGCACCCTAGTGTACTGCAGTCCAAACTCTATAATTTGAGAGTCTACTGTATATTATAATGGATAGATTAAGGGTAGGTATGCCTGGAGGTAGCCCACTTCTCCTTAAAAAGGTACAGGGACACACTGGACACCCAGCAACAGCACAATGGAAGCAAAGGTATCCAAAATGACCAACAATTCAAACAAATAGCAACCACCCCAACCTATAACTGGCCTTTACATTTGGATTTGAGTTAGGACTGCAGTACACTAGGGTGCTGTGGTGTGGCCTTTGCAACTTATGTATGTATTTGTAAATGTGTGCAAACTAAACCCCCTTGTTTTTAACATGAACTGTTAGGGTCAATTCAGTTTGTTGCAGGCTGGCTAGTAAGTGAGCTGGGAATTTTTGTTTGTTTCTTGACATGCGATGCCCTTCCATGTGCTCCTTGCTATTAAGGCCAGCTATAGGTTGGGGTGGTTGCCATGTGTTTGTATTGATGAAAATGTTAAACAGTTTGCCTAATAAAATGCGAGTTACACTTTAAAACACTGCGTTATCTTTATCTGCAAAAATGAAACAGAAGGAAAAGAAGTAAACATCAAGTACCTGTGATACAAATGATAAATGTGTTTTATGTGGAGCACCTGATCTCATTTTACTTGTTAAAATTCTGTAGCTATAAAAAGGCTGCCTTACATTGTATCTTTGTGATTTACAACCTCTTCTATAGCCAATGAACCTTTCTATGTCTGTTCTAACACCCTGGTTCCATAGCAATCACTTATTTTTAAAATGATTGCATGAGTCACTGAAAATGATTGTCACCAGATCTAGCACGTCAGGCATAGCCTTGGTTCCATATTAACACATTCTAAGTCTTCTTGATTCATTATTGCATGGGATACTGGTATTTGCTCTGTCCTTATTTTTAGCATATGGCATAAATTATTTCATTCCACCACCCTTATTTCTCAGTCCAGTTTCTTCATATGACCAGAAGATGTCCTGTGTATTCATTTGAAACCTACTAGCTATATGGTGTAATAAGGGGTGAAATAACATGGTTTGCAGGTGCTGCAATAGAGCTGTGACTTGTGATTCTAGTATTATTGTAAAAGGATAATTAAAACCAAGAACAACAATACAGTATGTTACAGCTTTCAGTCCTTAGATGTGGTGGCTGCATTCGTTTTCAAGTTAGGAACATTTTCAGCAAATACAGAAAAGACCTGTTGATCTTGCCAGAAATTCAGTGTGCTTGTCACTTCCTGCTGCACTGAATAATATTTTCTTTCCTAGCTATTTTCTGTAAACTACCAATTGCCTTGCCACCTATGTAATGGAAGTGGAGATACGGACATGTTTATAGTCCATGTAGGAAGAGTACCCTAGAGTAATAACCATCACACCTATCATAGAGGAATGGCATAGCCACCCAGGGACTAGACTTGTGCACAACGAAAAATTTTGTTTAGTTTCGGTTCGTTGTCATTTGTAAAATACATAATTTTGTTCTGTTATATACGTTATGTTACGTTAATACGTTTTCGGATAATTCGTTATTATTCGTAGTGTCGATATTCGTTATACTGAATCTCAAATCATGTTGAATTCATTCGTTATATGTGCTATAATTTAGTTCGTATTCGTTGAAATTCGATATTTATGTATGTATATATATTCGTGATAATGATTCGTAGTTTGGAAAGTCGTTTGTTTATTGAATCTATTAACACACACAATGACAATATCTCTTCTCCTCTGCTCAAATACAATACAACACCCTTCTCACTCAGTTCTCAGGAATGCACTTTGCCAGTAATCCAACCTCCAGCACAAAATTAATCAGCTGATTGGACTGTAAGATTTAATTTGTTTTTACCTTTTGTTTCATTAGATCTTTAACAAATTACCGAATCATGTCAAATTCATTCACTATAATTTCTTTCGCATTCGTTGAAATTTGTTATTTTTTTATTCGGATGCATCCGAATGTCCGAAAGGGACAAGAAGTGTGTTATTTGTAGGATTACTAGGTGAAAATAAATCAAAAGAAGCTTGAAAATTGACTACTCAGCTGCAATAATTGGGGAATTCTGCTGACCCTCTTGAAATTCCAAAAAATATACTGGAAGAAACACTGGTCCTTAGGAACCTTTATTCCAGGGCTAATCATATCACCATATCAAACACAATGACACCCTTCATGTCAATAGAGCCAATATGATTTTCTCACTGGGGCCATGGTCTTCCAAGATATGCAAATTGCTGGGCGATTTATTGATGGCAGTAACATTTTCCTTTTGACAGCTCTGATTTGCACATTTCAGCAAAAAGATGGAACTGACACAGTATTTATCTGCTACTTTAACTACTTGAGCTCCAGAAGATTTTACCCCCATCATGACCGGGCCATTTATTGCAGTTCAGCACTACGCTGCTTTAACTGGCGATTGTGCATTGGTGATATAAAGCAGTAAGCAAACTAAATTTATATATTTTTTTATAATTTTTTGATGGTATTTGATCACCACTGGGTTTTTTATTGTGTGGTAAAAACTAAAAAAGATCCAAAATTTTGAAAAGAAAACCCCAATATTTTATATTTTCTGCTATAAAACATCCAATAAAAAAATCGAATTTCTTATAAATTTTGGACAAAATGTATTCTGCTACATGTCTTTGATAAAAAAAAAATCCCAACAAGTGTATATTGATTGGTTTGCGTGAAAGTAGCAGCGTCCACAAACTATGGTATATATACTGGAATTTAAAAAAAAAAATACATTGTTATACTACTATCGGCTGTGATCAGTGAATTACAGACGGACTGCGATAGTGCGGCGAGCAATCTGACACTTACTGACGTTGGGGGGAACTGACTAACTGCCACTGACGTCTCCAGTAAAACTAGTGCTAAAAATATACACTGTCACTGTACTAATGACACTGGCTGGGAAGGGGTTAACATCAAAGGCGATCAAGGGGTTAAACGTGTGCCCAACAATGTTGAGTGTGTTTGCTGTGTGCTGTTTTATTAAGGAATGTGCCAGGTTTTTTTGCAGGAAGAAAAAAACGGCACATCGCTGCTGTATAAAGAGAGCCCTGTGTTGTTTACCAACACAGAGCTCTCTTCTGTCATTCACTAAACTAATCAGTGGGTGCCAGCCAAAAATAGTTGGCCCGGGACCTGCTAATCGGCTTGTGCTACTGCGTATGGTAACACAATCGTCACAAGTGGACTCGGAAGAAAGCCGCGATGTACAAGTACGGGGTTGTGCCTGTACATGCTGACCTGCTGCAGTAAATGTACTGCGGTGGGTCAGCAAGCAGTTAATAAACCACACTGAAATTTATTGTAAATTAAATTATTCTGAGATTAGCCCTTTCCTGTTGGGTTAGTCTGCATAGCTATAAGCAGCATGGCTGTCAGGAAACAGTAGGATCCAAAAGCAAAATGAAATGCAAACAATTACAAATGAAACATTTGCCCATTAACAGTAAAATGCATTTCAATTAATGTGGTAACAAGTGCTTTATGAAAAATATTAATTAAAATGCTGCAGAAAAAAAAGCAGCACTGCCCATTGCTGGCAGCTGGGCTGGAAAGCACACCTGTGCCTGCTGCCCACAACTAAATGCCAGAGCCCAATGAATTGTGGTTAATTGCCCAGCATGCACTATGCTTGAGATGTTAGAAACTTACTGAAGCCAAAAAAAGTCTTTCGTGTTACATTTGGGAAATTTTTGAATGAATTTACATTTATAAGCAGATAAAGAGGTTTTTTTTTTTTATATTAAAGATGTTATGCAAAACAGATCAGAAATCAACTCAGAAGGCAAAATAAAAATTGGAGAGCGATAAACAAAAAAAATAGAAATAAAAAGTGGGTAGTCATCCTTATCTGAGGAAAACAATATCTTTAGCTAGTGAGCCATATCGTCATCATTTTAAACCAATAAAAGGTCCTCCTTTGTACCGGACAATCGGTCCCTGTGGACGTCCCCCTTCTCCTAAGGGAAAGGGTAGGAGGTCCCTGCCAACTACAGACAATATTACAATCGACATAGATCTCCCTACAGGTGCAACAAACTTGTGATGCCGATGACCCTAAATAATATGGAACCAACCTAATGTTCACGCAAAGTGGACACTTTGTTCCCACCATGTTCACACCCGGTTTGATGGTCGCTTAGGCTCAGCCACCAGTGAGGTGTCAACCACAGGGTTTTGGTTTGCCAGGACCAATTGTTTAAATTTGGGATCAGCCAGTGCCAGCAAGGCTGTGTCCAAAGCTCGACGAGACTGAGAACGTCCCTGAAATGTGGTCTTTCCAAGATGCCCAAGTGGATTCAAATCTTTTCCCAGTATCCCTGCAGGTGGCGAGCCACTCTTCTACTTCCATGATCTCCCCCACCTTCCCCATCCATTCCGCTTTACTCTGAGTGCGTGAACTTTGGAATGAGATTAGAATGAGGCACTTAGCCGCATTGAGAAGGTGAGGGAGAGCACTACGTTTATATTGTGATAGAGGCATGGAGAGGATGTGGAGAAGTAAGTGCTTTGGTAAGTCTGGGATGTCCACACCGACACCATCAGAGATAAACTTACTAACCATAGACCAAAAGGGTTTCAGTATAGGACACTCTCACCATATGTGGAGAAGCGTTCCTCTCTGTCCATAACCCCTCCAGCACAAATCAGAGGTCGAAGGAAAAATCCTGGCGAGGGTCACCGGCACCCGATACCACCGTGAGAGTATTTTATAATTATTTTTGTGAGTCTTTGACTCCACAGAACCGGAGTTTGTTAGGCTGTAAAGGTGGTTCAATTGTTCGTTTGTAAATTCACACTGGAGGTCTCTTTCCCATTCCCTAATGTAAATTGGTCTAGGGTTAGGCTTAGCCGCTTCTAGTAACTTGTAAAGGGCAGAGATCATATGTGGCAGAGGGTCTTGTTTGGCCCAAAGGCTTTCAAAGTCCGTTAGGGTAGTTCTAATCTGTGACTCATTATGCTGCAATGCAACAAAATTAGTGAGCTGGCGATGCCTCCAAAAATCAAAGGGAAGACTGCCATAGCGCTCTCTAAGGATGTTAAGTGGAACCATAGAATGTCCCTGCACAAAGCGTGTCAAGCTTGCACTGGAGGGGGGACCAGGGGAATCCACCCACAGGGGCCAACGGCAAGATTGGGGGAGCCAGGGCAAAGACCCTGTTCAGTCTATCCCATGCCTTCAGGGTGTGGACAATCAATGGGGATACCCACTCCGAGAGGCCTCTGGCATTCGTTGGAACCCAGGGAGGATACGTCAGGTTTCGACCTGCAGTGACCTTCTCCATCTGTACCCACAGTTTAGAGCTTGCGTGAAATCTCCAGTTGAGGATATGTTGTAATGCAATTGCCGGATAATATTGGGAAATATTAGGAAGACCCAGACCCCCATTTTGCTTAGACCGCTGCAGCATCGCCACTGCTATTCCTGGTCTCTTACCTCTCCATACAAACCAAATGAAGAGGCTGCAAAGCTCCTTACAGAAGTGTGAGGGTAGAGGGACAGGCACCATCTGCAGGAGGAACAACACTCAGGGCAATATTGTCATTTTAAGGGTGTTCGTGCGGCTTACCCACAAAAAAGTCTCCCTGTCCCATGACTTTAGATCCACATCAATTTTTTTCAGTAAAGGAATATAATTATGAGTGTATAGAGCATTGGGGTTGTCTGTGAGGTGGATACCAAGGTAACGTATAGAGGAGGACGCCCAGGTAAAGGGAAATTACCCCTTTAGGGTGGCGGCAATAGCTGAAGGGACAGTTACAGGCAAAATTTCCTATTTCGTATAATTAATCCGGAAATTGGAGACTTGGCTATACGCTGATAATTCCTCCAGGAGGTTAGGCAGTGAGACAGTGGGGTTCACAATTTGAAAAAGGACATCGTCCGTATAAGCCGAAAGCTTATGTTCTATGGGGCCAACAGGGACCCCACTGATATTCGGGTTAGCTCTTATTTTCCACAACAGGGGTTCCAAGACCAAAGCAGCGATGGGTTTTTTAAAGCTCATTAGATGATTGCTGAAAAATATGTAAATAATTTAAAGTAGAATTCCAGCTTAAACCTAACGAATCCTAAAAATGTCTGACACAGGTGAGATCATGTGGCAATGGCTAAAATCTACAAACTGCATAAGTCAATAACTCTCCTCTACATTATTAGGTTTTCTATCTGAACTTCAGCTGTCCCTTCAGCCTTGCACAGTTGTATAGCTTTCTATTACAAGCTTTATAGCTTGTATTAGCTTTCTCTGAATTCACTGCATGCGGTAAGCTACTTACAGTGTGCATTAGAAGACACAGCAAGTCAGATAGAACATGCATTATTTCCTGGCCGGAAGACATCCAGCACCTTCTAACCATCTAAAAAAATCCAAAAAAAAAAAAAAAAAAAAAGTAAATGAATGCAACCACCACATCTAATGATTGGTAAGCTACAATATATTATATTTGTGGTTTTGGGGTGTGCGTCGGGCATGCACTGTGGCCGCTTTGTCTTTTGGACACAGCTGATCACAGATTGGGGTAAAGGGCCAATCACAGCGGCCCTTTACCATTTGATATCAGCTCTGTCCAATCGCAGCTGATCACATGTAAACAGACTTGCCGGTTAAGGGCAGTCCGTTCCTCACATACTGTGTCCGTATGAGGAAAGGATTGCCGATAACCGGAAAGGCTGTCAGTACATACTTTACATTGATAATCAGAACACTGATCATTAGTGCCATAATTATCAGTGCAGCCCCATCACCGCCAATCAGTGTCCATCAGTGCAACTTATCACTGCCCATCAGTGCTGCCTATCAGTGCCACCTCATCAGTGCCCTTCAATGCAGCCTCATCAGTGCCCATCAGTTCAGCCTCATCAGTGCAACCTATCAGTGCCCATCAGTGCAAGCTCATCAGCGCCCATCAGTGTAGTCTCATCAGAACACATCAGGGAAGAAGAAAAATTACTTATTTGCAAAAAATTTTTAACAGAAACTAAGAAAAACTTTTATTTTTCCAAATTTTATTTTTTTGTTTGTTTAGAAAAAATATAAGTAACAAAAAAGAAGTGCTAAATCAAAATTTTTAATGATGCAGTGATACACCTATACAATCAAAAACAAAAAAGGGACAAAAGTGCAAATGTGATAAAATAAAGTTAGTCCATGAGAACCAATCAGCAAAGGTTCTAAAAGCAAAAAATAGTGGTGATTAGATACCACCAAAAGAAATCTCTATCTGTCTCAAAAAATGATAAAGATTTCATATGGGTACAGTGGGTAAAGTGCCCCGGTGAGGTGGGAAGGAGGACTCAGGAAATAAATGAGCAGACTAAATAGAAACATAGCAGAGTAATGGCAGGTGTGACATCAGATAAAGCTTCTTTTGGTGATCATTTATTTTTGTGCACATTAAGAACAAAGTTTATTTTAAGTGGCTCACTAACATACAGTCTATGAAGCCATATCGAAAAAAGGATTAAATGCAAAGAGAATCCCTTCAGGTAGGACATTTCCACCCCAGTGTAATCATTACAGAACGGGATTTACTTTTTAGCTTAGCTGGAGTCCACAGACACAGCAATCCTGCATGGCTATAAAAGCATAATTTACTGAATCCACACTTCAATTTTCTCTGCACATACTGAAACAACACATAAGTGCCATGTAATCTGGCTTCTTTCATGTTACTTTTTCTGTCCCTCCAATACTAGTGTGTGCTGAGCTAATCCGTACAAATTTCTAGGTATTTAACAAACACTTTCAACATATACAGGTAGGCCTCATTTACACTGGGTGTCAAAACTGCCCCCCCTAAACGCCCCTCTACTGTTGCTTATGTGTCCTTGCATACATAGGTGTTTACAGGCATTTAGCGGTAGAAAAAAAACATTACTTGAGTGTTCAGGAGAGGAGTGTTCGGGCACAAAAAACATCCGACGTGACTAAACTAACAGAATGAGCAACACATTGGAATGAATGAATGCCAAAATTCTTGATGTGCCTAAATGTGTTTGGCACATTTTTTTTATGCTGCTTTTCTACTGCCAGGAGAAAATGCATTCAGAAGAGCTGGTCAAATGCCAAGTGTGCAAGAGGCTGTATTGTATATTAGGTCATTTACATTAAAGTGACACTATACAGTTTTTTTTTTTAATAAAAATCCATTCAAGTATATATTCTTTACTCAAACCTGAGCCATAGAGCCCTGGTGATGCACTGCCCATGATGCACTCACTCCCCTGGTAGAGTGCTCTCTAATTTGAAAAGCTGGAACCCTCCTTTTCAATCTATAATCTTGAATTATAACCTGACAAATCCACTGTGAAATAGTAGATTTTGATGCTGCCTGCCCTTTTCTGGGCCCTTCTGGCAGTACAAAGCATCAGTCTTCCGCATCTGACTGGTTGCCTTCAGATAGATCCACATCGAGAGAATGCAACAATTTTTCTTCCGCAGAGCGAGGTTCTGGGAAAAAAGAAGGCAGGGAGACGTCTTGGTTCAAGTGAAAACTAGACACTACCTGAGGCAAAAAGGTTGGGTGAAGACACAATATCACCTTGTCTTTATGAATAATTAAGTATGGATCCTTACAGGAAAAAGCTGCCAATTCTGACACTCTCTTCGCCGAAGTTACTGCAACCAAAAAACCAACTTCCTTGTCAAAAGGATCAAGGGAAAATCGCGCAAAGGCTCAAAGGGTTGTCTTTGCAAGACTGATTAAACTATATTCAAATCCCATGGGCACAATGTCGACTTGACTGGCGGAGTTATCCCTTGTATAAAGGCCCATATCAAAGAATGCGAAGCAAGCGGTCTTTGAAAAAATACTGACAAGGCCGAGATCTGACCCTTGATGGTACTCAAGGCTAGCTTCATTTCTACCCCCAATTGTAGGAAGGCAAGAACTCTTCCTATGACATACGTTCGAGGATGCCATCTTTTGGCTTCACACCAGGAAATATAGGACCTCTAGATCCTTTAATAAATGGCCCTGGAAGCCGGCTTCCTTGCATTTTTCAGGGTAGTTACCACTGAGCCTGAAAGCCCCCGATCCTTTAAAATTTGGGCTTCAATAGCCAAACCATTAAACTTAGTGACTGTAAAGCAGAATGGAACACCAGTCCTTGCAAAAGCAAGTCTGGACAGGATGGAAGAGTCCACGGTTTCCCTACTGCAAACCTTATGATCTCTGCATACCAGGATATTCTGGGCCACGCTGGGGCTACCAGAATCACCGGCTTCCCTTCCTCCTTGATCCTGCGTAGAAGCCACAGTAGCAGCTGAACTGGGGGGGAACGCATAAATCAGTGAAAACTGATCCCAAGGGGTCACTTGCGCACCTGTCCCGAATGCAAGCGGATCCCTTGTCCTAGACACAAAGCTGTCCAACTTCTTGTTGAACCTGGACGCCAACAGATCTATGTCTGGGGTACCCACTTTTGGCATATGGCTGAAAAACCTCGGGATGCAGGGACCATTCCCCTGGAGACAATTGCTGGCGGCTCAAGAAGTCCGCCTGCCAATTCTCCACTCCCAGAATGAAGACTGCTGACAGAAAAGGCTTCGCTGCCCATGTCCGACTATGGTCCACCTCTCTTTGGGCCGCCTAACTCCTGGTACCCCCTTGGTGGTTGATGTAAGCCACAGCTGTGGCATTGTCGGATTGTATTCTCACAGGACACCCCTGCAACCTGGAAGTCCAGGATATTAGAGCCAGACGCGCGATTCTCTAGAATGTTGATGGGCAAAGCCTTTTCTGTCACTTCCCCTGGACAGTGGCCTCCTCCAGAGCCGCTCCCCAGCCCAAGAGGCTGGCATCCGTTGTCACTACCTTCCAGGCTACCGGCATGAAGGATTTCCCCTTCTACAAATTTCTGGTTATCAACCACAAATTGAGACTCGGGCGCACCCTTGGGAACAGATACATTGGGTAGTCTTGAATGAAATTGGGCATAGGGAATCTATAAGCAGCAGGTCATCTAGGTATGCCATACTGATATACCCTGGACCCTTAATCTTGCTAACACCGGGGCCAGAATTTTTGTGAACACCTGGTGGGTGGTGGCTAACCTGAAGGGCAAGGCCACAAACTGAAAATGGCGCTGTTCCACCTCAAATCGCAGAAATTTGGACTAGCAGTTTTTGGGATTGTGAGGCTGAGAAGGGCTCCTCTGAGATTGAATCCTCAGAAGAGGAGTCATCTGCCTGCCCTTATTCCCGGTCACCCAATGGCACCTTAATGTCACCTGCCCATTCCTGTTCCAATACTGGAAGGACGGGAGGGGGAGAAGGGGACCTTTTGCGTTTTTCCCAGACTGGGAGACAGAAGCGATCATGTTGGCTATTTTTCCATTGTACTTGGTGACGTAGGCAGAGGCTGAAATGTTGGATGTAGCCAATATGCCTGACAGCCTCAATGGCTCAGACTGGCCAGTCACCTCTGGCCTTTCAGGGGAGGATAGTACTGTGGAAGCGTGACTAGGATCCTCAGATCCTGACAGCAGCGCCCTTGCGCTCCTCCCTGCTGTATTCCCCCACCATTCTTTCGGGAAGACATAGTCCTAAGCACAAAGTGCAGAGGTACTCACAATATGCATGCACTGCTGAGCTGTAGTCCAGCAAAAAAAATGCTGCTATTACTGCTCAGCCTAAAGTCCAGTAGGTGTGCCTTTAAATGCCTATATCCACCCCCATACAGTGTTTACATGCCCTAGTATACTCTGTGTCCCTCTGTCAGCCACCAGACTCTTAACAGAGTCACAAACTTTATAGCTACTTAACCTGCGCCGTGCACACTAGCCCCCCACGTGCACGCTGGCCACGCCTAAGCCCCGCCCCCTAAGGTGGCCTTTTACAAGCTGACCCCCGAATGCGCACGTGGATGATGACGGTCCTTTTATCGGTATAGCTTGGAGGGGGGGCAGAGGGGCTGCGCTACCGTGGGGGGATGCCGACCTCCCCGCTCCTATCGTTGTAACCAGTCTCTCGGGGGAGGGCTGCGTGCTGTGGGCTAGGAAGCAGGAAGTCCCAGAGCCTTGGACAACTGGTAGACCAGAATGAGAGACAATGCTGTCTCCAAAGGAGCGCTGCCAGACACAGAAAAATGAAGCATGACAAGTAAACACCAGGTATGTTACAATACACCTTCTAGTGGTGAAAAACAAGCAAGGCATTCACTTACTCAGAAGAAATACCTTGAAGTGAACCATATGCGTTCCTTTCCCAGGTTCTTTCTTCGCTTTTTTTTTTTTTTTTTTTTTTATAAACGTACCATTCCCGCCGCAGGATACTGCTGGAATACACAGCCAGACCCAATCTTCACCCATCACGGCGGGCCAGGTCTTTGAACGGACCTTCAAGGACTGGGTCCTCCTTGCATACTGGGGTCCACACCCTTGGACCTGTACAGCACCTTGCCAGGACAACCTTTGGTTTAGTCATATATCCAAGGGCCTGGATCCCAGGGTCCAGCCATCCAAAGAGGAGCATTACAGGCAAAAACTCTTCTTCCTCAAGACTCGGGTACTATCCATTTTGGCCTTTCTATTGCCATTTTAAATGGATCCGACTGCATAGCCCCTTGATCCTGGCAAGGATTTCTACAACAGGGCTGTCTATAGTACTTCAATCCACCGTGACCATCACCTTGAGACACTGGCGAAAAAACTGAGGTACTTCCTGTATGGGAGGGGTTATATAGAGGGGGACTTCCTGTCTTTGGGTGTGCTAGTGTCCATTCACCTATAGGTGGCGAATTACCCACATAGTAATTACTATGGCTGCTCTGTGTCCCGTGATGTACGATAAAGAAAAACTTCTATTGCTCTCAACCTCCTCCAAAATTTTTTTTGCTGCTGTGGTCCGACTTCCTGGGTGGCAACCTTCATTCTTCATGGTCCTACTGTATATAGAAACTTAACCACCCTCTCTTGCTTTCTTCCCAGATGGACTATGGGATTTGTACTGTACACAGAGCAGTATACATGATGGCAACTAATATACAAACAGAAATAAGGGGGGGGGGGGAGGTTCGGCAACTGTTACAAGGAACCAAAAAAACACAGAAGGAAACATTCTCATGAAATTTAGATTATAGGGCCAGTAAGCAGTGGATGTACACTACACTCACCGGCCACTTTATTAGGTAAAGGTATGCTATTACAGGGTTGGACCCCCTTTTGCCTTCAGAACTGCCCTAATTCTTCATGGCATAAATTCAACAAGCTGCTGGAAACATTCCTCAGAGATTTTGGTCCATATTGACATGATAGCATCACGCAGTTGCTGCAGATTTGTCGGATGCACATCAACGATGCAAACCTTTTGTTTCACCACATCCCAAAGGTGCTCCACTGGATTGAGATCTGGTGACTGTGGAGACCATTGGAGTACAGTGAACTCATTGTCATGTTCAAGAAACCAGTATGAGGTGATTTGAGCTTTGTGACATGGAGCATTATCCTGCTGGAAGTGGCCATCAGGAGATGGGTACACTATAATCATAAAGGGGTGCACATGGTCAGCAACAATACTCAGATAGGCCATGGCAGTTAAATGATGCTCAATTGGAACTAAGGAGCCCAAAGTGTGACAAGAAAATATCCTTCACACCATTACACCACCATCAGCCTGAACCATTACAAGGCAGGATGGATCCATGCTTTCATGCTATTTACACCAAATTCTGACCCTACCATCTCAATGATGCAGCTGAAATCAAGACTCATCAGACCAGGCATTGTTTTTCCAGTCTTCTATTGTCCTCTCTGCCATTCAAACTGCTTTGCTGAGGTTACAAGAGGTGAGTTGCAGGAAAAATGCAGGTACACACAATAGCTGTAGTTAAAAATACTATAAAAGCCGCTTGCAAAAATTGCATGTAAAATCTGGCAGGCTGGTTGTACCCAAGTTGATCAATCGATCAACTTGGGTACATTCAGCCTGCCCATACGTGGTTATAATCGTCAGGGATTCGAACAGTCTACGGCCAGCTTTATTCTTGTATAGTTTTACTCTACAATCATGATAACAAGATGAGTGCACGGCCGCTGGTGTGGTGCTAATGTGCCATTCCTGGTGCACCGCACTGTTTACTACTTCTTTTTTTTTAGAACACAAGTAATATTTAATTTAGTTCTGTTCACCACAGCAGCATTGTGTTATGGTGGTTAGCATCAAATAAATTGTACTGAGATTGTACAAATGGTGTGAACAGGCCCTTACCCCGTTTGGTGACAATGTAAGCTGTCCCAACAGCCACTCCAGCTGGCAGGAAAGCATTAGGTGGTGGTGCTGAGGAAAAGCAGCTCAATGGCTGTGCCCTGTTTAAGGCTGCACCCCCACGCCTGTATAAAAAAACGTGTTACTTCTGGGCAGCCACATGCAACCGAGAAACATGGTCGGTAGCAATGTTTTGGCCTGGGAGCACTAGAGATTATGGACAAGTACCAAGGATTCCAGCACAACGCTCTTGCCACAGACGCTCTGTGGGGTTTGGAACACCTTATCACCCCTCTTATCTAAATACCTGCTATATTGCTCAAAGCATCATTCTCCCATACTAAACTAGTGGCATGTACAGTACCTCACATAGACCAGTCAGATTCATTATCCAACTGTAATTTTTCAATTTAAAATGTTCTCTTAATTGTTTGGAATCATCTAAAGAGGCCCCCTTAACCTCAAACGTCGCAGTATTTGATTTGCTTATTTTTTTGCTCCTGCTCCTGCATCAGATTCAACCTTTCATTCTCACACTATACAGTACTAGCAACATAAAAGAGAATCAGTTTGCTATGGACAACTAGAACTAATGAACTCATCATCCTTAAATACTTTTAGAAAGGAGATCCTGTATGACTGATTGCTATGGGAAAATAAGCACAGTCATTTTAAGACACATTTATTCATGAGGCTCACAGCTCATCGAAAAAAAAAAAAAAAAAAAAAGACAGGATCCAAAATACTGCTATAAATTGGTTATGCAATCACTGACTCAGCGATTGCACAGGGCGGAAATGTCACATAAGTACAAGACATCCATATTTCACCACCAACAGACAAAACTTCTCATTTTCACTACACCCATTAAAAAGCCATTAACATCTCTAGAGCCATATGGGATAGCTGCACGTTCACCATCTTTTCTCATTACTAGTAATGCGGAGAACAGCAGAAATTCACACTTCTGAAATTAGCATACCTATTTTAAAGTCCTCTTACATTTTATTTTTATATATATATATATATATATATATATATATATATATATATATATATATATAGTCAGAGCCCTAAGTCCGGCAGAGATGTAAACCACATAAACACGTCACGCGTGTTACGTGTTAAATAGCTATTTAGGCTGAAAGTCATGACTCCCCCCACAGCTGGCTAAAAATATTGTGAGGTCTTTTATCCCTTGGTTCCCAACGTGTGCAACACTGCTTGAGACACTTTTCTCAGATTCACCTTTTCTGGTGCTCATTCTTGTAGAAACTACTGACCTGCAGATAGAGCAGTGATCAACCCGCTTCATGCTGATTTAACAGATTTACACTATGGAGAGTTTCTCTTTTTGTCCCCATAATGCGGATCATTGTTGCAATCTGTGAGTCTTAATCCTCTGGCATATCCTTATTACCATCCAATGATCCACTGCTGGCGCTGGTCTGATGTCAGGTTTTTGATCCCAAACCACTGGCTTGCTATTGCTTGCCTTTTGGTAAGCGTGCATTTTTTTAAGGTGGAGGTTCACTGTCACTGGTGTTTTCATTTATCATTTCTCTTTGTTCAAAAAGGATCGCTTATCAAGATTCACTTCACAGAACGTAGTTTCTTTATGGGACTTATTTTTTATGGTATCCCTTTCTATGTGGGGGACTCACCACTATATCACACAGCACTCAGACTGTCACAATATGTTTGTTTAATTTATAAATTTTTTTTTTTTTTTGTAGCGCAGCTTTCCTTTTCCTTTCTTAGTATGATATGAAAGCCAGGATATGTTTAAGATCTCCCGACATTGCCCCGGGGTTTGGGGCTAGGAACCTGTCGTAGGAATTCCAAGCTGTACGATAGGCCTACAGGGCGTTTTGCGAGATAATGACCAATTTACAAGGGGGGGGGGGCGCATCGCGTAGGTGTTGGTTTAATCCAGAGTCAGCTGTGACCAAGGTGGGTTAAGACATGTGGTCGGGTCAGTTCCAGGTTCCTACGAGAAGAATGATGCAAAGTTAAAGCGGGATAGTGCATCGGCTGAGACATTGTACTTACCCCAGATATAGATGCAGCACACTTTGAATTTACACTGCAGGGATAGTTGCACAGTCTGCGCCGGAAGGACATGATGGCTAGCGATTTGGATCTGCCTATATTTGTGATATTGGCTGTGGCCCGATTCTCTGTGGCAAACGTCACTGTTTTCCCTGCCCAGGTGCTGCCCCAGACTTGAGCTGCAGCCACAATGGGGTAAAGTTTGAATAGTTAGAAGGACTGACTGAATCCAAGGACCAGGTTTCTGGTTGCCATGGTCCTGCAAGCAATGATGGCCAAAAATTGCTGCGAAGCCTGTAGAGCCTGCGGCATCCATGGCTACCCGAGGTGACGAAGAGGATGCTGAGGAAATGAACATTGATATGCCATTCTAGGTTTGTGAGAAATTCTTCCCACATTGACAAATCCGCTATTGCTGCTGTGTCTAGCCTAAGAATTTGGTCGGGATCTTGTGCCTGCGAGAGGAAACTAAGAGCGTGAGATGAAGGACCGCCCCTGAGGGATGATTCTCATGGCGAAATTGAGCATGCCCAGCAAGGATTGTAGCTGTCTCTTGGTACACCCTTAAGTAATGGTGTGAGAGACCGACCTGATGTGGGTCAACTTGTCAGGAGGCAGGCTGGCCTGCATGGACCATGTGCCGAGTGTGACACCCAAAAAGGAGATGGATTGTGCCAGGGATTCCACTTTATTCTCTACTATGGGCAGATTAAATTACCAAATACCCCTCTTAAGCTGTCAACGTCTACTGGGGGCTCACCGGGTATTTCGATACGCAGGAAGTCATCGAGATAGTGGATGACTTTCTGGCAACGTGCCTGATGCGACAGGGTCCAGGAAAGGGACTGGGCAAAAGTATCGAACAGCCACGGACTGTGTTTTTTTTTTAATTAAGTATCAAATGACAATTTGGTGGCGAAATAATATAAGCCTTTCCACTTGATCCCTATGCCCTCGCTAGAGGGATGGCTCGATGGGCAGTAATTTGAAAGAGTCTGAGATGTCTGCTTTGGACCGCCAAGCGCCTACTCCTATGCTAACAATGACTTGAATGGCTAGGTCGACTGACGAATACTTAAGGGAAAATTCTTCTGAGGGTATTAGGGAGTTCAAATTTGGGATGTGAGAACAATGAGGCGCAGACAAATCATACACTAACGAAGTTCATTAGAAATACATGCCCTCGGCAAGTCCAATAGGGCTGACTCTTCAGACGGTGAAAGGTGACTTGGTAAAGGGGCGATTATGTACCCCCGGTCCAGTTTGGTTTGTAACAAGATGTCGATGGCTGACTTGTCGGTGGCAGCTCAGAGTATGTTCTTGCATTCGTGCGTCATGTGGGGCAGCGTGATGAGGCCAGTGTGGAATCCTGAGGTGCATCCCTGCATGAGGAAGGCAGCCAGAGAGGGAGTTGGGTGGGAGGATAGGTAGAACCCGAGCCACCCGACATGCATGAGGCCTAGTCATGATGTATTTAGCTGCTTAACGCCGCCCGTGACTTTGGGATGAGCTTTATGGCATGAGAGGCAAACATGAAGGAGCTTACAGTGAGTGTAGATGCAAGTCCCGATCCTTTTTTTTTTTTTTTTTTTTTTTTTTTTTTTAGAGCTGAGCAATAGTTGAGGATATAGACTGTGGAGAAGCCTGGGTGCCAGGTTGAGCTGCCGCTGGCGGTGAGGATAGCAGCCTAAAAGCTCAGCCTGGCTGTGGCAGGGTAGGAAATACCCCTGCGCCGCAGCTCTGCTGTGAGCTTGGGGATGGTCCAAGCTCTGGGAGGTTGAGTGCCGCCACTTTCTGAACCCGCAGAGGGTGATGGAAAGGCTAAGACGAAGTCTTCGCTGTTGCCCTGCGGCATTGCTTCAGCTAAAAGTTAAGGAGAGGGGAAGTGCATATGTTAAGATAAATTGAAAAGGCAGGAGGTGACAGATGCGTTGGGTAGGTAAAGATGGAAAAAAAAAAAAAAGGAGAAAAACGAGAACAACAGAAAGGGGAACGTCAGGCTTATCGAAGAAGCCGGTTTGCGTACAAACGCTGTTGAGTGGAAATTTAGAAAACTCAAAAGGAGTGGCAACTGAGGTGAGCCAGGAGGTGACTGGCCAGGTAACCGATGGCTCGAGTGCCCGTCTGAGCTCGGCACAAACCTGTGAACCGGAGCCTCCAGGGCGTACTGGGGCGGGAGCTGCAGTCTGGTATTCTAAGTAGGAATGTTGCGATCTGTAGCTTATTGACATATGTTCGGCCTGCTAACGCTTGCACTGCCAGCAAGCTTGACGTTGAGCGACCTTGTTTGTGTGGTGAAGGATCTCGCATCAAAAACAGAGTGAAGGGCACAGAAGTATGTGACAGTTACTAACGCATTAGTAACAACACAAATCAGGTATGTGAAGTAAAACATGAAGTGAAAGAGTGCTTAAAAGAAATGAAAGGGAGGATCCCTTGTACTATGCACCTGACTCGATGCCACAGCTTATGAAGTCTTGGTTGGGGTCGAGAACTGGGTCGACCGGGAACCTTTAGTAAGGTGACATAGGAAATTGACTAAAAAGGGGGGTTGCAAAGAGCGATTTGGGGCATGGCTGGCCCCCTGGTGAAGGTGCGAGCCCTGTCATTAGTGTGAGTTTTTTTTTTGTTTGTTTTTTTATGAACACACTTCTTTTTTTTTTTCTGAGGGAATACCATCCAAACCTGGTGCAGGATCGACCAACTCGAACTCTACTGACCTAAAGGGGGAAGCGACAGAATAGGAATAGGCAGATTTGCCACTGGAGACGAAGAGTGGCCGATTTGAGCCACTTGCAGAGATACTTGCATCGATTGCAAGTAAGCAGCCTTATCAGGAAGGCGAAAACAAAGATAGCGAAATTTGAGCATGTAGAAATGTCCGACCGCAACAACGTACAAATAGATGGAGTGAGATGTGTATGTTTATGCTTGATAAGTAACGTAAAGCCGAGGATCTGAATCGTTGTGCCGCCGCAATGTCACGCCGATGCAACTAGATTCGGATCGGGTTGAAGAGTGAGTAAATGGTGTTGAGTGTAGAGCCGGTGATCCGAATCGCTGTACCGCCATGATGTCACACCGATGCGACTAGATTCGGATCGGGCTGAAATGATGTGGTATGTAGAGCCGAGGATTTGGGTGGTTATGTCGCTGGTGCGACTAGATTTAGGAACTGACTGAAGTGTGAGTGTCGTGGATTCTAATAGTTCGTGGCGCTGATGCGACTTGATACAAATCGGCCTGAGCAGTGGCCTGACACGAGTTGTTACGTCGCCGGTGCGACTGGACTCGCATGGGGTGTAGAATATTTAACTAGGTGGTAGTGATTTTTGAGAAACCGACTAGGTACGAATACATGCAAACAATACGGTAAGTTAAATGAAGGCAGTGGGGAGAAGGCAAGGAACTTATGACATGCGGTAACAACAGTTTTACGAATGGGGAACATGACAGACAATTGTTCGAACGTATGCAATGATATCTGCTACGAATCGGTTTGTAAAGAGAGATGACTCAATACGAATTGGTTATAAACGTACAAAATTAATCTGATACAAATCGGTAGTAAGTAGTATTAAATGGATCTGTTACGAATTGGTTGTAGAGTGTATGCCACCCCTAGCTTGAAACCAAACACAAAACAACCACCCAACCCCCTAGGCTAATCAAGGTGCAGGCAATGCATCAGGTGGGTCTAATTACTACCTCAATCAGCCACAGAACCCATACAAGTAATACAAGCTCATCTCCAAATGGATGAGACGGCAACCCCATGGACAGTGAACCCTATAAGCAGTGAAGCCTAAGGCCCCTTTCTCACGATCGGACCGTTCAGGGCGATCCATGTTAGCCTATGGAGCGTCGGATGTCAGCGGACATGTCTCCACTAAAAGCAGACGGATGGCTCTACGTCCAGATCCGTCGCTGGCGGATCGGATCGGGTGAGATCTGACGAAAACAGACACGCTGTCCGTTTTCGTCCGATCCCTCCATAGGCGGCAGCGGCACCTGACAAGCCCCTCCCCGCTCAGTGAGCAGAGAGGGACCTGTCATCCGCCGGCTCAGCGGAGATCAACGGACAGATCTCCCGCTGAGCCGGCGGACCGAGGCGGGCTCCGTAGAAACGGAGTCCGCCTCATGTGAAAGTCCAGTGATATCGGACAATGACCGACAGAGGCTCGGAGACTTGGATCTACAAGTGAATCCTATGTTTGCAGATGGGATGATAAACAAGGCAGAAGAAAGCTACGAACGTACTATGCCTGTGCCAAATGATGTCGGGACATGAGCGTCAACAACTCGGCGGCAGGTTTTTTTAACGAAAGGGATGCGGGATAGGAAGCATAACGAATCGCAAGATTGCACATATTACGAAAGGTTCGAATCCTACCTGCAACAGTGAGCAGGAACCGCCGAGGAAGATCACGAGCGGAGAAGCCGCGACGCGCTTGCGATAGAATGCACAGACTCACAAACATGAGGTGAGTTGGAAGAGTCGGCCTAATGACGTGTAGTACAGCGCATATATATATATATATATATATATATATATATATATATATATATATATATATATATACACACACACACACACATACAGTATCTCACAAAAGTGTGTACACCCCTAACATTTTTATAAATATTTTGTTATATCTTTTCATGTGACAACACTGAAGAAATGACACTTTGCTACAATGTAAAGTAGTGAGTGTACAGCTTGTATAACAGTGTAAATTTGCTGTCCCCTCATAATAACACACAGCCATTAATGTCTAAACCGCTGGCAACAAAAGTGAATACACTCCCTAAGTGAAAATGTCCAAATTGGGCCCAATTAGCCATTTTCTCTCCCCAGTGTCATGTGACTCATTAGTGTTACAAGGTCTGAGGTGTGAATGGGGAGCAGGTGTGTTAAATTTGGTGTTATCGCTCTCACTCTTATACTGGTCACTTTAAGTTCAACATGGCACCTCATGGCAAAGAACTCTCTGAGGATCTGAAAAAAATAATTGTTGCTCTACATAAAGATGGCCTAGGCTATAAGAAGATTGTCAAGACCCTGAAACTTAGCTGAAGCACGGTGAACAAGACCATACAGCGGTTTAACAGGACAAGTTCCACTTAGAACAGGCCTCACCATGGTCGACCAAAGAAGTTGAGTGCACGTGCTCAGCGTCATATCCAGAGGTTGTCTTTGGGAAGTAAATATGAGTGTTGCCAGCATTGCTGCAGAGGTTGAGGGGTGGGGGTCAGGCTGTCAGTGCTCAGACCATACGCCGCACACTGCATCAAATTAGTCTACATGGCTGTTGTCCCAGAAGAAAGCCTCTTCTAAAGATGATGCACAAGAAAGCCCGCAAACAGTTTGCTGAAGACAAGCAGACTAAGGACATGGATTACTGGAATCATGTCCTGTGATGACCAAGATAAACGTATTTGGTCCAGATGGTGTCAAGTGTGTGTGGCGGCAACCAGGTGAGGAGTACAAAGACAAGTGTGTCTTG
Organism: Aquarana catesbeiana; assembly: GCF_042186555.1. Taxonomy (NCBI): domain Eukaryota; kingdom Metazoa; phylum Chordata; class Amphibia; order Anura; family Ranidae; genus Aquarana; species Aquarana catesbeiana. Next base: position 222,393,353 of record NC_133324.1, read on the forward strand.
CCTACAGTCAAGCATGGTGGTGGGAGTGTCATGGTCTGGGACTGCATGAGTGCTGCTGGCAATTGGGATCTGCAGTTCATTGAGGGAACCATGAATGCCAACATGTACTGTGACATACTGAAGCAGAGCATGCTCCCTTCGGAGACTGGGCCGCAGGGCAGCATTCCAAGATGATAAGGTCCCCTAACACACTTCCAAGACGACCACTGCCTTGCTAAAGAAGCTGAGGGTAATGGTGATGGACTGGCCAAGCAGTCTCCAGACCTAATCCCTATTGAGCATCTGTGGGGCATCCTCAAAACGGAAGGTGGAGGAGTGCAAGGTCTCTAACAGTGGCAGCGTTTGAGGGCACAGTGGCGGCGTTTGAGGGCACAGTGGCGGCAATTGGTGGGCACAGTGGCGGCAATTGATGGGCACAGTGGCGGCAATTGATGTACAAAAATGCTTTTATTAATTAGTATCTCTGACTTGCCAAATCACTGGTGTTCCGTCAGAATCAGCAAGCCGTCTGTGTTAACAGGAAAAGACGTTTCGTTGCCGCCATCTTGGTAGACTCGTCCTCAGCAAGCGGACTTCGGTGGGTGTAAAAAAATGTCTGCTTGCCGACTTCTAAGTGTAGCCTCACTGCGGACGAGAGTACCAAGATGGCACTGATGGAACGTCACTTCCGTGCGGTCTCTGCTCTCCCGGAAGTGACATCTCGCTGGCCGAGACGGACAGACTCCGGCGTAACACAGTATCATTCGTAGCATTTGCGACCCCCTGGCAAATCGACAATCAACCCCCAGGTTGAGAACCGCTGGAATGGACTGTGCGTAAGTGAAAGAAGTTTAACCACTTAAACACTAAACCTTTTTATTCTAAGCAAAAAAAATCGTGTTCTCATTCTCATTTTGGCCAGAATCGTGCAGCTCTATTGTGTACCATTTTTCTACGATGTATCTTCCAATAAAACTTTTGTAAAGGTAAAATATGGCATTTTTAATAATTTTTTCACACAAATAGAACTTTCTTTTGGCAGTATTTAATCACCACTGGGTTTTTTTTTTTTAGCTAAATAAATGAAACCAGACCAAAAATTTTGAAAACAAATGTTTTTCATTTTTTGCAATCAGGTAATTTTTCTCCTTCACTGATGTCCACTCAAAAGGAATACGTATAAAAAGATACCCAACTTTGCGCTCTCTCTCCATTCGCTTTCTGTGGAATAAAGGATTATCGAGAATTAAATTTAAGTTACTCACCCGACCAAAATTGCAAGGAGGTACAGGTTTACCTGATTTTGAGCTTTATTACAAAGCCACATTAGTGGCACACATCCTTGAATGGTTCCCACGACCTTTCCAAAAAGCTTCGGTTATGGTTGAACAGGATATGTCCCCCATTGATCTCAGGGCTTTACTCTGGGGTTATAAACGTAACTTATCAGCTTTGGCTGACTCCTCACCCCTAACTACAGCTGCCCTCGTGCTATGGTATAAGAGAGATCTATGTGAGATTCTATCTTCAGACCCATCTCCCTTATCACCACTTTTCAATAATCCTGCCTTTCCACAGGGTATAGGGGCTTACACTATTTGTTCTTTCTCCTGCTCCTCCTGGCCTCAAGCCCACTCCTTCGTTCGGGCGGACAATAGAACGCCAAATATCCCTCCAGGTAACCGAGACTGGCTCACTTTCCTACACCTTTCCACTTTCACCAAACATCTTTTCACCTCCTCTCAGGTCCATCGCCCCTTGACTGACTTTGAACACCTCAGCTATCTACAAGAACTACCTAGACACTTGCTCTCAGATATTTACAGTCTAATTCAATCTCTTACACAGAAAGACCTACCCACCTACACTAGAGTATGGTCGTCAGACCTGGGAAAGACCATTTCCAGAGCGGACTGACAAACCGCGTTCCATTTCGCACATAAGTCCTCAATCTCATGTTACTCACAAGAGAAGAATTTTAAGGTCATGGCAAGGTGGTATAGGGACCCCGCCTCTCTACGGAAAATTTTCCCCTCAACTTCATCTATCTGTTGGCATTGTTCTCTTGCAACAGGGTCGTACTTACATGTCTGGTGGGAGTGTGATCGGATCCGGCCCTTCTGGAATCAGGTATCCCAGGTTTATGAAAACATTTACGATGATCCTCTGCATTTGACTCCTGAAATAGCCCTCCTATCTATACTGCCAGGTTCAATAGCCTCTCAAAAGCGCAATCTTCTACGTTTCTTGCTGTCTGCGGCTCGCCAACTCATACCCCTCTTCTGGAAGACAGCGACTATCCCCCTGTTGTTTCTTTGGACCTCCACCATGAATGATATTATGCGTATGGCGGAGATGCTGGCGCTTGACAATGATACCTACGATAAATTTACAATATTATGGTCGGTCCTCGCTTCTCCTCCACAGACACGCTGCTTACCTTGCTTCCCGCCACTCCGATTACAGCTTCCCCCACAAATTTGAATGCCCGCTGATCCCTTGACTATATCTGAGGATCTGGGGTCCTTCCTCCCCAACTCCAGCCAGCAGAACCCCTTCCCACCCCTTCCCTCCTTCTCTTTTCTGTTTTCTTTCTCCCTGCTTCTCTTCTTTTCTTCCGCTCTATTATTCTGATATTTGACATGATTTGTTTATATTATAATTCACTTAACAACTATCAGCTTAGCTGTGGGCGATAGCCATTTTGCTTGCTGGTTGTTTTCCTAACATGACATATTTTATGTCAATTGTATTATTTTCTTTTGTTGCTTTATAACAATAAAAACATTTTCAACCCTAAAAAGATACCCATAGTGTAGTATATTCAACCATTTATTGATAGTAAAAAAAAAATAAGTTCTACTCACATTCAAAGAACATTGGCTCTGATGATGTCACAGCCCCACCTACTTGACACGTTGCGTCCAACAGGACTTTCTCAAAAGACAAGAGATGAAGGACATGTGCCCCTGGTTCCCAGCACAACGCTCATGTCACAAAGGCTCTGGGGATTGGACCCTCTTATCTCCCCTCCCCAGAGCTGGCTAGCCTTATTGCCACAAGACCTTGGATACCCACTGTAATCATGAACAGTGGTTTAATATAGCTGAAGAGAAGAGGACTAATAGAGGTGTGACCTTTCACCTTCAGGTAAAGCTTAAAAGTGTTACTAAACCCAGTAATATGAAAATAGTTCATCTGCCCCCCCTTCCACAGTGCCCACAGCTTAAAAATCTTTTTTTTAAGTTAAAATATTGCCACTATATACCTTTTTGACTGATCTGTATGGCATGGCTAGTGATAGGGTGACAGACAGTGTGTATTATATTAGACTTCAATAAAAAAGTACAGTAAACCAGTAAGAAATCTAATATTCCAAAGAGAACATCTGTTCACATATCTGCTATACTTTGTCAGTCAGCACCATCAAAATGTGTTAGGGTGACAAACAGTGTATATCAAGAGTTGAGTTTAAATTAGACCTCATGCAAAAGGACAGTACATCAGTAAGGAATCCAATATTCCAAGGAGAACCTCTGTTGACATATCCTCTATAATGAAACAATGTGAATCAAATGTGCATCACACAAATTAAACCCAAAGACTAAAAAACAAACATAAGTATGTATGGGTGAGGGTAAATGGTAAGTCTCTGAGGTGAGGACAGTTCATATAATCAGATGGAGACTTCTTGGAGCATAGATATCTATCTCAAAATGACATTTGTTGTTGCTGGATTCCTCCAGTGATCAGCCTGGTGTAAGAATAATGTAAAATGCCCTTACCGGACGCGGTGGACTCACAGGCCGTACAGCGGTGAGTCATACGAGCTTGAACCGTGTAACACGGTAGGGTTATAGTTGTTCCTAGTCCACCATCAGATGATCTTGATAGAAAACTCCAATCTTGAACGGCCTCCCGGTTCGTCCTCCAGCACTCACTTGGGTCTCAGACAATTTAAGACAGGGAAAATAGGAGAAGAAAGGCTCCACATAGTGTGAATTCCGATTTGTCAGAAGATTTTATTACATAAAAATTTCCAGCGTAAAAATTCCAGATGAAAGCAAAATTCGTAAAAACATGAAAAAATGTATTGAGCGCAGTAGATAGATGGTTTGAGGTAGCGTCCTACACCCAGACATCAACTGGCGAAACGCGTCGGGTGTAGGACGCTACCTCAAACCATCTATCTACTGCGCTCAATACATTTTTTCATGTTTTTACGAATTTTGCTTTCATCTGGAATTTTTACGCTGGAAATTTTTATGTAATAAAATCTTCTGACAAATCGGAATTCACACTATGTGGAGCCTTTCTTCTCCTATTTTCCCTGTCTTAAATTGTCTGAGACCCAAGTGAGTGCTGGAGGACAAACCGGGAGGCCGTTCAAGATTGGAGTTTTCTATCAAGATCATCTGATGGTGGACTAGGAACAACTATAACCCTACCGTGTTACACGGTTCAAGCTCGTATGACTCACCGCTGTACGGCCTGTGAGTCCACCGCGTCCGGTAAGGGCATTTTACATTATTCTTACACCAGGCTGATCACTGGAGGAATACAGCAACAACAAATGTCATTTTGAGATAGATATCTATGCTCCAAGAAGTCTCCATCTGATTATATGAACTGTCCTCACCTCAGAGACTTACCATTTACCCTCACCCATACATACTTATGTTTGTTTTTTAGTCTTTGGGTTTAATTTGTGTGATGCACATTTGATTCACATTGTTTCATTATAGAGGATATGTCAACAGAGGTTCTCCTTGGAATATTGGATTCCTTACTGATGTACTGTCCTTTTGCATGAGGTCTAATTTAAACTCAACTCTTGATATACACTGTTTGTCACCCTAACACATTTTGATGGTGCTGACTGACAAAGTATAGCAGATATGTGAACAGATGTTCTCTTTGGAATATTAAATTTTTTACTGGTTTACTGTACTTTTTTATTGAAGTCTAATATAATACACACTGTCTGTCACCCTAGCACATTTTGATGTTGCTAACTGATACAGTATAGCGCTACACTTTTTTGTTTCTTTATTTATTGTCACAATTAGTCTAATTGGTGGTGTTGGCTGCTTATCGTTTCACTATATTTTATTCTCACTTTTATTGGTTTGCTGGGTTGGCGCAGCAGTTTTTTTCTTTTTTTTTCTTCTTTTCTTACTTTTATGGCTAGTGATAAACTGCACAGTTTCCCCAGAGCTCAGAGTTCAGGTAGGAGCAGTGGCAGCTCGTCAACAAGGGGCGCAGGGGCTCCACCCCCCCCCCCCCCAAAGCTCAGTACATTCTCTGCACTCATTTAAAGTGGATGTGAACCCAATTCATGAAATTTGAGCTGGGCACATATATCTGCAGTGTTTTTTTATTATCTCTCTTCAAAGACAAGTTACCGGGAAGGGCTGGGGAAGACCCAGCTGTCATGGTGCACGTTGGCACCAATGACACAGTCAGGGGCAGATGGAGTGTTCTAAATAACGATTTTAGGGAGTTAAGAGCTAAATTGAGGAAAAGGACCTCCAAGGTAGTATTCTCAGCAATACTACCGGTACATCGAGCCACACCAGAAAGGCAGAGGGAAATTAGGGAAGTAAACAAGTGGCTGAAGAGCTGGTGTAGTAAGGAGGGGTTTGGGTTCCTGGAGAACTGGGCCGACTTCTCAGTCAATAACCAGTACTATAGAAGGGACGGACTGCACCTAAATGAGGAGGGTGCAGATCAGCTGGGAATGAAGATGCCCAAAAAGTTAGAGGGGTTTTTAAACTAGGTGATGGGGGGAGGGTCCAGAGGTAGAGACAGTCAGTGCAGAACATATTCCAGAGGGTAGTATTGGGGGCATTAGTGGTAGGTTGACCAAAGCACATAAACCCAAAGTAAGTATAGTAGCAAGTCCTAGTTGCAATCTCGGAACACCCAATAAGAGGATAATATGCGACTGGTCTAAACTACGTGACATGTTCACCAATGCCAGGAGCCTGGCGGACAAGATGGGTGAACTAGAGATACTGTTGTACGAAGAGGATTTGGATTTTGTGGGAATTTCAGAGACCTGGTTCAACAGCTCTCATGATTGGCTGGCAAACATTCAAGGGTATACCCTTTATCGCAAGGATAGAGAGGGTAAAAAAGGGGGAGGGGTATGCCTATATATCAAGAATAATGTACAACTGAATGTGAGAGATGACATCACTAAGGGAGCAAGTAAGTAGGTAGGTAGGGGCAAGGGGGGGCAAGTGACCGCCCCTGGAATAGGCAAGGGTTCGCCACAGCCGCATCTGTAGCTGTGTTGGCTCTCTGTGTTTGTGCGAGTCGGCTCCATAGCTGCTGCAGATCTGTGTCATTGAGCTTACAGAGGTCTTTACTGCCACCTCTGGCTGCTTCCTGTATGTGTGCCCCTCATGTTTGTTTTGCTGCCTGTTGTATTTTCACAGGGGCATGTGGAAACAGGACTTGGGAGAAGGAAGACCACCTTACAAGTGGGGGCTGTGAGTACAAATTAAGGGAGGAGGTTGTTTGTGTACGGGGGGGGGCAGAGCTGTGTGTGGGGGGGTCTGACATAAATACAGATGAGGGGGGCAGCTGAGTGAATACAGGTATGATCAGTGAAGGGGGGTGCCAGATTTAGGACAGATCACAACTGTCCTGTCCTGTATACAGCTATACACCCATCATCCTTCCTGTATTCCTCCATCATCACTGACTGCAGATATACATCATCTGTCCTGTATACAGTGGCGTAGCGTGGGGGGTGCGAGGGGGGCCGTGGCACCGGGCGCAACATTTTAGGGGGCGCAATTCAAAGTCAGTGTGTGTCACTGTCCTAATTCCGATATACTGTGTCCCCGTGCTCCGGCCGCCATGTTTATTCTCAGGCAGAACGGCCGGCGCCCTGTGATTGGACGAAAGGGGTCATGTGCAGTGGCAGGGCTGGCCTGTCCATGATGTCGGATGGCACATGCGCACAGGTTGCTCCTGGAGTCCCGTTTTCGCCTTGTGATCTGCCGCCTCTGTCTTTTCCTCCTCCTCCTCCTCCTCTCCTACGGATCTCCAACAGTGCAGATCGATCATAGATGGAAAATAAAATGCAGGTGAGACTCCCTCGTCAGAGACAAGTCATGTTGCTGGCCTGGGGGGAGTGCACATGGTCTGGGGAGAGGAAGCAGCCAGAGAGCGAGAGTAAACAAGCAGTTAGTCATGCTGTGTAGTGGTCAGTATAGGAATACTATAGGTAGAGTGGTCAGTGTAGTGGGTATTATAGTGGACAGTGTAGTGGGTAGGGTTGCCAATCCTGATGCTGCTTCTATAGTATCCTGCCGACTTTCTCAGGCAATGCACAGGATCCTACAGGAGGAGAAGAGGTACCCGGCAGACACTGAGGACACGTGCTGGATCAGGAATGGGAGCTCCATGATCGGCCGATCAGCATGTCATTTATCACACAGACAGCTGACCGGGAACAGACCATGCAGGAGACCAGCCGCATAATCGGCTACATCCACAATACTTGGCTGGGTAAGAAAAACTGAACCGAGGAGGGAGGGGGGAGGAGGGGGGAATTCTTAGGATTCTTTGCTATCACCTCTGTGTTATATGTGATGATCGGGAGTCAGGCCCGGTGCCAGCATAATACAGTGTCCTGCAAAGAATAGTGTGTCCACTCCACAGGTCCTCCTGATATCCTGCCCACCTGCTGTCACTCTGCCTGCCCACCTCCTGTCACATTGCCCACCTCCTGTCACACTGCCTGCCCCCCTCCTGTCACACTGCCTGCCCCCCTCCCGTCATCCTGCCTACCTCCTGTCACACTGCCTGCCCCCCTGTCATCCTGCCCCCCTGTCATCCTGCCCCCTCCTGTCATCCTGCCCCCTCCTGTCATCCTGCCCCCTCCTGTCATCCTGCCCCCTCCTGTCAGACTGCCTGCCCCCCTCCTGTCATCCTGCCTACCTCCTGTCACACTGCCTGCCCCCCCTTCTGTCACACTGCCTGCCCCCCTCCCGTCATCCTGCCTATTTCCTGTCACACTGCCTGCCCCCCTCCTGTCACACTGCCTGCCCCCCTCCTGTCATCCTGCCCCCTCCTGTCACACTGCCTGCCCCCCTCCTGTCATCCTGCCCCCTCCTGTCACACTGCCTGCCCCCCTCCTGTCATCCTGCCTACCTCCTGTCACACTGCCTGCCCCCCTCCCGTCATCCTGCCTACCTCCTGTCACACTGCCTGCCCCTCTGTCATCCTGCCCCCTCCTGTCACACTGCCTGCCCCCCTCCTGTCATCCTGCCCCCTCCTGTCACACTGCCTGCCCCCCTCCTGTCATACTGCCTGCCCCCCTCCTGTCATCCTGCCTACTTCCTGTGACACTGCCTGCCCCCCTCCTGTCATCTTGCCCCCTCCTGTCATCCTGCCTACCTCCTGTCACACTGCCTGCCCCCCTCCTGTCATCTTGCCTACCTCCTGTCACACTGCCTGCCCCCCTCCCGTCATCCTGCCTACCTCCTGTCACACTGCCTGCCCCCCTGTCATCCTGCCCCCTCCTGTCACACTGCCTGCCCCCCTCCTGTCATCCTGCCCCCTCTTGTCATCCTGCCTCCCTCCTGTCATCCTGCCTACCTCCTGTCACACTGCCTGCCCCCCTGTCATCCTGCCCCCTCCTGTCACACTGCCTGCCCTCCTGTCATCCTGCCCCCTCCTATCACACTGCCTGCCCCCCTCCTGTCATCCTGCCTACCTCCTGTCACACTGCCTGCCCCCCTCCTGTCACACTGCCCCCTCCCTGCCTCCTGCATTTGTCAGGCAGGGAGGAGGTGTTATATCACCTCCTTACCACCTGTTTAAACCCCACAGCATTGCCCCGTCATTTAATGCATTGCACATGGATGCGGGGAGCCCCCATTCACTTGAATGGGCCACATTCGGCAGTCAATACTGCTCACTGAACCCAACAGTGTAGACATGTTTTGTTGCACTGTGATGCAAAACATTTTGGCTGTGGCAGGTATACATCCCCCTCTGTTGCCTTTTCAGCTTGAGGGGAATGGTTGGGTAGCAGTAAAAACACAGCTCAACCTCTAATTTTTACTGTCCCCCCAACTACAAGTGTAAATGAAGTTGCAGGGCACTCTGAAGAGTGATCCATAGTGGATCATGTTTTGAAGGTATTTTACAGGGGGTGAAGAAGCATTATGTTGCCTCCTCACCACCTGTTTTAACCCCTAAAAACCCATGCCACTGTGCTGTAGCCATGTGCATTGCACACGGTTTCAGCGCAGCCCCATTCGGGTGAAGGGGTTGAGTTAAGCAAGCGCAGTGCCGTGCTGCCCTGCACCACTAAAATGTTCGGGTTTGGCTTGAAAAAAAGGTGGCAACCCTAGTAGTGGATAGTATAGTGGACAGTGTAGTGTAGTGGTCAGCATGGTGTAGTGGACAGTGTAGTGGGTAGTGCAGTGTAGTGGGTAGTATAGTGGACAATGCGGTGTAGTGGTCAGTGCAGTGTAGTGGGTAGTGTTCAGTGTGGTATAGTAGTCAGTGTAGTGTAGTGGACAGGTAGGTAAGCTTAGTGGTCAGTGTAGGATTCAGGTATGTCAGTGTTAGTGGTCAGTATAGGAAACAGGTAGGTCAGTGTAGGAATCGGGTAGGTTAGTGTAGTGGTCAGTGTGGTGTAGTGGTCAGTGCAGGGTAGAAGTGGGTATTGGTCATGGTAGTGTAGTGGTCAGTCTAGTGTAGTTGGTAGTGTGGTGTAGTGGTCAGTGCAGCGTAGTGTAGTGAGAAGTGGTCAGTGTAGTGTGTAGTGGTCAGTGTAGAGTAGTGGGTAGTGGTCAGTGTAGGGTAGTGGTCAGTGTAGCGGGTAGTGGTCAGTGTGGTGTAGTGGTCAGCGTAGCATAGTGTAGTGAGTAGTGGTGAGTGTAGTGTAGTGAGTAGTGGTCAGTGTAGGGTAGTGGTCAGTGTAGGGTAGTGGTCAGTGTAGGGTAGTGGTCAGTGTAGGGTAGTGGTCAGTGTGGTGTGTAGTATAGTGGTTAGTGTAGTGGTGAGTGCAGTGTAGTGGTCAGTGTGGTGGTCAGTGTAGGGTAGTGGTCAGTGTAGTGAGAAGTGGTCAGTGTAGGGTAGTGGTCAGTGTAGTGTAGTGGTCAGCGTAGCGTAGTGAGTAGTGGTGAGTGTAGTGAGTAGTGGTCAGTGTAGGGTAGTGGTCAGTGTAGGGTAGTGGTCAGTGTGGTGTGTAGTATAGTGGTTAGTGTAGTGGTGAGTGCAGTGTAGTGGTCAGTGTGGTGGTCAGTGTAGGGTAGTGGTCAGTGTAGTGAGAAGTGGTCAGTGTAGGGTAGTGGTCAGTGTAGTGTAGTGGTCAGCGTAGCGTAGTGAGTAGTGGTGAGTGTAGTGAGTAGTGGTCAGTGTAGGGTAGTGGTCAGTGTAGGGTAGTGGTCAGTGTGGTGTGTAGTATAGTGGTTAGTGTAGTGGTGAGTGCAGTGTAGTGGTCAGTGTGGTGTAGTGGTCAGTATAGGAATCAGGCAGGTCAATGTAGTGGTCAGGTAGGTCAGCGTAGGAATCGGGCTGGTCAGTACTATTGTAGGAAGGGAAGGAGTGCTAAAAGTTCACAGGCTAGGGGGGCGCAAATGACTTGCCTTGCCCCGGGTGCTGACAACCCACGCTACGCCACTGCCTGTATATATAGCTGTATACAGGACAGATGATGTATATCTGCAGTCAGTGATGATGGAGGAAGGTCTCTATATACAGGTAGCTGTATATACCCACCTTCCTTCCTGTATATAGAGACCTTCCTCCATCATCACTGACTGCAGATATACATCATCTGTCCTGTATACAGCTATATACACCCACCTTCATTCCTGTATATACTAATACCTTCCACCCCCTTTATATACACATACTGTACACCCTTCGTACTGTACAGGCCACATTTGATGGGCACAATGAGGCTGCAATTGATGGGCACAGTAAGGCTGCATATAATGGGCACATGCCTGCGCTTTATGTGATAATAACTAAGCCCCTTACCCTTCATGACATTGTCAAAAAGGGGTGGAGCATGGGTTTTCTAAAAATTATGCCCCCCTGAGAAAAGTCCTGCAGATGCCCATGTAGGGGGAGCTGGGGAGGAGGTGGAATACTTATGGGTAAAGGTCCAAAGGGATGAAGCTAAGGGGAAAATAATACTGAGAGCATGCTATAGGCCCCCTAGCCGGAGGGAGGAAGGGGAGACAGATCTCCTATCACAATTTGGATTAGCAGCAAGGATGGGAAGTGTTGTCATAATGGGGGATTTTAATTATCCAGACATAGACTGGGCGGAGGGAACCACGCATTCATCTAAGGCTCGCCAGTTCTTAAATGTCTCGCAGAACAATTTTATGGGTCAGATGGTAGACGCACCAACTAGAAATAAAACATTACTGGATCTATTGATTACCAAAATACAGACCTGATCACGGATGTGGAAATACGGGGCAATTTACAACTTCCCTAAACTATGAACCTTGTTAGAAGGCATAAATTGGGATACAATCTTAGGAAAAAAGAACACGGAGGAGAGATGGGTTTGCTTTAAGAGCATATTAAATAAAGGCATTAGCCAATGCATCCCATTGGGTAATAAATTTAAAAGAGCGAAGAAAAGTCCTGGATGGCTTAACTCCAATGTAAAAATGCATATAAAAGCAAAAGAGAAGGCCTTCAAAAAAATACGAGGTTGAGGGATCATCATCAGCATTCAGACTTTATAAAGAATGCAACAGAAATGTAAGGGAGAAATAAGGACGGCTAAGATAGAACATGAAAGACACATAGCAGAGGAGCAAAAAAAATTCCAAGAAATTCCTTAAGTATGTAAACAGTAAAAAAGGGAGGACAGACCATATTGGCCTCATAAAGAATGAGGAAGGACATCTGGTTACAAAGTTACAAAGTATAGGGAGATGGTGAAGGTACTGAATTTATTCTTCTCCTCAGTCTTCACAAGGCAATCGGGGGGCTTCCGCAACCAAAACTGCAGTGTTTATCCTCATGACACATCAAAGGAAGCACCTCCATGGTTAACAGAGGACAGAATTAAAATTAGACTTGAGAAACTTAACATTAATAAATCACAGGGACCAGATGGCTTGCACCCGAGGGTACTTAGGGAACTCAGTAAAGTAATTGCCAGACCATTGTTCCTAATTTTTACTGACAGTCTACTGACTGGAATGGTACCAGCTGATTGGAGAAAAGCCAATGTAGCATCAATATTTAAAAAGGGCCCAAAATACATCCCTGGGAATTACAGACCAGTTAGCCTAACATGAATAGTATGTAAAATCTTGGAGGAGATGATGAGGGACTATATACAAGATTTTAGTAATGAGAATGGTATCATTAGCAGTAATCAACATGGATTCATGAAGAATCATTCTTGCCAAACCAATCTACTAACTTTCTATGAGGAGGAGAGTTGCCAGCTAGATAAAGGAAGGCCCGTAGTCGTGGTGTATCTGGATCTTGCAAAAGCATTTGGCACAGTTCCCCATAAACGTTTACTGTACAAAATAAGGTCCGTTGGCATGGACCATAGTGTGAGTACATGGTTTGAAAACTGGCTACAAGGGCGAGTTCAGAGGGTGGTGATAAATGGGAAGTACTCAGAATGGTCAGGGGTGGGTAGTGGGGTCCCCCAGGGTTCTGTGCTGGGACCAATCCTATTTAAATTGTTCATAAATGACCTGGAGGATGGGGTAAACAGTTCAATCTCTGTATTTACGGATGATACTAAGCTAAGCAGGGCAATAACTTCTCTGCAGGATGTGGAAACCTTAATTAACTGAATTAATGGGGTGGGCAACTACATGGCAAATGCAGTTCAATTCAGAAAAATGTAAAATAATGCATTTGGGTGGCAGAAATATGAATGCAATCTATACATTGGGGGGAGAACCTCTGGGGGAATCTAGGATGGAAAAGGACCTGGGGTCCTAGTAGATGATAGGCTCAGCAATGGCATGCAATGCCAAGCTGCTGCTAACAAAGCAAACAGAATATTGGCATGCATTAAAAAGGGGATCAACTCCAGAGATAAAACAATAATTCTCCCACTCTACAAGACTCTGGTCAGGCCGCACCTAGAGTATGCTGTCCAGTTCTGGGCACCAGTCCTCAGGAAGGATGTACTGGAAATGGAGCGAGTACAAAGAAGGGCAACAAAGCTAATAAAGGGTCTGGAGGATCTTAGTTATGAGGAAAGGTTGCGAGCACTGAACTTATTCTCTCTGGAGAAGAGACGCTTGAGAGGGGATATGATTTCAGTATACAAATACCGTACTGGTGACCCCACAATAGGAATAAAACTTTTTCGCAGAAGAGAGTTTAACAAGACTCATGGCCACTCATTAAAATTGGAAGAAAAGAGGTTTAACCTTAAACTACGTAGAGGGTTCTTTACCGTAAGAGCGGCAAGGATGTGGAATTCCCTTCCACAGGCGGTGGTCTCAGCGGGGGGCATTGATCGTTTCAAGAAACTATTAGATAAGTACCTGAATGACCACAACATACAGGGATATACAATGTAATTCTGACATATAATCATACACATAGGTTGGACTTGATGGACTTGTGTCTTTTTTCAACCTCACCTACTATGTAACTATGTAAGAGCTAAGTCCTGTAGCTCTCTCCTGACTCCTTCTTCTGTTATCTGCCTGATAACTCCTGACAAATTCTCTGACACATCAGGTAAAAACAGCCTGAAATTTGTGGGGAGGTTGCTATAAATAGATTAACAGGCAGCCGGCCCTGTTACAAAACACATTTGAGAGTCTATGCCTATGAGGAGAGGGGGTGTGTGCCTTTCCTCCAATCAGCAATTTTAGCTATCTTGGCTGTATGCCCAGACATCACACTCTGTGTTAAACAGGAAGAAAACATTTCCTTACACATCTGAACTTTCTAAACAGTATATAAAGCTGAAGACAGCAGATATACATGTAAAACTTATGAGATTTGTTTCATCTCTGTGTATCATCATCTGAGGCTGTTCACTTCACTGGGTTTACATCCACTTTAAGGTGGCCATAGTAGGAATTAAATAATAAAAGGAATCAGCTATTCTATGGCCACCTTAAATGACTGCAGATAATGTACTGAGCTACTGAACAGGTAAAAGAGATAAAAAGTAATGTGGGATGGAAAGGGTGTCAGGCAGACAGTCTGTGTGGACCCCTAGGCAGGAATGCCCAGAATTGAGACCATGCTTGTAATGACGACTTTAGGGGCTCATTTACACAGCTGGCAGGGGCAGTACAAGCAGGCAGTAGAGCTGAAGTTTTACCACCCCACCTGAAAAGAGATGCAGCCACTCAGTGCTGTTCAATGGCAAAAATTAAATGGCATGTCACCATGAATAGGGTATACCACAACTACTCTGCAAGTCTGCATTGAACATGGCTGGGGCATTGTGAGTCTTCATATGATGGGCACAATGAGGCTGCATTTGATTGGCACGATGAGGCTGCAATTGATGGGCACAGTGAGGCTGCAATTGATGGGCACAGTGAGGCTGCAATTGATGGGCACAGTGAGGCTGCAATTGATGGGCACAGTGAGGCAACAATTGAGGGGCACAGTGAGGCAGCAATTGAGGGGCACAGTGAGGCTGCAATTGAGGGGCACAGTGAGGCTGCAATTGAGGGGCACAGTGAGGCTGCAATTGAGGGGCACAGTGAGGCTGCAATTGAGGGGCACAGTGAGGCTGCAATTGAGGGGCACAGTGAGGCTGCAATTGAGGGGCACAGTGAGGCTGCAATTGAGGGGCACAGTGAGGCTGCAATTGAGGGGCACAGTGAGGCTGCAATTGAGGGGCACAGTGAGGCTGCAATTGAGGGGCACAGTGAGGCTGCAATTGAGGGGCACAGTAAGGCTACAATTGACTGGCACAGTGAGGCTACAATTGATTGGCACAGTGAGGCTGCAATTGACAGGCACAGTGAGGCTACAATTGACAGGCACAGTGAGGCTGCAATTCATGGGCACAATGATGCTACATATGACGGGCACAGTGAGGCTGCATATGATGGGCACAGTTTTGTCTAGCAGTAATGATACATAATAACCTGATAAATAGCTATTTACAGCCCTGCATTACTAACAGTTTAATTTTTCAGTTTGTTTGAGCCCCTCCAAAAAAAAAAAAAAATGCCAGCCGCCACTGGGTAGGAGGATATTTCCACTTCAGCCTGTATGCACACCCACATGTGTGATGCCAAAACCATGTGACCTGGCTAACTCTGAGAACAAATAAATGTTCTCTCCAGCATAAAAGACAAAATTCAGCATGTGCAGGTTGGCTACCCTGCCTGTGTTAGCTGGCTTTCCTCGGATAGAGAGTGCAAGGAGGGAACAATCTATGCATACAGGATAAATAAGCCTTTTTACACAATGCAGAGGATTAACCCCTTAAAGCGGAGTTCCACCAAAAAATGGAACGTCTCCTGTTCGGATTCCTCCCCCCCTCCGGTGTCACATTTGGCACCTTTCAGGGGGGAGCAGATACCTGTCTAATACAGGTATTTGCTCCCACTTCCGGCGAAAGACCGCCACGGGAATTTACGCCATGTCCGGCCCCTCCCTTGTCCCCCACCGTTATCATTTGGGAGACACACAGAAGACAGCAGGAACCACTTAGAACATGCAGCGCGACTAGCGCATGCGCAGTAGGGAACCAGGCTGTGAAGCCGCAAGGCTTCACTTCCTGATTCCCTTACTAGCAATGTCGGCTCCTCCACCCAGAGCCGAGGGACGGGTCGGCTTCGGGTGAGGACATCGTGGGTGCCCTGGACAGGTAGGTGCCCTTATTTTAAAAGTCAGCAGCTGCAATATTTGTAGCTGCTGACTTTTTTTTTTTTTTTTTTTTTTTTTTTAGGCGAAACTTCGCTTTTAGTTCCACAGTGAGTATAACAAGCATGCTATGCTGCATATACAGACTGATGTTACTGCTGTGGGTTTAGTAACACTTTAAGTGCAGCCAAAATTACAAAGATAAAAATCAGCACAACGGACTTACCAGTCAGGAGGATGTGTCCCTTGTGCTGATTCCTCTTCTGTTAGCGAAAATGTTTGCTCTGTCCTGCAACCCCCCCTCCCCAACCCCCACCCCACAGGGTTGTAATCTTCCGGTGGTAATACAGCCAAGGGGCTGTCACAGGATTTAATCGAGAGAGCCCCACTACTGTATGCTCACCCTTTCCACCCAGATCCCCATTCTTTGAAGCCATACTACAACTTCTATGAATTAAACATGATCTATGAATGGAGAGGGTGGGGCTATCAATCATCCACCCATCCTCCATTCAGAGGTTGCTTTCTAATTGTAGTAATATAACTACCATGAATTCCAGATCTCGTCAGAAAGGGCGGGCATAGTCAGGCCCCCCAATAAGAGCCAATGACAGCCCCTTAGTTGTATTAACCCCTGCAATGCTGGAAGACTGCAGCGGTGGGGGGACCAGGAAGGAGGAAGATTTTCACTAAAAGAAGAGGAATCAGCAAAGATCACATCCAACTGACTGTAAAGCTGGGTATAAACTAGTAGAATTTTGATCAACATTTTTTGTTGCGTATCCCACTTTAGTTTTTCCAATCATTTGAGAAAAATCAACATTTGTTTTCGACTGCAGTGGCAAGCAAATTCAAAACAGTAGGATGGAAAAATTTTCTCCGAAGTACCAATTACTAACTATGTGTGTGGTTTTCATTAATTAAGGTCCATTAATTCCAAAATCGAATGTTAAAAGCAAACAAAATTTTGAACTACTTTGGAACAACATTTAAATGTTCTGAGAATTTTCACACAATTTTTCCTAAGAAGAGTTTGTGGGGAGGGGGAGAACTTCTAGGCAGTCTGAGAAGATGTGGAATCCCTGGTGTTCCTACCAGTCCCTCTGCTTTCCTATTAAAAACTGACCACACTAACCAGGAGAACACACCGTGGTCAGTTCTCTAGCTATGCTGGGAACTCGGTGTACTCTGCTCCAATGATCAGACTTGTCCTGACACACCCCCACTGCACAGCCAGTCACTGGGAAGCTCAGTGTGCTGCTGTTACTCCTCCCCCAGCTCTTATGCAGCTGAGAACAGAGGGAATGTGATCACTTCTAAAAAAGGGAAAAAAGGTATTTATGTTTTTTTATAGCTATACAAAAATGTTTTGCCTTTCATTTCTACTGTAAACTGAATGGGTTGTTTTACAAGGTGATCGTTTACAATCCATTTAAATTATGTCCCTTGAGCTGATTTTTCTGTTTTTGATTTTGGCTGCATTTAGGCTCTAAAGAGCACCAATGGAAGGCGTCCCTTTCTTGTTAAAATTCATGATTTACTTTACTTACTTATTAGCTCGTCTTAAATCTTGTTTCATCTTGATAATAATATGTAAATAATAAATGGGAAATGCCTAAGTAATTCAGTCATACCAGCAGCACACTTTGATTGCAGATATAGTTTACTACTTGATATAGCCAATATATTTCTGCCTAATCCTTGTCAGAATTGGCCAGGTGGGAGTTTGAATCAATAAGAAGCATTTGATTTTTCTGTTTCCCAGGTTTTCATCCAATTCTGTGCTCTGATGGATTGAATTCCTCGGGGGTAATCAAGGTCCTTCATTCCCGGCATGTTGAGAGGCACCACATATCCTATCTCCAATCAACTCACGTACACCGATGATGTTTTCAAATCTCTCATACCTCATGGCAGGTATCGGCAGTGCAATAAAATGAACCATTCAAGCATGTAATACCATATGTAGCTACTATTAAACAATGACACGAGGCAAAGCAAGACACACAACAGCAGCTACATAAGCCAATTTCCGCTGTAACCATAAATAATAATGTGACTTCTAGAAGCTGACACCAGCACCTTGGTTAGGCCATAAAATATGGAGAAGAAATAATATTAAACACAAACAAGTAAAGCTTTACAATACGTTCAGAAATGCAAGGTACAAATTCTACCTAAAATTTTTTTTTTAGCAGTAACGGCGAATGAACATGATTGAATGAAAGTTCCGTCTCAAAGAATAGATCCAGCCTTTTTATTTGGAGGGGGGGAGCCTTAGGCTCAGTTCACACCTGAGCGATTTGGATCGCAGGCAGAATCATTGCGATTCTGCCCACAATTCCAGAATTGTGGCAAAACGCGTAACGCGTTTGTGATGCCGTTATTTCTTCATGGCACCCTAAACATGGTGCCATTTTGCCGCAATCGTCGAGCGACAAAACATGATACAATCGCGGCAAAAATCGCAAACATTCCTGGCTCTGTGCCAAGATTTGGTACATGAGCTTCTTTGGAGCCTAGGGAGCCCCATTCAAATGAATGGTGCCGCTCTAAATACGTTACACTAAAAATAAAAAAAAAAAAGCTAAAAAAAACATGCTACAGCAGCTGTCGCTGCACTACACTCAGGTGTGAATGGAGCGTAAGGCCTCATGCAGACCAGGCTTAAAAAACACCGCTCCTACAGGTGTCTGGTGGGTTTTTTTTTCTGCCTGTCAGTGTCGGCTGGTTCTAAATATTTGGCGGGAGACGAATTATGGACGGGAAGGCGGTGATCACCACAAGCACACAAATGACCCCCTCTCCCCCAGGTGTTAGACGGATGAGAAGGCGGCGGCGGAGACTAACCTTAATATAGGAGGCAGGGGGAATGAAGAGCCGGGCCATTCTTCTCTCGATTCTACACAGAAAGTCTGTCCTGAGATATGAGTGGCCAGTGTGTCCTGAGACATGATTGGGAGTCCAAAGACTCCCTGACCAAACAGGTCTCAAGAGCTGCTTCCTGATTGGCCGGGAGGAGAATTGTCACACAAGTGGGTGGGCTCGGGGTGCAGTGCTCAGCGCCCTAGCCCACCCTTTTTTGATGCCAATTAGAGCCTCAGGCGCTAAACATCTTCTTCAAAAAACCAAATCCCCCCATTGGAATCCATGCACCCAGCATGCAGATTAGGAGGCCAGGCACATGGATTAGGGGGTAGCGCCCAAGTGCCCCATATGGACGGGCCGCCACTGCTGCCTGTAGATGCACCTCTATGTGTCCATGCGCACACAGGCATATACAGAATTAAATATCCCTAATGCATTTGTGCATAACTATAAAGTAAAAAAAGATCCTTGGATGCAGACACTGCCTGAATGAAAGCTAGTTTCCATCATCTCTGACTCCGCCTACACCATATTATTGCACAGAAAATACTAAGGATGCACCTATATATCGGCCACCAAAAATTATTGGCCAAAAATAAGATTATCAATGTATTGTCGATAGAAAAAAGGTGCTGATAACGGCAGCCAAAAATCGTGCGATTTTGCAGTGATTTTAGAATGTTTACAATGCATTTTTCATAGGTGAAAAACTGCATAAAAAATGCAATACGGGTGCATTTTTTATGTGTTTTTGCCGCATTTTCAATGCATTTCAATTTTAAGCTGCGTTTTTTTTTTTCAAAACAAATATGCACCAAAAATGCGACAAGCAGGATTTTTAACACCTCAATGGAAGCACAATAGATCAGTGTGAAGACATACATAGAATTTGAAGGGATGCATTTTTCTTGAGCTTTTCTTTCGCTTTTTAAAATGCAAAAGCGCTTCAAAAACTGCTCAGTGTGATAGCAGCCTATCGACCAAAAAGGTACCGATAATAGCCTAAAATAAATTCATATTCATTTAAATTCATGATATTAATTAAAAGTCAAATATAATACAATTCTATATAAATATATATATATATTTTTTTAAAAACTGTCCACTTCGGTTTTGGTTTTCAGCCAAGTGCATCCTCAATTTTTGGTTTCGGTCCAGAATTTTCATTTTGGTGCACTACTAAAAAAATAAATTTTTGATGTTCAATAAAGTATCCCCTCTCCCTTAGTCTTTTACAAATAATTTCAATGAAAACTCAGTCCCGTTGAGCAATTTCTCCTTGCCCTGGTGAATTCCCCAATCGGAATGGGCCTGGGGGAAATGCTGGGGAAAGCATCTGGTTGCCAGAAGAGTAGTGTTTCTTGCACATTTCACCTATAACCTGAGCAGATGTGGATTTCATGTTGTCTATTTAAGCTGCCTTGTATTGGGTAGTGTTAGTCATGAATAAGGCTGATTTGGCTGAAACGGGTTGACTGTTCTGTGTTGTACACACTGTTGTTGTTAATAAAGCTGATGTCTAACTGTGATTCGCGATGTAGAAGTGCTGCATCTTTGTCTATATTTGAGATTTAGAATCTAATTTGAATTGCTTTTCTAAAACTGTTTTTTTTTTTTTTTTAGTCATGTGACTGGCACAGCACCAATGAGTGCTGGCCAGACACAGACTCACACTGTAGAAAGCATACATCAGCAGAGCAATAGAAGCCCCTCCCAATGATCTTCCCCTGCATTTGCTAAAGAACAGAGAAAGATCATGTGATCACACAACAGCGCTGCAGGAATAAGGTATTTAGAGAATTTATTAAATAAAAAAAATATAAAAAGTGCCATATATGATTTATGTGAATAAATTATGGCAATTATCATTTCTCTGTTTAGTATCACTTTAAAGCAGAAATATAGGCCAAAATTGTTTTGTTTTTCCAGTTTGGATAGAGTAAGGGAGGGTAATAACCCTAGTCAGTTTTTTTTGCCATATGTGTCCCATTAGGGAGATTTACCTTCACTTCCTGTCCCATAGCCAAAACAGGAAGTGAGATGAAATCGCTGCAAATTGAGGGAATCCTTGGGACCTTTAGTCACCAGAACTAGCGTCCCCATTGGACGATGTTCCCTCTATTAATATTCTGGGGACAACCCAAAATATAAGATTTTCATTGACTTTTCTCTTTCAATGATAATAGGAAACTTGACAAATAGAGAAGGTGAATCTCCCTAACAGGGGCACAGACTGCAATAAAAATAGGTGTTCTTATCCCCCTCCACTCTGTCCAAAACCAAAAAATAAAGTTTTGTTTTTAGTTACACTTTAAATGTTAAAACTAAAAATTTACAAACAGTACTCAACTGTATTGTTTCTCAGAAAAAAAATTCGGACAATAATTCTTTGGGTAATGCATTCATTGTTTGTACATCTCCTCTTTTTAACTGTTATTTTGTAACACGTTAAAGGTGTAACAAGACAGTACTCCACTGTGTTTTCGCAAGTGCAATGTTGTGGCTACAATCGCCTTATTCTAAGAAACATGCTTAGTACACAGAGATCTTGTATCTAAACCATTAACGGCAGCTTTGCGCCGGATCACATACATCCAGCATTTCCAGGTAGGGGGCACGCGCCCGCTGCCCCATTTTTGCTGTGATTCGGCACAGCACAAGTCGGTTAGCAGGTCCTGGCCAATGATTAATGACCAGGACCTGCTGATTGGCTCAGTGAATCACAGTACAGAGCCCTGTGTTTACTAACACCACAGGGCTCTGTACACGGAGCAGCAATGTGGATGTTTTTTTTTTTTCTCCAAGCCACATTGATCAGTAAAAGCAGTACACATTACACATTGTTAGGCACACAGTTAAAGCGGAGCTCTACCCAAAAGTGGAAGCTCCGCTTGCTCACACCCTAACCCCCTCCGTTTCCACATTTGGCACCTTTTGACGGGGAGCGGATACCTGTCAAAACCAGGTATCCGCTCCCACTGCCATGTAAGATCGACACATCGTTGTGCGGCAATCTACAAAACTTCTGGCCTTCTCTCCTTACCCCCTGCTGCCTTCTGAGAGACACACAGGTCCCAGAAGACAGCGAGACTATTCAGAAAGCGCAGCCTGACTCGCGCATGTGCAGTAGGAAACAGGCTGTGAAGCCGCAAGGCTTCACTTTCTGTTTCCCTTAGTAAGGATGCTGGCGCCTGCACCCAAAGCCAATGGACGGGTCAGCTTTGCATGCCAACTTCGTGGGCTCCCTGGACAGGTAAGTGTCCTTATATTAAGTGTCAGCAGCTACAGTATTTGTAGCTGCTGACATTTAATTTTTTTTCACTGAGGCTGGAACTAGCTAAAAACTAGCTGAAAAAATGCCAGTATATATACCATCATTTGTAGACACTATAACTTTCACGCAAACCAATTAATATACACTTATGCCCCGTACACACGGTCGGATTTTCCGAAGGAAAATGTTCGATGGGAGCTTGCTGTCGGAAAGTCCGACCGTGTGTAGGCTCCATCGGACATTTTCCATCGGAATTTCCGACACACAAAATTTGAGATCTGGATCTCAAATTTTCCGACAACAAAATCTGTTGTTGGAAATTCCGTTCGTGTGTACACAATTCCGACGCACAAAGTTCCACGCATGCTCGGAATCAAGCAGAAGAGCCGCACTGGCTATTGAACTTCATTGTTCTCGGCTCGTCGTACGTGTTGTACGTCACCGCGTTCTTGGCGATCGGAATTTCCGACAAGATTTGTGTGACCGTGTGTATGCAAGAAAAGTTTGAGCCAACATCCGTCGGAAAAAAAACATGGATTTTGTTGTTGGAAAATCCTATCGTGTGCTTTAGCACCAACTAGTGACCATAATGTAGTATTTTCCTGAAATACCTCAATCATGAAAATACTGCATTATAGGCACTAGATGGAGCTGACCATCATAAAAGATAATGGTATTAGGTAAAATAGGGGATTATATGTGACAGCTGAGCAAATGCTTGAGATAGTTGCCCAAAAAAATGTTTTATAAATAGACCCCTTAAAGCGGAGTTCAACCCAAAAGTGGAACTTCCGCTTTAAGCACTCCTAGCCCCCCTGATATGCCACATTTGGCATGTCATTTTTTTTTTGGGGGGGGGGGGGTACCCTTTTTTCTTGTGGGACTTGTTGTCCCACTTCCTGCTTCCTTCGGCCGCCTAGGCGACTCCTCCTCTCGCCCTAGGCAGCCCCTCCCTGCCAGCAATCTTCTGGGACACAACTCAGGTCCCAGAAGACCGGCTGGCCAATAGAAGAGCGCAGCGCCACTCGCGCATATGCAGTGCGTGCCTGGCTGTGAATCCGTAAGTTGTCATGGCTGGGTGCCCACAGTTACCATGACGGTGCCAAGGAGAGGTGTGGGAGAGGAGCTAGCCTCCGGGCGGCCACATTGCTGGACGGTGGGGCAGGTGTCGGTTTATTAAAAGTCAGAAGCTATGCTTTTTGTAGCTGCTGACTTTTAATAAACTAAAAAACGGGTGGAACTCGACTTTAAAGAGGAGCTCCAGTCTGGAAAAAAAAGTAAAAGTCAGCAGCTACAAATACTGTAGCTGCTGACTTTTAATATTAGGACGCTTATCTGTCCTGGGATCCTGCGATGTTGGCACGCCGAGCCGATTCGTCAAATCACAGCCGGTTTCCTGCTGTGCATGCGTGAGTCACGCTGCGCTTTCTGAATGGTCCGGCTGTCTTCTGGGACCTGTGTGTGTCCCAGATAGCAGCAGCGAAAAGGAGGAGGGGCCGAAAATGCTCATAGATCGCCTCAGCAATCTTACCCGGAAGTGGGAGCGGGTACCTGGCTGCCCCCCTAAAAAAGTGCAAAATGTGGCAGTGAAGGGTGTGAACAAGCGGAGCTTCCCCTTTTGGGTGGTACTCCGCTTTAAAGCCCACATCTAAACACATTTCACCAAAGTTTAGACAATCTGGTTCAAATGTAAGAGGAAGGTATTTTCTTAGTATCTATCATCACATGTCTGCCTCCAAGGGCAGAGCAACAACCATGAAGGTCCTAATATGGGGCATTAAACTTTCAAATACAACATATTTCAGCCAATGGCCCTCCTTCCATGTACATACACACAACCCTTTTTCACTGTACTCAACTGTAAATATATTTATACCCAAAATTCATATTTGTAACCTAAGAACCAAGCAGTTAAACCATCTCTATGATCATACTGTAAACCATATATTAATTTCCACATTGCATTTCAATTATTTCTAACCTACTCCTATTACTCTGAACAATCTTTAAATCTGTAAATTTAGTTTGTGAAGATCCCCACACAATTCTGTGACACGTAATCACAATGTCCTGTGGGTAGCTGTGTCACACATTTCCCAGAGCCCGCCTTCTGCACTACAGAGTTGCTGGGGGGGAGGAGTTTCAGGAGGTGGAGTCAGTACAGGAATCACTGCTTTCAGACAGCAAGGTATCATGGAATATGTAGTCCTTAGAAATTGAAAGTAAACAGCAGAGGAGAAGCTGCAAATCATGCTGGGAATCCAGGAATTTGTGGAAAGAGATGGCCAGCAGACAATCAGAACTCACAACATGAAAGGAGATTTTTCAAGTAAGCTTATATATCACAGGGCGGCACAGTGGTGTAGTGGGTAGCACTCTCGCCTAGCTGTAAAAAGGGTCACTGGTTCGAATCCCAACCACGACACTACCTGCCTGGAGTTTGCATGTTCTCCCTGTGCCTGTGTGGGTTTCCTCTGGGTACTCCGGTTTTCTCCCACACAAACACATGCTGGTGGGTTAATTGGCTTCTGTCTAAATTGGCCCTAGTATGTGTATGTGAGTTAGTGACCTTATATTGTAAGGGTAGGGACCGATGTGAATGTACAATGTATATGCAAAGCGCTGTGTAAATTGAGGGCACTATATAAGTACCTTAAATAATAATAATATTGGAGTGTCAAATAATTATCATTTACTGTATATTTTTATGCTGTTGCTGATGTTGTAAAAATGAAAGTGTATGCTGTGAGCATGAGTTTCCTTTAAGTCACTACATCGATCAAATTCTCCCAGACAATATAAGAGACAAACCCAGTCAGTTACAAAGCCAAAATGATGTTAAAACCGTCTTCTCCCGGCAAGAGATCCGGCCTAAAATAGAACATATAAAATAATACACTGAGCTCATCACATTTCCCACCTCCACAGCTGAAATCTCACTTTTATTTTTATCTGAAATATTTCATCTGTTGCTGAAGACTTCCACAGACTCAGCCCTGCTCTCTCTGTCTGTGCAATAAATCCTCTAAATTAAAAAGGATCCATGCTGTTTACTTGTCATACCCACCTGAATAAAAATGCCCTGGCACTGACCTTGTCTTCCTCAACAGAACTTCAGAACCCTACAGTGCTTTCTAAAGTTTTATATTAAATTTAGCACGTCTAAGCAAAGGCAGCTTTACCTTATACAGGGAGGTTGTATCTCATGTTTCAATCAAGATGTATAGTTGCTATAATGATGATGGCTAAAAATAAACAGCTAAAAAACGCTCAGCGGATGCTGTATTCTAATAAATGAGCAAAAAATGCAGAACACTACAGTAAGGGCTTGTTTACACATTCAATTGGTGGGCAGTAAAACCAGGTGATTGAGCTGCATTTTTACTGCCCCTCAACTGCTTCCCCTTTTGCTGCAGAGCCCTTTCCAGCCTGGTGCCCCACTAAGCACTGGAGGGGCAGAGCAGAGAGCAGTGACTGAGTCACTGCTCTCTGCTCAGAGCTGTCTGAGAACTGAGCAATCAGTGGCTGTGTGATCTCTCAGTGCTCAGGCTTAGAGCCAGCAGGGGGCAGATGCAGCATCAGACCAATGCTGCAGCATGGAGGTAGGTATGTAAGTTTGTTTGTTTAACAACCCCAAACTTCTCTACCACTTCATGCCCTATAGGAGGTATCTGGTTAAAGTGGTTATACCGCTATCATGGTTGCAGCCGGTATCAAAATTTTCATCCGGCGATAGGCTTTCCTGTAGAAGCGATCCAAGTGGTTCTCCAGCTGCCTGATAACTTCAGGGCGCAGAAGGAACCCCCCTTTCCGCTGCAGCCCACCATAACCAGTGCAATTGGGGAGACTGGGACTACTGCCACTTGTCAGGTCCGGTAAACAAAGAGGGGAGGAAGGTACATCAATACCTTCCTCCCCTCTAATAGACCCCAGATCTCTCATTAAAGAGTACCTGTTACTGCCCATGCTATCACAAGTAGGGATGAGCTCAGGCGTGTTCACAACTTCACATGCCCGCGCCCGCCAGGAAGCTGACACTCCGCAGTGCAGGAAATGTCTCACTGCCTGTGATTAGCACTGCGGAGTGTCAGCTTCCTGGCGGGCGCGGGCACATGGAGTTGCAAACACGCCTGAGCTCATCCTTAATCACAAGGGATGTTGATCATTTAACCACTTACCGACCACCGAACGCCGATATACGTCCTCACTTTGAGGACGGATATCGTTGTTATGGCAGCAGCTAGCTGCCATAACCCCGGTATCACCGTGTTCGGCCGGCTACAAGATAAAAGTGGTCTCTGTGGCGGATTCACCGCAAGATCTCTTTTATCGGAGGCGGGAGAGGGCCCCCCTCCCACCGCGCTCCGGTGCCCTCCGCCGCTTACTGGAGCCATCGGCAGCGGTGGAGGCGATCCGGTCCTTCTCAGGGCTGTGCATAGAGACAAGTGAGGGGAAGATGGCACCCACCTGTCTCCATGACATTGCAGGGTGGAAGGGACATCAAAACGTCACTTCCACCCATAGCTCTTAAAGGGCCATTTTTTTTTAATCTTTTTTTTAAATGACACATTTTTTTACGTCTTTTTGACCCCAGATCTCACATTTAAGAGGTCCTGTCATGCTTTTTTTCTATTACAAGGGATGTTTACATTCCTTGTAATAGGAATAAAAGTGACAAAAATAGTTTTTTTTTTTTTTAGAAAAACTGTGTAAAAAAATAAAATAAAAAGGTAAAATAAATAAGAAAAAAAAAAATTTTTTTGAACGTGCCCCATCCCAACGAGCTCGCGTGCAGAAGCGAAAGCATACATGAGTAGCGCCCCCATATGAAAATGGTGCTCAAACCACACATGTGAGGTATCGCTGCGATTGGTTGAGCGAGAGCCATAATTCTAGCCCTAGACCTCCACTGTAACTCAAAACATGCAACCTGTAGAATTTTTTAAATGTCGCCTATGGAGATTTTTAAGGGTAAAAGTTTGTCGCCATTCCACGAGCAGGCGCAGTTTTGAAGCATTACATGTTGGGTATCAATTTACTCAGTGTAACATTTTCTTTCACAATATAAAAAAAAAAAAAATGGGCTAACTTTACTGTTATCTTATTTTTAATTCAAAAATTGTACTTTTTCCAAAAAAAGTGCGCTTGTAAGACCGCTGTGCAAATACGGTGTGACAAAGTATTGCAACGACCGCCATTTTATTCTCTAGGGTGTTAGAAAAAAAATGTATAATGTTTGGGGGTTCTAAGTAATTTTCTAGCAAAAAAAAAAAAAAGTTTTTAACTTGTAAACAACACATCTCAAAAAGAGGCTCTGTCCTTAATTGGTTAAAGATACATTTTAAAAAAAAGTTAATTAATACAATTAAAAAAAGTAAAAGGTCTCCATCCCTCCATACGTACAAGCAAATCCGAATGCATATGTAGGTCCTTCACGCATATGTAAACAGTGATTAGACCACACATGTGGGGTATCGCCACAAACGTCAGAGTGAGCGAAATAATTCTAGCACCAGACCTCCTGTTTAACTCTAAATTGGTAAAGCCTTTTAAAGTGTCGCCTATGGATAGTAAATAAATACCTAACATGTCACACTTAAACACTGCACATGCCCGTGGAATAGTGACAAACCACGGTACATTATATCATAGTTTCTCACCATTCCACGTAAATGCTCAATTTTAAAGCGTGACATGTTAGGTATCTATTTACATCTTTTATATTTTATCTAAAAATTGGGTATTATGTTGTGTGCACTAAAACTCATCAAAGTGTATTTTTCCCAAAAATATGTGTTTTAAAAATGGCTGCACAAATATCGTGTGACATGAAAAATTGCAACCGCCACCATTTTTTTTCATCCAGGGTCCCTGCTTTCAAAAATATATAATGTTTGGGTGTTCTAAGTAATTTTCCAGCAAAAAAATTTAGCTTTTAACATATATAAGAGAAACGTCAGGATTGGCTTGGTTTTGAAATTGTTAAAGTGGTTATAAAGATAATATTTTTACCCTAATACATTCTCTGCATTAAGATAAAAAAAACCTAATGCCTCCTCCATACTTACCTGAGCCCGATCTCGATCCAGCACTGTGCTCGAGAGCAGCAACTTTCTTCTCCTCATTGGAGATTGAAGCAGCAATGGCTCCTGCTGCTGTCAATCACAGGCAGTGAGGAGAGCAGGGTAGCGGGAGTGTGTTGTTGTGTGTTAATGAGAAAAAGTATATATAAATTCAGCGCTGACTGATCAACGGACACAAAAGAATAAATGCAAGCAGACACTAAGGTTAATTCAACAACACCTCAATGACATAAATAAAAAAATAGTGCTGCGCAAATAAAAAAGTCCTTAAACATCAGTTTGCATGTTCTCCCTGTGCCTGCGTGGGTTTCCTCTGGGTACTCCGGTTTCCTCCCATACTCCAAAGACATGCTGGTAGGTTAATTGGATCCTGTCTAAATTGTCCCTAGTATGTATGAATGTGAGTTAGGGACCTTAGATTGTAAGCTCCTTGAGGGTAGGGACTGATGTGAATGTACAATGAATATGTAAAGTGCTGCGTAAATTGACGGCGCTATATAAGTACCTGAAATAAATAAAATAAATGTATCAGATATGATGAATAAATTGGAAGACAGGAACCACCAGTGGACACTCAGGGTGACAGAAAATAACTGATTGGTGACTATGATCCCTCCACCGGACATGGATGGCCCCTCACCTTAAATACTCGACCTGAAACAGGTCACACAGCATGAACAGCATACACTGGGTGGATAAGTCCTGGCAATGGTGGTATCGCCTCCACAATTGAGGATACAAATAATCTAGCCTGCCCCTGGGAGACAGCAATACACTGCATACCACCATTGCCAGGACTTATCCACCCAGTGTATGCTGTTCATGCTGTGTGACCTGTTTCAGGTCGAGTATTTAAGGTGAGGGGCCATCCATGTCCGGTGGAGGGATCATAGTCACCAATCAGTTATTTTCTGTCACCCTGAGTGTCCACTGGTGGTTCCTGTCTTCCAATTTATTCATCACATCTGATACATGATGTTTAAGGACTTTTTTATTTGCGCAGCACTATTTTTTTTATTTAGTTGTGTGTTAATGGACACACAGCGCAGCTCGGGATCGAGCCCACAGGAGTGCCCCCATAGCACGCAACTTCCAATGAGGGCACACTCGGCAGGGGGGAGGAGCCTGGAGCGCCAGCAGGGGACCTCAGAAGAGGTGCAAAACCATTCCTTTAAAAAAAAAAAATCCTTTTGAATGTCTAAATGTTACACTTACAGGTCATATTTACTTCTCACAGAGTGTACTTTCTCTGGAGACACCATAAAGAGTCCTTCTCATTATGTTTCAATCTCTCTTTATTAATTTTAAAACACTTATACAAATACATTATATATATATATATATATATATATATATATATATATACATACATACACACACACATATAGATATACACTTTGATCATATTATAAAATTGGATATCATTTTATATATATATATATATATATATATATATATATATATATATATATATATATATAAATAATAATGTTTTCTACTTTCTAATTCTATTTCTATCTGAGATTCTTACCTCATTTACATTTAATTCACCTCATTCCTACATCTATTCTCCATTCATCCCTAGACATTTTAAATCAAAGCTACCACAAAATGAAGAAAAAAAAGGGGGAGGGATATATGGTCCCGTTTATAGATACTGTATAATAGTTGCTGAGGCCCGAAATTCTTCCCATAGTTGCCATGCTTTATGATTTAAATTATTTAGACTCTCCTAATCATTTGCTCCATGAATTGCATTTTGTTCATCTTGCAGACTCATTCTATTATTGTAGGGCTTTTTGCTTTCTTCCAATTTCAAGCTATTATTGTCCTAGGGGCTGTTATCATATGGCAAAGGACGTCTGCCCTGATAATTTTCATTGATCCAGGAATAATAGATAGTATTGAGATGCTGATATTTGGTTGCATCTCAGTTCCCGATACTACCTGGTATATATTAAATATCTTAAGCCAGAAGACCTTCACCATTGGACACCAGTACCAAAAATTTGTCGTACCTTTTTCCTTAAGACACGAGTCCTTCTCATTAGAGCCATCTTTGCTCAGACATCATCCAGGGTCAACATCTACTTCTTGGACTAAGATGCTGGCTCACATAATAATGTAAATCCTGGTACCTGAGCAGTTCACAAATGTCTCCCACAGATTGGCCCTCTTGCTAAGTACAATGTTATGCCGCGTACACACGAGCGGATTTTCTGTCGGAAAAAACTTGGATGGTTTTTCCGATGAGATTCCGCTCAAGCTTGGCTTGCATACACATGGTCACACAAAAGGTCTCTGAACTTTCGACCGTCAAGAATGCAGTGATGTACAACAAACGACGAGCCAAGAAAATGAAGTTCAATGCTTCAGAGCATGCGTCGAATTGTTTCCGAGCATGCGTAGGAATTTTTTTTTTTTTTTTTAACAGTGAATTTTTATTTTATTAAACATAGAAGACAGTACAAGCATTGTCAGCATTATATTAGGATCCAACAGCAGTCGACAGACTACAATATACAATCATGTATGTAAAAGGATTATTCCATTCCATTCCAACTTGTGGCGACGGACAAAACATATACAGCACATGAAATATGACAACCCACTGGTATGATTCAGTAGTGTTAATTAGACCTCTAGGAGAATATCAGACGTTACATCAAGGTGTAAAATACCCAATCTAACCCACCCCCTCCCAACCGAAGGGAGTAAGAGGGGGGGGAGGGTGAACACACGGGGCCACCCCCATCTTCAGGGGCGGCCACATGCATCCACCCAGCTCGACCACACCTTATCAAATTTTTGAGGACAGTTCCTGCTCTCATAAGTCAAGCGATACAGCGGCAGAACATTATTTACCGCCGCCTCCCATGCCTCCGCGGTGGGTGCCTCTTTTTTCTTCCAGTTAAGGAGTATTTCTCTCCTTGCATAAAATAGGGAGAATGTTAGACACTGTTTGATATAGCGGTCTCCCTCTATCTCTCCCAGATAGCTAAGCAAAAAGATTAAGGGATCCATTGGTATCTCTGCGCCACATATCACCTCTAGTTTGTTCGCCACCTCACTCCAAAACGGACCTAGCTTGGGACAGGACCAGACCATATGAAAGAAGGAGCCCACCTCTGTTTCACATCTAGTGCAGTTGGAAGTTTTTTCGGGGTAAATTTTGGCCAGACGTTGGGGCGTGTAATAAGCTCTGTGGATAAATTTTAGCTGAATAAATCTATCTTTGGCAGCAATCATGGACGGGATAAACGTAGTCAGACACTCTTCCCATTCCTCCTCTCCCAGCGAGGAGATATCCCCCTGCCACTTAGCCCTAGTCCTATCAGTTTTAATGTCATGGGTGACTGTTAAATATAAATACAGGGAGGATAGTGGTTTCTCTAGCATCCCAGAGATCAAGAGACGCTCGACTGGATCCGTTTCGAGCGTCACCCGGGAGGGAAATTGGGCCCTGAGGGCATGTTTTAACTGCCAGTATCTAAAGAGAAAGGAATTTGGTAGGTTATGGGCTTGTTGTAGTTCTTTAAATGGTTGTATTGCTCCCCTTGACATGACCTGTTTTAATTTGGTAATACCTCGACTGGCCCATGCCGCCGGGTCCGGTAGGCTAAAGAGGTGTGGAAGCATCGGATTGACCCACAATGGGGTGTGTGGGGACACCGTGAGTGGTTGTAGCAGTGCTGCTCTAGAGGCTTTCCACACTTGAAGTGTGGTCTTCATGGGGCCCGTAACCGCAGAAGTAGCCCTCATTCCCCTATACGGGAGGTTGGACAGCGCCGCATAAGAACCCATGACTGCCACCTCTAGGGTGACCGCTGGGTTCTGGCGAGGCTGCGAAAACCACCACCTCACCGTCACCAAGACGGCCGCCCAATAGTAAATTAAGAAGTTCGGCAATGCAAGTCCACCCCCGGATAGCGGAAGATATAGAATAGCCTTAGCGACTCGTGGGGGTTTCCCTGCCCAGAGAAAAGCAATCACCACATTCTCCAGCCTACGAAAGAAGGATTTTGGTATGGGGACTGGGGTATGTCTGAAATAATATAGGAATTTAGGTAGGTATATCATTTTTAGCAGGTTCCCTCTACCTACCGGAGACAGGGGGAGGGATTTCCAGGTGGAGCACTTTTGTTGAAGCTGAGGGAGTAGTGGATAGACATTCCTGTCTAAATATCCCTTCAATTCACCCCCTACCCTAACTCCCAGGTACGTAAACTGGTCTACCCACTTCAAGGGGGTGTTTGTATCTGTAGGTGGTATTGAACCACAGAGGGGAAAGAGCACCGATTTGTTCCAATTTATACGGATGCCCGAAAAACGACCGAATAAATCAAAAAGGGCTAAGGCTGCTCGAAGGGAGTCCGAGGCGTCTGCCAAATATAATAGTGAGTCATCAGCGTATAACGAGATTTTTTCCGTGATCACACCGACCCGTATACCCCTGACCTCCTCATCCGCTCTAAGCGAGATGGCAAGCGGCTCCAGTGCCATAGCAAATAGGGCCGGGGAAAGCGGGCATCCCTGTCTCGTGCCCCTCTCCAGGGGGAATCTACCCGACAGGGTGCCATTAGTACGAACACGGGCTGTAGGCTTGGCATATAATAGTTTAATCCAGGTCAAAAAAGTGGGCCCGAACCCAAACCTGGTGAGAACCTCCCACAGGTAGCCCCAGTCGACCGAATCAAACGCTTTTTCCGCGTCGAGTGAGGCCACCACCCCCGGACCCCCACCCGAGGCCAGTGCGATATGCGTATGTAGCCGACGAAGGTTGATGTCCGTTCCCCGTCCAGGCATAAAGCCCGTCTGATCAGGATGTATAAGGGCCGTGATCACCGTATTTACTCTATTGGCCAAAATTTTTGAGAGAATCTTAACGTCCACGTTGAGTAGGGAAATGGGGCGATAGGAGGAGCATAACATCGGATCCTTTCCTGTCTTGGGGATGACTACGATCACCGCCTCGTACATTGAGTCAGGAATGGATCCCTCCGCCATGGATCTAGCCAATAATTGTTGAAATTTAGGAGCCAACTGTTCAGCATAGGTCTTATAAAATTCAATTGGAATGCCATCCGGGCCCGGCGTCTTGCCCGTCTGCATCATCTTTAGCGCTTTTAGAATTTCTTCAATACTGATAGGGGCATCTAATTTGTTGGCATAAGAAGGAGTAAGGGTCGGTATGTCTATTTTGTCTAAATAAGACGTCAATTCTGCAGGGTCGTAATTTACTCTAGAACGATATAGATTCTGATAGTAAGAGGCAAATTCCCTGTTGATGTCTATCGGGGAGTTAAGGGTAGACCCCCCATCCCCGCGAATTTGACCTATCGACATCCCCCCCGGCTGTTCCCTAGCTAACCACGCCAGCAGGCGACCCGTCCTCTCCCCCTGTTCGAATATTCTCTGTTTTTGATGCAATAATTTCTTTTGGGTCAGTGAAGTCCTTAGAATGAGGACTTCGCGCTGTAGCGATTGCAGCCTCACGTATAACTGGGGGTCCGGGGATCTAACATACCGAGCCTCCTGCCTCTCCGCCTCCGATTCCAGATCTGTAAGTTCCCTTCTCCTATTCCTGCGGACCTCTGATATAATGGTCTGGTACTGATATAATGGTCTGGTGTGGGAGGGGGACGAAGAGAGGGCTAATGGAAAAAACTGAACCAGGATAATCAGGTCTCAACCTCGAGGCAGTTACCACTTCCCCCATTCAGTACATACGGTGTAGCAATGAAGGAGGCAATATGGGCGGCCGACATCCGGGTTTCGCAGATAGACCTCCGGGACACAGTCAAGGAAGAAGAACCTCATCTCTTCACCCCATCCCGGGGCCGGTAGTGCAGCCAGGAGGGAAGCTAGAAAGTCGCCTCTTAGGGCAGCAGACTGTGTCTCATGTGAGTTTCAATGTGGGATCAAGACCCAGCGACGATCACCCTGGTTGCTGGGAAGAACTGCTGCGAGGAGTTTTGGAGTCTTCCAACTGAAATTGCGCATGAGCAGAGTCCTGCAAAGCACAGCAAGAAGAGTAGGTCCTGGGGTATATTGAACACTTGTAATGAGGGTAATAAGAGGTAAGGCTAGTCAGAGAGAGAGCACATACCCGGCCCCATCCTGGGCTCAGGTGCGGAGTGTTTCAGCCCAAGCTGCAGCTTCTCTGGGGGAGGTAAAAAACTGCACTCTCTCCCCGTCTTGGACACGCAGCCTGGCAGGGAAGAGCATACTGTACCTCACCCCCTTTTGTCTTAGCATGGCTCTGACCTGATCAAAAGACTTGCGGCAACGTTGTGTTTCTACCGAATAGTCCGGGAATATCAGGAGGGTTGCGTTGTCAAATTTCAATTCCCCCTGGATTCTAGCTTCTCTTAGGATAGTATCCCGATCTCTGTAGTGCAATAGTTTGAAAATAAAAGTGCGCGGCGGTGCGCCTGGAGGGCCTCTAGATGCTGGCATCCGATGAGCTCTCTCTATGGAGAAATGAGGAGAGAAAGTGGCCTTGGGGAGCAGTTTAGGCAAAAGCCCCTCCATGAATGACACCGGGTCTGCCCCCTCTGCACCCTCCGGAAGGCCAAGGACCCGCAAATTACTCCTGCGATTGCGATTTTCGGCGTCTTCGGCCCTACCTTCCAGGTGTTTCACTTTCAGCTTCAGGGCCTGAATATCCACATGGTGGTCTCTCTGTATATCTTCCGCCTCAGAGATTCGGCGCTCTGCTTCGGATACCCGGTCTCTAAATTTGTCCATATCCCTCCGGATAAGGGCTGTTTCCGTCTGTACATGGTCAATTTTAGTAGTTAGTGTGGCCTGGCAGGTGGTTATGGCCAGCATTAGGGCATCGAACGCCGCTGAGCCCGCTTGTATCGCTCCGTCCGGAGGGGAGTCCGCCTGCGACGCCATCTTGGACGCCTCGTGTGCCACGTAGTTCGGCCCAGAGCGGGTTCTGACCGGACTGTTAGTGTACCTGCCCTGGTTCGATTTTTTGCCTGCCGGCATCGCCCAATCCTTCCTCAGATAGTCCGGGGGTTGATGGTAGCTTTTACTCGATCTTCCACACTAGGATCACAAAAGGATTGCTGGCCGGAGACGGGAGCTCAGCTAGCACACGTCTGCTCCCAGCGCCATTCCGGACACGCCCCCCGTAGGAATTTTTACAGACGATCGCATTTTCGGATAGGAACTTTTTTCCGACCGAAAAATTGAGAACCTGCTCTCAATCTTTTGCTGGCTGGAATTCCGTCAGCAAAAGTCCAATGGAGCATACACACGGTCGCATTTTCCGACCAAAAGCTCTCATCGGTCTTTTGCTGGCTGAATTTCCGATCGTGTGTACGCGGCATTACAGTCTGATCACTGGGGGACTGAAGAAGTGCTTCCTCCTGCCTGCATCAGAGTGATAACATCAGCTCAGCCTAGACAAAGTCACTTTACATGCATTAAGGATAGAAATAAATAAAACTTTTATAAAGATACAATGATAGCTACAAGGTCAAAGAAGCTTCCAACATAATACATCAAAGGCACAAATAGTTGAAAACTCAAACAGCAGGGACATGAATAAACCACAAGAACAAACGATAAAAATACCATGCAGGCAGATCCATGACACAAGCCACTGCTAAAGACTGTAATTTACACTCTAGCAAGAGCTCAGAATTTCTTGAACTTATGGTCACAAATGCTGTTTTGTGATTGATTCAACAATGTCCCCTCAATGGGACTATAATGAAACTTCATGTATGGGGAAGAAGATGAAAGAAGCTGGTACAAGAGGGCTAAACGTGCTGTGAAATAAACCAGCATCTTACTATATCCACCATGGCAATTCTTAGAGGGATAATCGTTAAAGCCATTCTGAGTTACAAGCAATAGAACAGAAGACAAATTGGATTATTTTCTGGATGGGATCAAGCCATCAGCTTACTGCTACTTAGAAGTTCAGACAATTTTAAAGGCACAAGCCAAATTGAACTCACGTACAGGCATAGGGATCTTAGACAGTTCTTTGCCGATGCAGTTCTTCATTATACTCCAAAGATTAAGGCTGTAGTTTGGTTTGTCAGGAATTCGGGTCCTTCTCCTTTTCTTAGGCAAGACATCTTTGCGTTTAGAGTCATAATAACTGCCTTCATGTGAGCTGTGGAAAACCTGGAGGTGAAAGAATACCAAGCATTACAAGATATGATCTAACAGTCCTAGGTTCAAATCAAAAATTCTGTACAGCAATCTAAAGCCTGGTACACACTACTAGTGCAGCTCAGGAGGAGCCACTGTACTAACTATGCAATGTTAGTACAGCGATCTCCCCTGCTGATCTATTGTGTTCTGACGGCCCCCTCGCCAGATCACTATGGTCAGCGCTCTCAGCCATTGGCTGAGAGTGCTGATGGGGAGCTGGTCGGCAGACCATTTTCGGTCATGCCCCTTTGACAGAAGCCAGCCAGCGTCTGTCTTACCGGCTGCAGTACACACAGGCCAAATGTCGCGTGGTTTCTATTGAACCGGTCAATGCCGCCCGACATTCGGCCAGTATGTACTAGGCTTTAGTTTCAAATTTGCACTGACTCACGGGTTTGCAACACTAATTGTGATTACAAAATCTTTATTAGTAGTCACCAAACGTTGACATGAACAAAGAACCTGCTTTATAAGGACCTGGGCACACTGATTTAGTTTCCAGAGATAGAAGCATGACCTGCTGTTACGTTGAATACTTTCCTCCAAGCGGGGTAGCTCTGTTTGGTTTTGTATATGGATCCTCACAAAGGCAGTTTTCTTTCTTACCTGAATTCAGTTTTGAAAACGCTCTCCCTGGGTTCCTGAAAGTGGAACTTCACCCTAAAGGAGAAGCACCACTTTATGTTCTCTCCCTCCCCCTCCTTTTCTTCATAATTGCCAGAAGGCTGACGGCCCATTCACAAAGTGCATCATGGCTCACATATGCGCAGTTGGAAGCCAACTGTAAAGCCACAAGGAGTCACAGCAGGCTTCCTATAGTTAACATGCCAGGGACCTAGGGACCTAAAGATCGGTGAAGAAGCAGCTCAAGTGAGGATTAGGGATGAACCGAACACCCCCCGGTTCGGTTCGCATCCAGAACATGCGAACAGGCAAAAAATTTGTTCGAACACCGTTAAAGTCTATGGGACACGAACATGAATAATCAAGTGCTCATTTTGAAGGCTTATATGCAAGTTATTGTCATAAAAAGTGTTTGGGGGCCCGGGTCCTGCCCCAGGGGACATGTATCAGTGCAAAAAAAAAGTTTTAAAAACGGACGTTTTTTTCAGGAGCAGCGATTTTAATAAAGCTTAAAGTGAAACAATAAAAGTGAAATATGCCTTTAAATTTCGTACCTGGGGGTGTCTATAATATGCCTGTAAAGTGGCGCTTTTTTCCCATGTTTAGAACAGTCTGACAGCAAAATGACATTTATAAAGGGAAAAAAAGTCATGAAGTAATAGCGGTGTCGGCTATAGTGAATTGTCTATGGGAGAAATCAAAAGGGCTAATTTTAAGGGTTAATATGCAAGTTATTGCCATAAAAAGTGTTTGGGACCTGGGTCCTGCCCCAGGGTACATGTATCAGTGCAAAAAAAAGTTTTAAAAACAGCTGTTTTTTCGGGAGCAGTGATTTTAATAATGCTTAAAGTAAAACAATAAAAGTGTAATATTCCTTTAAATTTCGTACCTGGGGGTGTCTATAGTATGCCTGTAAAGGGGCGCATGTTTCCCGTATTTAGAACAGTCTGACAGCAAAATGAAATTTCTAAAGGAAAAAAAGTAATTTAAAACTACTCACGGCTATAATGAATTGTCGGTCCGACAATACACATAAAAGTTCATTGATAAAAACGGCATGGGATTCCCCCACAGGGAAACCCCGATCCGAAATTTAAAAAAAAAAAAAGGGTGGGGGTCCCCCTAAATTTCATACCAGGCCCTTCAAGTCTGGTATGGATATTAAGGCGAACCCCGTGCCAAAATTAAAAAAAAAAAATGGGGAGGGGGTCCCCCTCAAAATCCATACCAGACCCTTTAGGTCTGGTATGGATTTTAAGGGGAACCCTGTGCCAAAGTTTAAAGAAAAATGGCGTTGGGTCCCCCCAAAAATCCATACCAGACCCTTTTCCGAGCATGCAACCTGGCAGGCCGCAGGAAAAGAGGGGGGACGAGAGAGTGCCCCCTCCTCCTGAACCGTACCAGGCCACATGCCCTCAACATTGGGAGGGTGCTTTGGGGTAGCCCCCCAAAGCACCTTGTCCCCATGTTGATGGGAAGAAGGGCCTCATCCCCACAACCCTTGCCCGGTGGTTGTGGGGGTCTGCAGGCAGGGGGCTTATTGGAATCTGGAAGCCCCCTTTAACAAGGGGACCCCCAGATCCCCACCTCCCCTGTGTGAATTGGTAATGGGGTACAATTGTACCCCTACCATTTCACAAAGAAGGTTTTTGACAAGTCCTTTATTAATTTCTTCTTCTTTCCGCTTCCTCTTCCATCTTCTTTCTTCTGGTCTTTCTTCGGTGTTCTTCTTCTTCTTCTCCTCCATCTCCTTCCTCCGCTCTTCTCGTCCCGCATCATCCTCCAGCTTCTTCTCCGCTCCGTCTGCACGATCCGCCTCAGTGGGAGTCTTCCGCCATGTGACGCTTCGGTTCTTCTGACACTTCTTATATAACGGAGGGCAGGGGCACCAGGTGGCCCCACCCTCCGTTATATAAGAAGTGTCAGAAGAACCGAAGCGTCACACGGCAGAAGACTCCCACTGAGGCGGATCATGCGGACAGGGGGGGAGAAGAAGCATGAGGAAGATACAGGACGAGAAGTGCGGAGGAAGAAGAAGATGGAGAAGAAGAAGATGGAGGAAGAAGAACACCGAAGGAAGATCAGAAGAAAGAAGATGAAAGAAGAAGAAATTGATAAAGGACTTGTCAAAAACCGTCTCTTTTTGACACTTTTTTTGTGAAATGGTAGGGGTACCCCATTACCAATTCACACGGGGGGGGCGGGATCTGGGGTCCCCTTGTTAAAGGGGGCTTCCAGATTCCGATAAGCCCCCCGCTCGCAGACCCCCACAACCACTGGACAAGGGTTGTGGGGATGAGGCTCTTCTCTCCATCAACATAGGGACAAGGTGCTTTGGGGGGCTACCACAAAAAAAACTCTCAACTAAAAAAAATAAGGCAAATACCACACAGAAATTGCTAAAAGGTGATAAACCAAGAAGTGAAACCAAAATCAACTGAAACAACTGATGCATGAAAATATTGGTGAAAAGAACTCACTTAAAAAACTAAGGCAGATAACACAAAGAATTGGTAAAATTAATATGTGATAAACAACAACATAAAATCACAATACTGACACATAAGTGGAAGTGAATGCGGAAAGAATTAATAAACAAATTAATACTGTAAATAATATATAAACTCAGTCCCATTCAAATACAAGCCGTGCATAAAAAAGTCATTAAAAAATCCATATAGGGTGTAAAGATGATACTCCAGAGGAAAGATAGTGAAAAAAGATCCAATATCCAAGATGCTTCACACCCAGGTGAGTATTAATGCTCCTTACCGACTACAGATGACCACCGTAAGGTAGTCTCACCAGGCACAGGGAAATTCAGGTCTCCCAAAAACCTATACCGACGTCCACATTTTGAGGCTATGATCGTGGTACTCGAAAAACAAAAACAGAAAATGCTCCCATAGTGTAGTGGTTCATAAACGGTAATTTAAAAAGCCAAACGAATTGCACTTACAAATGATCTCATCCTTCATAAGCGTAACACAATGCAGATCAAAGAATAAAAATAGCGGCGTCTCCACAGGCTTCCTGCTGCTTTCTGTTTGCTTCCCATCAATCACCTAAGAGAAAACGTAATGACTTCACAGGCTCCACCCTACGTGTTTTGTCGCGATAGGACGTCGTCTGGGGATTGGCCAAGTGACGCTGTCATTACGTTTGGGGTTTAAGTAGTCCCGTGGCGCCATCTTAGAAACTGGCCGTTCGGGGTAGGAGGACGGGAACTGAAAAGACGCCACCATATTAACTACTGGCTGCCTATGCTGACATAATGGACAAAAACAGAGATAAGCCAAAGAGGGAAACAGGGAAAATTTCACCATCTTGTGGCCAAAAGATATGCATATATTATACTGATGGGTTGCAAACCAGCAAGCAAGAAGTCTGGAAAACGTCACATAATATACAAAATGACCATTGGGATGTGTACAGATAAAAAACAATAACAATTAATTAAAATTGATTAAAATACCATTGTGCAATTCATAAAAATCTAAAAAATATAATATTTAATAATACTAATGAAATAATTAAAATTAATTAGATGTTACTTAAAAAATTTAAAGTAATTTACTATATATCTAATGAATTTTACTTAAAATTTACTTACATTGTCATCTAGGTGCCAGTCTTCTGGGTGGCTTCCACTAGCACTGCTGAGATTACTTCCAGAATGCCTTCAAAGAAAAGGAAAAACGTAGATCTACTTCAGTTTTACACTCAGCAATGCACTAATAAAACAATATATCAGAGATTCCGAGCACCATTGTGCTATAATAAATAAATCAGTACTAAACTGAGATATAGACCCCGGTAATCTAATCACAAAACAAGTTAGGGTGTTAACTAGTAAGGAGAAAAGAGATCAATCAGGGGTGTAGGTATTTTGTTCCTTGACCCTTGGGGCTTCCTAAATAGAATGCAGAAATTAGAGGATTTTATACAGTATGAGGCCTAGTATACTCAAGCAAAGCCTATGTAAAACACCTTACCAAGTTTGTCCCCTTGAAATACTTACATGATAAATGTTTGTGTTTATCTAGAATAAGGGTGCCCAACCGGTGGCCCGCGGAGCCCTCTGATGTGGCCTGCGACCACCTGCTTTCGGATGGTGGGTCAGCGAGCCCAGATCAGCCATCCCAGAGTATCAGCTTTGTGAATGGAGCCGGTGCTTGAGGAAGCAAATGGCTACAGAGGGAGCAGGAGCCGCATAAGCCGATACTTTTTCTATAGCGCCGGCTCCTGTCTCAGGCAGAGTGCATTTGGTATCACTCTGCCTCAGACAGGTATCCAGCAGCCAGTGATGCCTGCAGAAAGGGATAATAAAAAGTCAGTTTATGAAAATAGCAGTTTTAGCACTGGGCATATTTATTATGTAAGCTTTGCAATGGGTATAGTTCTTCAATGCTTATTAGGCTGCTTCCACACTAATCTGCAGGTGCAGCATAGTGCATCTTCAACGCAGGGTGCCTGCACTAAGCCATAGACTTATTATATCCTGAGGGTTTGGTGTGCTTTCAGAAAGTGCACCACACCTGCAAGATTAAATAGAAGTCTATGGCAAAGCGCAGTTAACACGCAGGAAAGCCCTAGGTGCCCCTTTCACGTGATCGGTCCGATTGGGTCTGCCTGTCTGTTTTTCAGATGGATCCGATCAAACCCTCACTTCTATGGAGTGGTGGATGTAAACACCATTCCACCTCCAATCTGATACGCTAGACAAAAAAAAATGGAAGCGGTTTCGTCTCCCTCCGTCTGGGCGGATCGGAGGGCCCATAGAGCAAAGTGGGCTGTATCCATGTCTGCTCTGCTTATACAGAGTGGACACGGACCTGTCATCTGTCAGCTCCGCTCAGGTGGGGATCAGCAGACAGATACCCCGTTGAGCAAGCAGATTCCCGCCACCTGTGAAAGGGGCCATATACTGTAGGGGGCTCAGGACAGTAAGGGCTCATTTACATTACATTGTGGCCCCCGACCGGTTACCAAATCCCCCAAGTTGTCCTCACTTTTCAAAAGTTTGAGCACCCCTGATCTAGAAGGTCCCTTTAAGGCTCTCTTTTTCCTTCAAAAAAGGAAGAAGAAACCTAACTTGACCCTAACAAATGAATTTATAAAAAGATATTAATACATTTGTAGATTTCCACACTAGAAAAACTTTAGTCATTTAGTTTGTGAAAAATCTGTTGTGACATAAAGCAAGTGAACCTGCCTCTCTCTATCAACATTGGCTTTGTTCTCTATCTATCTATCTATATTCTAGAGCAGAATAAAATGTTTGAGGATTTTATGCAAGGAACAGCTACTTAAAACAAAAATCAGATGTATGCAGGACAAGAGGAACACCCACCTGTTCTGTAAGCAATTAAACAGAAACAGTAGCTTACACTTGACAGTACTTAATGTGATTGTAAACCTTTATTTTATTTTTTTTAAATAACAAACATGTACAATGGTTTTACACAGAGCAGCCCCAATCCTCTTCTTCTTGGGTGCCCCAGCTGGCGTTTCTGGCTCCTGCCCCCCGCTGGGTGTCCACCATAGCAAGCACTTGATACACACAGCGCAGCTCGGCCCAGCCCCCTGCTCCCTCCTCCCTGGCTGTGATTGATAGCAGCAGGAGCCAATGGCTCCCACTGCTGTTTCCGAGTCTGTGAGGAGGGAGAGCAGAGAGTTGCTGCTCTTGTGCACAGCACTGGATTGAGATCGGGCTCAAGTTTAAGGGGGACTGGGTGGGAAAGTTGCACTCAGGTTTTTTACCTTAATGCAGAGAATGCATTAAGGTAAAAAAAAAAAAAAAAAAAAAAAAAAAAACCTTCAGTCTTTTTAACCACCTCAAGGCAAAAATTAGATAAAAATTAAAACCAGCTTTTGCCACAATAAATTCACCTTCAGTCCAGAGATTTCCCTTGCAGTACTTTTTTTCTGCCAAAAGATGTCCTCAGTCTGATGGCCAGCATAATTCAACTCACTTCCTTGGAGCCCAGATTATTCCCAACTCTCCCCAGCCTGTGACTGAACAGTGAAAGGAGAAGCAGCATCACACCATGATGAGCTCATCTTTCTGTCACCTCTCAGCATGCTTCTTGGTAGCACATGAACTGATTGGCTGTTTCTGCTGCTTCTTCTTCTCATGCTCCAGCCCTGCTGCACAGGGACTGCAAGTGGCAGATACCAGTTTAAACTCAGTACTTAAGCTGCGTGCATTTAAAGATATATGTAATGGTTTATTAGTCAACAAAAAATTGCTTTTATTTGTATCTTTATATGCCTAGAGCTCAGCTTTAAAAATAACTAATCTAAACATTGCCTCATATGAAACCCCATTAAAAACTCAGATAACCCACAACCCTTTTTGTAAATCTAAACTACCTCCTATGGTGTTGAAACTCAACTACATGCAAGAAGGCAGTAGGAACCTATGTTCCTATATAGAGCCTATCCTCCTCTGCAGCCACATTTGGCTTCCATGTCCAAGTACAGCAAACACTCGTCTTCCATGACAGCGCTGTCACTCAGCATGATTAATAGAGAGGGATGGCAGAGACATGTTTAAGGAATCAGGGACTGTTCTATATATTAGCTTCTCGGTCATTGCAAAGAAGGAAGGTTAATGTGATTTATCTATATTTAGTGCTTTCAGCAGTTCCTCACTTCAAAACAATATCCTCATTTTTAATTAGTTTTTCTTCAAGTCTGCTGGAGGTGAAAAATAACTCTTCAGAAAAATACTAATGTGTTCCAATAGCTGATCCTGAGGGAGCCCTTTTCTGACACTTTAGTTGTTACAGAGCTTGTATGTGCCACGATCCAGAGTCATAACTAGCCATCCCTGGTTTATACATAGCTGTGGGGCAATTCTGGGAGTGTGGCATGTCAATGTCAAGCTTCTCCAGGCATTTTGACAGAAAGCTAACTCTGCTAGTGACAGTCTAGAAGGTCCCTGGCTAGCTATTTTAAGCTGTGCAAGAAATCCCCCCCCCCCTGTGCACTGATGTAACATACATGAGAATAAAATTAGCAGCACAGTAACAGCCAGCACCCAGTAATATATGTGAATGCAGTCAGAGCAGCCACAAGTGTTTCTCACCAATAAAATCAATCAACATCAAGGTAAAATTTGCAATGAAATGTTCAAGTGCAATTTCATTTAAAAAGGTTTCTTCATTTTGGAGTGGAGCAATGCACCTTGTTGTCCCCCATACTGGTATATGTCCCCTATTCATGCCCTCTGCAGTATGTTCAATAGAAGTACGTCAAGAAAGTTAACGCCAATGACATCACAACGCTTCTTGGCCAGGCTTATGACCTATCATATATTTTGTATGTGTTAGGTGAAAGATGGTCTTTGCGTTGAATTCCAGGACAGCAGGGAACACAGACTAGGGTAAAAAAAAATCAGCTTTTTGTACAGCTGCCCTTAAAAGCAATTCTATACATAATATGAATCCAATTATGTTATGCATGTTAGGGAGGGAAAATACAATTTTTTTTAAATGCAGTAGTCTATGGCAACCAACCAGAATGGTATTTTACTGATTTTGGGTTTCTTCATTTTGTACTACAGTGGAACCTTGGTTTACAAGTAACGTGGTTAACGAGCGTTTTGAAAGACGAGCAACCTTTTTTTTTTAAATTCTGACTCCGTTTGCGAGTGTTGTCTCACAAAACGAGCAGAATTCTAATGGGGTGTGCAGTACTGCATTTGGCCAGAGG
Organism: Aquarana catesbeiana; assembly: GCF_042186555.1. Lineage (NCBI taxonomy): Eukaryota > Metazoa > Chordata > Amphibia > Anura > Ranidae > Aquarana > Aquarana catesbeiana. The sequence continues at coordinate 222,437,903 of NC_133324.1, forward strand.
TGCGGGGGTGTCGGGGACACTCGGAACGGTTCGGAGCCGTTCGGAAATACTCTGAATCACACGGAAACACTCAGTTCCCGAGTGTTTCCGAGCCTTTCCGAGTTCAGCCGAGCTGTCCCCGAGTATTTCCGAGGCTCTCCGGCGCCCCCCACCTCTGGCCACATTTGGTATTGCATGTAATAGAAGTCAATGCGGAACGAATTATCTTCGTTTCCATTGCCTTCTATGGAGAAACTCGCTTTGATATCTGAGTGCTTTGGATTACAAGCATTCTCCTGGAACGGATTATGCTCGTAATCCAAGGTTCCACTGTATTTATTAGTGAATAGGCCTTCAGGTGTTATACTCTATACCAGTGATGGTGAAACTTGGCTCCCCGGATGTTTTGGAACTACATTTCCCATGGTGCTCATGCACTCTGCAGTGTAGTTGAGCATCATGGGAAATGTAGTTCCAAAACATCTGGGGTGCCAAGGTTCGCCATCACTGCATACTGTATATGCAAGTATAGATTACCTGTGCTGTTTGGGGTCAGTTGTTACTGTGATAAAGGCTGGTGCGTCCTCCATGGCATCAAAGTACTCTGTCTCCTCATCTTCATCACTGGCTTCCCCTTTTACAGCCTGGACGTTCCCTGAAATTAACAATACATATAACAAAAATAAGTCAGTCCACGCTCTTCAATTTGTCAGGTGCCACATCCCTCAACATAATGAAGGACTAGACAATGGATGGGATATTTAAGCACCACAAAAAAATGACAAATTAAAACACCTGAATTGTATTGAACAATGGTTAAAATAACAGACCAAAGGTCACGGTGGATTAAACCAATCATTATAAAACATCACATAACAGTCATCAAGCTCATCAATCCACATGGGGATTGTGGTGCCTAAATAATTCCATCGATTGTCTAGTCCTTCTAACAATACATACAAAGTAAACTAGTACCAGCAAAAGTACAGTTAGCAGAATTGACCAAGCATCAGATACATTTTTCCATGGTAGGTGCAAGTGAATGAGGTGTTTAAGTAGAACACTTGCAGGTATTTATTACCTCTCAAACAGCTTCCAGTACTCTCCTGACATTACTTTCAACTTCCTTTTTCCCCAGTGGGCCAGCATCACGCAACTCCATCATGAAACTCTTGATAATTAAAAGATGAAAAGCAACAACCTGCTGGGTTTAGGTGTTCATGCTATAATTTATAGCAAATGAACCCCCCACAGTGTTAACATTCTTCCTCAGGCTGCTGAGAAGGCTAATTATGATCTTTCTCACATACCAGCAATAAATCTACATCTCTTGTCTGATGTACCAGAAGTACAGCATTGTTTTCTTTAAAGTAGACTTCAATTACAATCTAGAATATAGCATTCAAATGTATAAAGAGAGCAAAACTTATATGTTCAGGTCTTCAGTTTTTCAATTAGGTGCTGCTGTACTGTACCAGTCAACCCCATTGCCTCCTGGTGATTTGAAAGAAAATTTGTGTTACTTGTTCATAATGCAGGAAAGTTATTCCTACATACACCTACATGCAGAAAATTTGCAAGTACTAAAAAGTTTCTAATGGGTACCTCTCTGATTCAAACCTGCCTTGGACATTTGAATGTGATCTGTCATATAGAAAGCACATAACGGGACATACATGGTGCAGGCTATAGAAAGTACACTTAAAGTAAATCTAAGAAGGGCTTTCTGGACATGGGATGCAGTAGATTTACGATTACACAAAACTGTGATTAAGGCAAATTCTGGCAAAAGCATACAGAGTGACGCAGACACCCTTTGGAACTCCTTTAGGGTGTATCTGTCAATGCTGGCACTGAGGTCAGAGGGTCCATACTGGACACTTTTTCCTCAGTGCCCTCCCCAGTCAATGCGTTGATCACAATGACAGGCCCATGGCCAAGGACTTCTGTACCAGGGTGGGCAGAGCCTGATAGGGAACAGAAATTCTAGTTCTCCATGAGGTCCATCTTACTTTTAATTTACAGCACACATCAGTGGGTGGAACGATAGTCAGTAGTCTAATAGGCGTTCAAATACACCTACTTTTTGTGTGCAATCACAGGAAAGGTGGACCCGATGGGGAATTAGTTTGATTTCCTCATCAGGCTACACCCACCTCGCAGGTGCAGCGGCGATTAATTGTTGGGTGGGAGGTGTCTGATGGCGAACTCTGGGACCAGTTTCCCATCACGTCTGCCTTGCCTGTGATTGACAGCAGATGGCCGGACTGAATATAGGCTATGCATATAGGAATCCACCCATTGCCATTCACTGTCAATCACAGGCAAAGTTGACCTGATGTGGAAATAGTCTCTCAGTATCTGCTAAATTATTTTCCAGAGAATGAAGGCACACTTGGATAGCTATGACAGCAACCTCGTATTGTACATTTGTTATTCCACTTACATTACTAAGGGTGTATATGGTTCAAAGTGGAAAATTGTATGCATCAGTTCTTCCTATACCTTGGTATTTTCAAAAATTCAATAGAAATTTCAGGACAGAAAAGAATCGATGTGGCCTTTGCATTTATTTAATCTTAAATGTGTGAAGAGTAATGCCAGGTACACATGATAAAATATTGGATGAATGATCATCTGTTTTGTTTATTTTTGCATGCTAGTGTCATATCGAAAATAAAGAGGTTACTAAAGTTATGAAAATTCTCGTACGACAGAATAAAAATTTGGAAGTGATGTAATGTGTTGTAGTGTGTTTGTATTGTATTTTCAGATAACAACTGTACTGATTAAATGAAAATCGTACGATCTGGTATAGTACAAGAAAAATTCGTGCTTGTCCCATTGGATAATTTCACACGACTTGTCATGATCGGTTCTCGAAAGCTGTGTACTAACAATCAGATTACCACATGATCACTTTGAAAGTGGTATTTTTCGTCTGGTTTTCTGATCATGTGTATGGGCCCTAAGTCCTCCCAAAAGTAGTATTTTGATTCTTGTAGAACCTGGTAAGATTAGTCAACCCCTAATTTTGTATACCTCTTTAAATAAGTGAATATAAAACAGGGAGTGTAAAATCACACTGTAACAGTGCTGGTAAATTCAATCACATGCAAAACCCCTTAGAAACATAAGATACTGTTGGGTAATTTAATTCTCTGGCATCTATCATAAACTGGAATATAAATCTTAGGACATACCCTACGAACATGATTGGCACTGACACCTAATAAATGAGAATGTGTATTTCATTGGCTGAGCTACCCAGGTAGACATGCGATGAAGGCCCTCTTCTAACTTTTTGAAGAAGAGTTCTGCTAGTCATTATATCTATATTAGCTGCAATACACAGCCACAATGCAATTTCAGGAAAACATTATTAATTCTGTGGGAAAAAAATGACAGGGTCTTCATTTCTAACATTTAGGCATGTGGAAGTATGCGACAAAAAAAGAAAAAAAAGGAGGCCCTTGTGGGGCCACTATTCCTCAATATGTCTTAGCTGACCATGTCTGACATGGGAATATAGCTCTAGATAGAACATAATAAATTATGTGCTCCCAATATTTTGTTCTTTGTTAACTGTGCTTTAAATCATCAGTTGGTAGAGAAAGGACACAACTTCTTATGCCGCGTACACACGATCGGACTTCTCATCAGAAAAAGATATGATGGCTTTTCTGACGGGATTCCGCTCAAGTTTGCCTTGCATACACACGGTCACACAAAAGTTCTCTGAACTTACGACCGTCAAGAACGTGGTGACCTGCAACACTACGACGAGCCGAGAAAATGAAGTTCAATGCTTCCGAGAACGCGTCAAATTGTTTCCGAGCATGCGTAGGAATTTTGTGCGTCAGAATTGCCACAGACAATCGCATTTTCGGATCGGAACTTTTTCCGACCGAAAAATTGAGAACATGCTCTCAATCTTTTGCTGGCTGGAATTCGGCCAGCAAAAGTCCGATGGATCATATACATGGTCGCATTTTCCGACGAAAAACTCTCATCGGTCTTTTGCGAGCCAAAATTCCAATTGCGTGTACGCGGCATAAGACACTGGACTGTAATCCAACTGCTTTTCCATTGCAAGGAAAAAAGATTAAAAAGGTTATGGTTCATGTAACTTGCTACATATACTGTAGTAGTAAAGCAGTCTGCATGGGCACATGGTTGCTTTTGTAAGCTCAGTAAGACATGTTTCTTCTAACAAAGCAGTCAAGTGCATATACTCTAGATACTGTAGGAACATCTCTCCAAAAAGATAAAATGATAGCATGGTTAAATTCACTGTGTATTATCGTAGCTCCATACATATTTTGGTCTATTTCAGCATATGTTTTGAAAACCAATTTGTGCTGCACAAAGTGGTAACAGTCAAGTGAAAAAAATGATGTCTAAAACTTAGGGGAAGTGCTCCTTATCACACACTGTTCCAACATGTTAGAAAATTATGGATGCAGATTATCCCCCATTTTCATTAATAAAAAGGAACAACACTTTTATATTATGTAGACAAGGGAGAAGATTGCAGTGGCTTCTGCCAGTATGGTTGCGCCAGTGTGGAAGGAGAGCTGTCTCATTGCCATTTACTTTCAGTTACATCTGCAGCTATATGGTCTTAAAAGGTGTAAGGAGATCATTATTAGAAATGCTATTGATTCACAGATTATGGAAAGAACACATTGTTTGCGCCTACAACCCTACTATAATAGATGTCTGTCCCACCTACACTGGTAAAACAGGGTAGGTACGACAGAATGCTGAATAGTAAAAATATTGAAAAAAAACTTGCGTACATTAGGTTTTAAAACTAAATTCATACATATTATTGGCAAATTTGTTTCCACATTTTTACCATTTAACACAGAAAATGTTAAAATAGAAAAAGGAAATAAAATGTAAAACCAGCTATGCAGTTTCCAAACAGGAGAAGTTTTCACTGATTTGTATCACCCCCCCCCCCCTAAGTTTTCAATGATATTTATCTTTATCCCTTACAGGGTCAGTATTCGCATATTCTTAACAAGCAGAAAAATCCCTAAGAGCCCTTGCACACTGGGGCGGCGTCGGTGGTAAAACGCCGCTATTATTAGCGGCATTTTACCGTCGGTATGCGGCCGCTAGCAGGGCGGTTTTACCCCCCGCTAGCGGCCGAGAAAGGGTTAAATACCACCGCAGAGGCGCTTTGCCGGCGGTATAGCCGCGCCGTCCCATTGATTTCAATGGGCAGGAGCGGTAAGGGAGCGGTATACACACCACTCCTTCACCGCTCCGAAGATGCTGCTGGCAGGACTTTTTTTACCGTCCTGCCAGCGCATCGCTCCAGTGTGCAAGCCCTCGGGGCTTGCACACTGGATACACAGCAGCGGCACTTTCGGGGCGGTTTGCAGGCGCTATTATTAGCGCAATAGCGCCTGCAAACCGCCCCTGTGTGCAAGGGCTCTAACTGACCTCTCTATCTATAGATGCTGTGAAGCAATTCATCATCTACGTTTAAAAGCACTTAAAGGAGAAGTTCACTTTTGGGAACATGTTACATGTTCTACGTGTTTTTAGAGTGGAACATGAAACATGTCCATGCAGCCTACCCCCCATCCCTGTCACAGTGAGCCGGGGATCCTCTCCCCGCACCCGATGTCACAATTTGAAAAGAGCGCGACTGTGTGGGGAGAGTTCTGTGTCTATCAGGGGTACTGGTAGGCAGCTACACTGACAGTCTGCAGGAGCCTGACATTGTACCCGCTATCTACTGATCGCAAGTGTAATGCTTTACAGGCTCCTAAGGTAAAAATAGTAAATGCACATATTTCTACGTGCAAAACATGTGCAATTATTATTTTTTATCCTTTAACCACTTGCTGGCTGCGCTATAGCAGAAAGATGGCTACAGCGCGGACAGCTAGTTCTGGGAGGCTGCCAATATGATGGCCTCCTGTGATCGCGTCCGCTGATCACAGATTGAGATAAAGAGCCAATCAGTGGCTCTTTACCACGCAATCAGCTGTGTCCAATCACATCTGATCACAGAGGTAAACAGAAGCCGGTTATCGGCACACCAAAGAGAGTTAATAACTGGCTTCTCTAAAAGGGACATGTACACTGATAATCAGGGCACTGAATATCAGTGTCCTAATTATCAGTGCAATCTCAACAGTGCCCACAAGTGCTTCCAATCTGTGCCTACCAGTGCTGCCCAAAAGTGCCCATCAGTGCCTCCTCATCAGTGTCCCCTACCAGTGCCCATCAGTGCCCCCTATCAGTGTGCATCAGTGCCACTTATCAACGCAACATCATCAGTGCCCACCAGTGCAGCCTATCAGTGCCCATCAATGCCCATCAGTTGGGGGTTTTTTTCCAAATTTTTTGGTCTTTTTTTGTTTGTTTAGCAAAAAATAAAAAAACCCAGTACTGATTAAATACCACCAAAAGAAAGCTCTATTTGTGTGAAAAGAATGATAACTTTTTTGGGGTACAGTGTTGCATAATTGCACAATTGTCATTCAAAGTGCAACTGCACTGAAAGCTGAAAATTGGCCTGGGCAGGAAGGGGAAGTGCCCAGTAGGCAAGTGGTTAAGTCATTACCTCTCAGCAGCTCAGTTTATCCTGCTCCCCTCTCCCAGAGCACCTGCTTTGTGTTTAAATTAATAGGAAGGTTGCTGAGCTACTGCTGGGAGTAGACCAGCTAAGAGAATAAGTTGAACAACTTCACTGATTCGGGTGTAAACTTTCAGGATGAATTGCTCCACAGTAAATTCAGCTACATAAGTGAATTGGGGATGGTTGTAAAGCTCATGTTAATAACATATAAATACTTGGATGTCCATAGCCTGAGCATAGTTCTACTTTAAACTGCAAAATAATAAGTAAATATTGGTTTTAAATACCCTAGGATGATGCCAGGAAGTGTTGAAAAGAGTGTCAGACGCTGCTCCTTCCACATGACCCAATACTTATTTTCACTTTCACCCAGACTCCATGTCACCTAGGAACATTAGAACGCTTCCATGTGGAATTTCTACACATGACTCTCAGAAGGCACAGATATAACACCAGTGCTATTTTCAGTCCCATCATATAACATATCTCTAAACTGTTGTACCACATCTATAATTAAACAGTGTCACATATTCGGATTTACAAGATTATTAAACTATATACCGGTAGTTCCATAATGGCCAGCAAAAAATAAGTGCATTACAGTTTTGATTTTAAACAGCTGTTGAAAATGTTATGGACTCTAAAGCCCAAATCCAGGAAGTCCTTTTTTCTGCCGGATGTTATCACTATCTGTGTCCCTGTAAGGAAGATTTCACTCACTTCCTGTCCTGGTGACAAAGTCAAACTGGAAGTGAGGGAAATCTGTAATGGATAAAAAGAGAAATAAATGCACTTTTTATAAGAGCGTAGAAAGGTTAGAAACCTCTGAAGTTTTTCTTTATCGATAACTGTTCCCACTGTATCTTTCCCTGGTGTCCTCAGAAAAGGAACAATGAAAAAATCTCCCTAATGGAGTCACAGTATTGAAAACCTGGAAGATAAGCCTTTCATTTTTTTTTTTGAACATTCATAAAATCTTTTCAGTGGAGTTGGGCTTTAAAGTTCACATGTGTATTACTGTTGTCATATACTAATAAAGTTGTCCCACACTCCTGCATCTCTAGCAAGAGAATGCTGTTTTATTGTACAAAATATAAAAAACCAATGGCATTGTTTCTTACAGTTTTGAGTTAGAGTTACGTGGCTCCATATGAAAAAGGCCACTTAGCGATCACTTTAAATTCATTGTTCAATGTAATAAATTATAATGGATCAACTGAGTTCTACCTAAAAATCACATTAGCCTGCATACTAAATACACATACACAGGAAACTCACCCATTATCGGTAGTCCCTCTCAGAAACTCAGCACTGCAGATTCAAATATGATTTGTGCCAGCAGATAATCCGGGAAGAATTAAAAACCATGTCAGCTGGAAAGCTCAGACCCACAAAATTCACTCACAGCTTTCCAGTAAAAAGCAACTTTACTCACTGGTTTAGGACGCAAAGTACTGAGGGTCATTTTTAGTCCTGCTTTCTGAGTTTAAAAATAATATCAGCAGCTATTTTTGCACATTGCGTCCATTCTAAAATAGTTCGGAATTTTGGTGCCGAGTAACTGCTACAATGTAAATCTTAAAGTACGTTTGGTACTTTCAAAATATGTCAACCTGGCTAGAGGAATAAAATGCAGGCATTCAGAGATTTACACATTTATGTTCAGATTAGTTAGTAAGCACCCTAAATGCCTTCAAGTATAACTAAACTTTAAACTTGTTTTAGTTTTGGATAGAGTGGATTAGAACCCCTGTCATTTTTTATTGCTGTCCCCGCATTAAAGCGGAGTTCCACCCACATCTTTGATTTTTTTTTTTTTTTTAATAACTCTTACATAATGCATATTTAGCAATTCTTACTCTTGTCATTAGCGCTGCCTTTATGATTATTTTATTGGAAACATACTTTGCAGGAGAATCCCATAAGCATAATCTTCCAGAATATGGCGCTGCTGTATTCCCAGCATGCCCTGCCCGTTCTCGCGCATGTGCAGTAACAGCACGTAGCGGCGCTGGAAACTACACAGGTTGCCATCACAAGGAGCGGCGTCGTCGGAAGTGCCCGCCCCGTTGTTATGGCAACCTAGCCCTCGGCGCTGCCTACAGACTCCTGGGAAATTATGACGCACATCTCCGAGGAGCAGTAGCGAGCAGAGGCGCCAAGGGAAATGACCTCAGGCGCCGCGGTGAGGAAGAGGAAGATTAGAAAGGACCACATAGCAACAGGCATTAAAAGATAAGTAAAAAATTTTTTTTTTTTTTGTCCAAATGTTGTTGGGTTATTTGTTGCACAGTAATATCAACTTATTTTTATGGATGAAACTCCACTTTAAGGAGATTCACCCTCTCTATTTGTCCTGTTTACGGTTATCTTTGAAAGTGAAAGTAAAAGAAAATCCAAAATTTTGGGGTTGTCTGCAGAAGAGTAATAGAGGGAAAATGTTCCAAAGGGGACACTAGTTCTGGTGACCTAGGGGTCCCCAAGGAATTCCCTTAATTTGCATGGATTTCCTCTCATTTCCTGTTTGGCTATGGGACAGGAAGTGAAGACAAATTTCCCCAATGGGACACAGATTGCAAAAGTAAATCTGACAGTGCTCAGTTTTAGAAAGATTGAGTTTGAGGATGTGGTGTGATATCCATACTGATATGCCAATATGTTAGCAATGCTATCAGAGCATCAATGATGAGGGATGTGCTAATCAAATTGCCCCATGCCCAGGACATGCAGTTCTGGGCAAGTGGTTTTTTTTTTTTACATTTAGCCCTGCTGCAGGAAAGCAGCAGGGTTTACTTTATGCAATGCAATTTTCATTCCAGTTTTCATTATCATCAATTATCAAAGGTACCTGTTCAGGTGTGATTCAGATGCGATTCTGATACGAATTAGAGGTGCGATTCTGAATACCCTTTTGTTCAACACTAAGTCAGTACTGCTGCGATTCTGCCCACAATCTTAAAATGCACTACAATAGCATAACACAGGTTCAGATGCTATTATTTTTAACTGCACCCAAAACGCATCATGCGGCAATGTCAACTCACAGTGCGCGAAGCTTGTCACCTAAAAAGGTGCTACAATTGCAGCAAAACCGCACCACATTTAATGTGCCATTAAAAATAATGGCACCTGAACCTGCATTTTACAATTGTAGTGTGTTTTGGGATGGCGGCCACAATCCCAAAACGCCTAGGTGTGAATGGAGCCTCATTAACAACAGAGCTTGATTTGGCTTCTCAGCATGCGCTTGTACTTAGCATGCCTAAGTGCTTCCATGTGCAAAGGTAACCTGAAGAAATAAAGTTTGTTTTTCTTTCTCATTGGGGCAGGTGCCTTATTTACAAGCTCAGCAGATGCGTTTCTGCTGAGCGTTAAGAGAGCCCAACACCCTTCGGTGCTCCTCACACTGCAAGGTCTCGCCCATCCCTGCTAGTCCCTGGATGCGGTGCTGGAGACAGGCAGGGAGGCGAGTAGGAGATAAACAGTGCAATGTTAAAACCTTATTTATATATGGTTTTGGTTAAAATCATTTTTCTTTTATCAGAACAAGTAGATTGGGACCCGATTTAGTTCTTTGGAGAAGTAGTTTTTTTTTTTTTTTTTTTTTAATTCTACACCCCTGTGAATGGGTGGGGAAAGGGTAGATACATAGATTCGGGAAGCATTCAGATGGTATTGGAAGCTGTGGGGAGTTTATCAAGTAACCAAGGGAGGAGGTGTAGATAAAAAAAGAGAAGGGGTCGAACTCAATATTGAACTCTATGGACTAAGACTGGGATGCCATTAAAGTTCATGTGCGTGTAAAGGCAGGCGTCCCAATACATTTGGTAATATAGTGTATATATGTGTGTCCTTTGTCTACAGCTAGAAGAAAATGTATTATTCTAGTCATTGTTTGCATCATGTTATTTATATTTTATAGAGCTATCCTGGAGTATGTGTATTGAAAATGTATTCCTTTTCCCAGGGAAAAAGATAACTGTTTTGTTATTAATATAAGCTTGCAGAATGACTGGCTAGAGCTTTTTTTTGTAAAATGTTTATCTTTATTTTCCAGTTATCACAAGACTTCCATTTAATACAATACAATAACCCATACAGTTATGCAGATAAATGCACAGTCAACCTGAGAAACTCCCCAGGGCATTTCTCTCTTCATGCAGTAGATTCCTGCAATTCTCTTATAAATAAATAACAAGAGAAAAAAGAAAAAAGAAAAAATAACCTCCATTTTGTCTGGTAACTACTTTGCATTGGATATGTTAAAAGAGTGCGATTTCTTTTACGTCGCTAACAAAGGTGGTCTTTGTGTGCTGTAGAAAGTATTTGCTTTAATTTTTATTCCAAAAAAATAATGATCACCTGATAGTATTGCTTCACAGTAAAAAGAAGTTATATCCCAGAAGCAACTCTGTGGCAATTTGTAGCTAGTTACAGAGTTGTGTCTGACTAATTACAGTCATTTCTTTATACAGCTACAAATTTATGGCCTACCAGGATCAGAGACAACATTGGATACATGAGTAGGTAGGTAGTCTCAAAAAGTCAACTGCTCAATGTCTGACACTTGTGTCCCTACTTTGCTTAGTAAGGGTACTTGTACACGGAACCGATATTTGAACACCAGTATTCCTGGCCAAAATTCCTTGCCTTCTTATCTGGCTGACTCAGCTGAGCCACAGCACGGCACGATACACCAGTATATGCTCCGCACAGCCCCGCTAAACTCCGGCTCCACGAATGACAAGATGGTGCCCGGTGGGACACCAGGCAAGGTACAGCCCCCTCCATCTGTTCCAGAAGCCTTCCCCGTCAGCCCTAATTCTGTGGACGAGTTCCCAGCTCCCCTGCAGAGCAACTAGCCTCCTCAGCCAGGTCAGCCCCTGCACCTTCCCAACAGGCAGGAGTGAGCTCCGCTACAATGCCATCCTCAGCCAGGTCAGCCCCTGCACCTTCCTCGCAGGCATGGGCAAGCTCCACAGAAATGCCCTCATCAGCTTGGAAGGGATCAGCTGGATCTGAAGCCACTGCCCTTCTCTCTACCTCTCGGGCTGATTTTGAATCATGGGCATCCAAAATGGAATCATGCCTACATGTGGAGCTAGATGTTTTAAAACTGCAGGTCTCAGCATCAGAAACTGTTGTTTCAGCTCTGACTGTTACTCAGGAGGATCATGCAGGCCGCATCTTGGCACTAGAATCCGCGTCCACGGTTCACCTACAACATTTGCGGCAACATCAGCTCCGCATCAAAGATAGCGAGAAGAGCCGCTGCAGAAACAATATACGGTTCCAAGGTATACCATGGCGACTTCAGGTGCTGATTTAAAACCCATGGTTATAGCTATCCTGAACCAGGTTCTGGGAAGAAAAACTACATCTTCGATCGAACTTGAGGGAGTACATAGAGTGTGTGTGTGTGTGGGGGGGGGGGGTGAGAGGAGACCGCAGTGGCCATCTGGCGTTTTCAGTGTGAATCCCACACTGTTTCTTTCTGGTTTACATAGGAGCCCCACAAAGGTCGCAATCACTGGCTTGGGCTTTTGCTGGATTTATGTGGATAGTCTCTCATTTATGCTTTCTTCTCACAGGTATCGGACTACTGCTCTAGTAGCTGGAGCTCACTCAATTGGTTTATTCCAGATTACGGGTTCCCCCTTGGCTCTTTGCTTGTGAGTCATAGTTAGCTGGGGCCAAGGAGAAACAACTGGTCTGTTAATTAACTGACATACTATATACTACTTTACCTTACTAATTTTTACCACCAGCTGTGGGTTATGCCGGATCTCAGACTAATATGGCCTTGCATGCATTATTTTTTTTTTTTACGACTAGTGTCAGGGACTCCTGAGCTGCATTCCGGACCAGTGTGTTGCTCACTATGCAGCCTGGGTACAATTGACTCCGTGGTGGTAGCTCGGGAGTGCCCAGACCTAAGAATGTGTGATTTATCAGATCTGGAGCTGTTGTCCTCCATTGGTTTACGGAGGCACACCGCTACATATCTTTTGGTTTTTGCCACATATATCTATATGATAGCTTTCTCTTATGCCGCGTACACACGAGCAGGCTTTGACAGACTGAACTCCGAAGGACTTTTCGACGGAGTTCCAACGAAACAGACTTGCCTACACAAGATCACACCAAAGTCCGACTGATTCGAACGTGATGACGTACTACCGGACTAGAATAAGGACGTTCATAGCCAGTAGCCAATAGCTGCCCTAGCGTCATTTTTGGTCCCTCGGACTAGCATACAGACGAACGGATTTTTTTATAGGAATCGAGTCCGTCGGAAAGATTTGAAACATGTTCTATTTCTAAAGTCCATCAGATTTTTCAACTGAAAAGGTCCGATGAAGCCCACACACGATCTAATTGTCTGACGGATTCGTTCCGTCGGACCTTTGCTGTCGAAAAGTCCGGTCGTGTGTACACGGCATAAGACTTGTCTTATGCCAAACTTGCATCACATGATAATACCCATAGTGACTGTTGATCTGGGGCAATTATTCTTTTAATGCTACCCATCTAGGGGGTTTCAGGATTCTTAGGACATGTTCTGTCGTAGTTTATGGTTATATATATATATATATATATATATATATATATATATATATATATATATATATATATATATATATATACCCAAAATACGGGTGTACTATAGTAATGCTGTTTAATTCTGCTATGCTGTCGGGGTCACATCGCGGTCTTCTCTTTTTCGACCTCCTCCCTCCATAGGTTTGGCACGGTAGGTGCCTACCACGTTATATTTCACGTAGTGTCTGCTTTCATGGACACTTTAGAATACTCTGTGACACCCCCTCATAGGTGTTCCCCCTGTTTTCTCCCCCCCTTCTCTTTTTTTGTTTTAGTTACTCACTCTCTTTCCTTCTTGCTTCCGTTCCCACCCATTCTTTTCTTCCCCCTCCTCTTCCTCCCTCCCCCCTTTCTTTTCCTTTTCTCTCCCTTCCTCCTCTTTCCGATCCCCTCCCTTGCCTCTTCTTATTTTTGGGTTTACAACCCATACACCATGGCTCACACAGTGGTTTCTCATCCATGACTAAAATTCAGCTCCTACAATGTCAACGGCCTCAATATCACCTTCAAACGAGGGCACATCTTATATCAGATGCACACACATCAACTAAATGTGCTTCTCCTACAAGAGACGCACTTTCACTCAGAGTCCTCTCCTTCCTGCTCCAAAAGATATTTTACAAGATGGTTCCATAGCACTAACTCGTTTCAGAAAGCCAAGGGAGTTTCTATAGCTTTTCATAAAACTCTTCCAATTGAACTGCTTGATCATTTGTCCGACCCACAGGGAAGGTACGTCTTTGTGAAATTCTCACTATGGGGCACTAAATTCACGGTAGCTAACGTATACCTGACAAATGTTAATCAAGCCCTTATGCCTTTGCAGTATTTGAAGGTCCTTTCTGGATTTATGGAGGATAAACTCATTCTGGGAGGGGACTTTAATACCCCTTGGAACCGCTTTTGGATTTCTCTACATCTAGGTCCTCTATACCTTATTCTAAGTTGCAGATTCTGAAACGTGCATTCTAAGACCTTCACCTGGTTGACGTATGGAGGGTGCTGTTCTTATAGTCGCATCGACTATTTTCTCATTGACCATAGTTGTCTAGACTGGTCCCCTGAGTGTAATATCGATGCAATGGTCTGGTCTGACCACTCTCCTGTATATTTGGTGTTTTCACTCCCCTCCACCCCTGTGAGGGAGTGGACCTGGCCCTTAAATGATTCCTTGCTCGAGAACCCAGAGTGTGCTAGACGCGTCTTGGAGACCATCTCCAATTTCTTGACAGACCACACTGTGGATACCACTCAGCTCCCCATTCAATGGGAGGCGTTAAAAGCAGTATTATCTTTATTAAGCTGGGTGTCCGTTTAAAGAAAGAGCACTCGGCTGCCATAGTAAATGTGATTAAAAAACTCAGAACCCTGGAAATGCAACACAAGCATTACCTGATGATGAAGACCCTTACGGAGGTCACCTCAGCCCAGTTACAGCTTCGTGATTTCTACGAGAACTCCGCTCGCACTATTGCTGATAAGCTTGCTTTTCACCATTACAAATTTAAGGACAAGTGTGGCAAATCACTAGCCCGTTCCTTTCACACGAAACGCTCCTCCACCTTTATATCACATATCCAGGGTATGAATGGGGAAGTGCTGTCCTCTCCATCCGAGATAAATCAGGCATTTAGGGATTTTTACCAGTCCTTATACCACATACCTCCTGCTCAGTCTTCAAGCTTTACTTTGGAGGAAGAAAAGATGTCCTGTATTGCTGAGACCGCACTCCATGATAAAATCAGTGATCTTGAGATGCCCCACTCTGAGGATGAGGTTGCTAAGGCCATTGCTGCAACACCATCTGGCAAGAGTCCGGGCCCTGACGGATTTACTCCCAAATTTTACAAACTCTTTGCCACCCCTCTTAACCCCTTCCTGACTATAGTTTTCAACCTTTTATCGGAGGGCTCAGTGTTCACTCCGCAGACACTTTAAGCATACATTTCTCTCATTTCCAAGCCCGATAAAGACCCAACCTTATGCGCAAACTTCAGACCTATCTCCCTAATTGGTGTCGATCTAAAAGATCTAAAAGTATACGCCAAGGTGCTCGCTAACAGGCTACAATCATTGCTACCCAGTTTGATCCACCTGGATAAAGTTGGATTCGGTCGGGAAGCTAGGGATAACACTCTGAAAACCCTTCTCCTAACTGAGTATGCCCATGCCCATGACATTCCTCTATGCCTTCTAACTGTCGATGCTGAGAAGGCATTCGATCAAGTGGACTGGCAATTTTTCCATTTAACACTGCAGCAGATAGGGCTGGGCCCACATATGATGTCAAGGATAATGTCCTTGTACTCTACTCCATCTGCTAGGATTGGAATCAATGGATCTTTGTCTCCATCATTTTTAAATTTACAATGGAACACACCAGGGCTGCCCTCTGTCCCCTCTCCTATACGTTCTTACTATGGAACACCTAACAACCCCACTGTTCAGGGTGTTATGGTGGGCCCTATACACACGTACCCATTTGCGTATGATCTGCTTCTATTTTGACACAACCTCAGACGTCCCTACCCTCCATAAAGCTAGAGTTCCAGAAATTTGGGGTAGTTAGTAATTTCAAAGTAAATTATAACAAATCGGAACTCCTTAATATATCCCTATCGTAGACGACTTTCAACACCTCTCATCTACTTCCTCTTTTAAGACTGGTTCTGCCTCTATCCGTTATCTTGGGATTCAAATACCAGCAGACGCATCCCAGCTCTTCTCCCAGAATTTTACCCCCCCTGCTTCTCAAAACGCAGGCGAACTTGTTGTAGTACGCCTCCAGATGGCTCTCATGGCTAGGCAGGGTGAATGCCCTGAAAAATGGATGTTCTTCCTCGTTTTTTGTAACCATTTCAGACAATCCCTATCCAAATACCCACCTCGTATTTCTGGAAACTCCGCCAGATGTTTTCCAACTTCATATGGAACGCGGCACGTCCTAGAATACGTTATGAAACACTATCTCTCCAAAAATCCCGAGGTGGAGCCCGAGCTCCGGATGCCTCCATATACCATAAGGCAGCAGCCCTTACTCGAGTGTCAGACTGGTTCCATCATTCCTCCTCTAAGCTTTGGATCCAATTGGAAAACCACATGAACCCTTTTGATCTTTGTGCCCTTCCCTGGACTCCATCCACCCTTCGCAAGGGCCCTTCTCTCCTACGAGATCTTACTCGTCAGACGATCCACATATGGGATCACTTGACTACTACTTGCAACACTTCTAAACCTTTTGGACCCATGACGCCTTTCTTTGGGACCCCGGCCTTTCCACCAGCAATGTGCATGGCGGAATACGGGCCTTGGAATAAGGACAGTCACAGGAGACTTGCTCAAGTTCTTCGAGCAGATCCGTCACTAACAGCAGCTACACCTTCCACTTCGTTCCCAAGCCATCGACACAGTGGTTCCAGAGGCAACAAGTAATGTCCTACATCTGTACTGTCCCTACCATATTGGACATTCTTGCCAACCCGACAGATATTGAACATATGTTCCTTCAGGAAAATCCTCCCCGTCATGTTGTCTCCCAACTTTATTCACTATTACTGAATGCTCTGTCCCCAGACCTTCCTCCCTACACACGAGTATGGGAGACAGAGCTACGACACTCTATTTCCCTCGCAGATTGGAAAAAGCATTTTGTTTTAACTCATAAACTCTACCTTGCCACTACAACTCAAGAAAAGTGTTTTCAACTGGTGACTAGATGGTATGGATGCCCGTCAACCATCCACCATGCAGTGCAAAGTGGATTTGCCTTTAGTAAATAACCCCCATTGCAGCAAAGTGTAATTTCTTCAGTGTTGTCGCATGAAAAGATATAATAAAATATTTACAAAAATGCGAGGGGTGTACTCACTTTTGTGAGATACTGTACATATATATATATATATAGATATATATATATATCTATATATATATATATATATAACTATATATTTTATTTATTTTTTTTTTTTTTGGTGTTTCTATATTAAAATTTCAAGCGCTTTACTGGTTTTCAGTTTTCTTCAGACTCAGCCAATGACGACTTTTGACACGCATTAACCTTCAGCAGCTGATGAGAAGTGACAGAATAAGTAGAGAAAGCACCGGCTTCACTTTGCTCTGGTGACAGCGTGAGTCATAACACACATTGTCAGTGTACATAATGTCAGCACCAACCAGCAGCCAATCAGAGCAGTTTTAGACAGTAGACTGCAGTCCAGTGAAAAACGATCTTGTGTTCTGGTTCTTGCCTTTTATATATGATCATAATGTAGGGACTATAATGTCCTGCATAGAAGATATGCGTTTTTCTTTTTAGTTGTAAAAGTTCAGCTGACCCTTCATTACAGATGTACTGTTTTTTACACGTCTGCAGGAAGTCAACATTTTCTCCTAAGGCTCTGTTCACATATAAGCAGGTCCAGTTTCTGTGCAGAGTCCGGCATGGTTTCCATTCAGCGGTTCATGTGTGAATTTGACACTTAATCGCACCTGAACTGGACTAAATGCACAGGACCCTTTTTTAATTCGCACCACAACCGGCCTGCATATATGTGAAACATTAAAAGCGAGTCTGGTTTACATGTTATGCGAATCAGAAGCAGTTCTGATTTGCACATATGTGAACTGAGCCAGTTCATAAATACTCTGGGCTGTACTTCAAATAATTTGCCTTAATCGGCTACTTAGTTTTGCTACGACCACAAATCTGTTGGCAAGCGGTTTTCAACAATTTTTATAAAGTCTATGCCTCGTACGCATGATCGGATTCTTCGCTAACAAAACCGTGGAATTTTGTCCGAAGAGTGTTGGCTCAAGCTTGCATACACACGGTCACACAAATGTTGGCCAACAATTACGAACGTAGTGACATACTAGACGTACTACGTGGTTTTTCAGCTCTGTTGCACCACCCTTTGGGCTCCTTCTGCTAATTTAATGTTAGTAGAAGTTTGGTGAGTGTTGATTCGCGCTTTTCTTTTCGCGTTTTTCATTTTGTGCTTTTCAGTTCATTTCTGAACGGCCCTTTGTCAACCACACATGTTGCGGAATTGGAGGACACGACGTGTTATTTATTTTTGGCCTTGGAGTTATTGCTTTGACATAATTTTTTTGTTTGAATAATGATTTGATTTGGTATATTTTCTATATTTTTGGATGCGGAGAATGCATTTTTGGTTAAGTTCTATTGGCAGATAGCATGTCTAATTTTGTTTTTTTTTTCTAATGCACAATAAAAAAATTGTGTAGAATAATACTTGGCTATGTGTTTTACTTCAAATGACAATTTGGGAGTAGGCAGTTACATTTTAAAAAATACAATGTAAAATTGACAAGGGACACCAACATAGTTGTATATTTGTTCTTAAAAACTAGGGAATAATGGTGTTGTGGTAACTTGCACAAATAAAAAAAAAAAAAAAAAAAAAAAACATAATATTATTCTTGATATCACTAGGAAAAAAAAAGCCCTTGAAAATTCATTTGCAATAACTCCATCAGTATCACCAGCAAAGCAGCTTCATTATTATCCCATTAAAGAAGAAGAGAATGTGCGCTGCATTTGGAGATTTCATAATTTGTAGCGCCATGAATGTTAATTCCCCATTACGAACGCTAGTTTACAGGACCAACCGCTTCTGCTTCTGAGCATGTGTGTTTGTACTTTGGACTTTGTCCGACGGACTTGTGTACACACGATCAGAAAGTCCGACAACACACATATGTTGGCGGAAAATTTGAAAACATGCTAGCCAACATTTGTTGGTGGAAAGTCCGACAACAATTGTCCGATGGAGCATACACATGGTCGGATTGTCCGCCAACAACCTCACATCCAACATTTCCCGTCGGAAAGTCTGATCGTGTGTACAGACCTTAAGTGCAGCCTAAATCACAAGCAAAAATCAGTACAAGGGACATAACTTACAGACAGTAGGATGTGTGTCTTGTGCCGATTCATCTTCTGTTTCTGAAAATCTTCATCCATTCTGTCCCCCCACTGTCATACTATTTCGGTGAGACAAAGGACAGAAGTAAACTCTGCTTTTTGACTTGTACCTACAGATAAGCCTATAATAATGCTTACTTGTAGGTGCAGTGAATGTCTCCTAAACTTGTGGTGTTTACAAGATATTCACACTTGAAGCAGCTGATGACATCACCACCACATGTGCACTGTGCTCTGAATGGACAGCCCACCAAGTGGGCTGTCAATGCAGAGTGCTGTGCCGCAACCGTAACTCCCATGCGCGAGTGACCTCATTTGCGATGCTGACATTCAAACAGCCAACTCGGAAAGAAGACTAGGGGAAGATGGAAGTGCCGACAGCGTGCTGGAGGGCTTCAATTTAGTATGCGTTGCATACTAGCACATTATGGCTTGAACCACCCAGAGGCCCACATTTTGTTTTTTAGTTCAGGAGCTTACTACTGCTTTAATACAACTAAGGAGTTGTCACATGCTTGCGTCAAGAAAGTCTGACTATGCCTACACTTTCCTCCCAGCGCCAGCATTCATAGAAGCTGTATTACAGCTTCTATAAATGGAACATGATTCATGAAGCGAGAGTGGTGAACCTATTAATCATCCACCCATCCTCCATTCACAGATCCGGTTTCATTCATAGAAGCTGTAGTATGGCTTCTATGAATCTAGAACAAGACTTGTGAGGTCTTTTCACAAAGCCTAGCATGTAAATGTTCACAGTGTATGCCTCATCTTTTAAGGTGTCTATAGAAAGAACTGTTTGTGTTGATCACTACGTTTTTTACTTTCAGAGAAGTTTTGGAAAGTGAAACCTAAACCCAAGTTAGTTATGGAACACAGGCAGTCTTTGTTGGAGACATTTTGATAAACTTACAAAAGGAAAGGACTATGATGTATCATGTCAGTCAACTTCAATGTAGCCAAATTATTGTTATATAATGTAAAGCAGACTGTACCACAATGACAACAGTGTAGCAGTGTAGATTATATAACATACTACACAGTGTACATAATTATGAAGCATAAACATTTTTTAAAATACAGAGCTGAGTAATTTAGAATTTTTCAACATAGTGCACACTGCAGAAAAGTGGACTATATATCGTACAGCACAGTGCAGACATTGAAAAGGTGTGAAGTAAATTACAAACTATAGTGGAGAAATGTAGAGTAAATAATGTATTCAACAGCATATGCAGTGCAAAAGTGTGGAGAACAAAAAAGTACTGTACAATGTATGTAGTGGTGGGATGTATAATAGAGTAGTGAATGGTGTAAATTCCAATATGTGTTTTTGATTACAGTATTTTAGTAACCCCAGGTGAGAAAGGGTCTGAAGGCAGTACAATTACTGCTAGTGATTTTTTTGTTATAGATACTACAGCACTGATGACTTTTTGAGATTTTCTACTGCAATCAATCTTATAAAATAAAGCAGCGTAATAGGCAATGTTATTGAACAGAGACCAATGACAACAACACACAATTATGCATACTTTAGGAAGATCAGCAAAAAATGATTTAGGATTGTTGGTTCGGGCGTGAACATCACTCTTGGCCTTAATGAATAAACTCAGTCATTTTTTGCCTTTTACAGAAGGTGATTTACCTTTTACAGAGCTGGGGATTCCTGTAGTGTTGGAGGACAGGCCAGGTGCTCCTCGGCAAGCTCGTTCCAAGCTGTTGTGTTGCTTTGCTAGCTGCTCAATTGTCTCTTCCAGACGGACCCTTTGCTCACGTTCGTACTGTAAAGCACGGTGCCATTTGCGACTGTGGGTTTCTGCTAACTCCAAAAAGTCGCGACATGCCTGTAAGAGAATGAAACCCCCAGTCTTTATTTGGTCTGTACAAAAAATGATGTGAATAGTCATAATAAATCACTATAGTTAAAGACTTAGTGTAGTATATCTTAAACAAATTATTAACAGCAAAGTGCACCTCTAGCCAAGAGTAGGGAACCGGCCTTTTTTTTATTTTATTTTGTTACCTCTGCCCTGTTTGAGAAATCTTCTTTTCCAAAGATAAGAAGGTAGAGAGAGAAAATGCCATCTTAGACAGTTGTCACCGCAACAATTGGCCCTTCTCCTCGTCCTAGTGACACCTGTAACATTCTGGATTCTCCTTCACCTTCTGTCCTGGTAAAAAATGGTCATTAAGACAAATGGAAAGGGTGGTCCTGTAAAAAAAAACCTTACGGTCATAGATACTCCTTAAATGTTAGAAAATAAAGTGTCTTAACACAAGTACCAAGTACTAAGTCCCCGAAGCAAGGTTGTACATTGTGTTAGAAGGAATATACAGTTACATTAGCATTTATCATGTGTTTCTAGAGTGCAGGGCCTAGCAGTTTATCAGATTATAAGGACCTTTTCTCTAAAAAAAAAAAAAAAAAAATTTATATATATATATATATATATATATATATATATATATATATATAAATTATGCAGAATAAAGATTAAGCAGGTTTAAAATCGGGGCTGCATCTATAGTTTCCTTCATGTACTCCATACAAAAACCTTCACTATTCTCCCTAGACCGGTTGTTTGTCCCCTTGCCCCCACTTCCCTGCCATCGTAAGGGCAAAATTTGTATCAGTCATCAATGGTCACCGCATAACCTCAACCTTGGTGACTGATAATGACCAACAGGTTATCTATAACATCTTAAGGTGTAACTAAACCCACAACAGTCAAATCTGTCTGTATATGCAGCATAGCATGCTTGTTATACTAACTGTGGAACTTAAGGGGATAATCCTCTGCATTGTGTAAAAAGGCTCTTTTATCCTGTATGCACAGATCCTTTCCTCCTGCATTGTCTATCTGGGGAAAGCCAGCTGACACAGGCAGGGTAGCCAACCTGCACATGCTCAGTTGTGTCTTTTATGCTGGAGAGAACATTTACTTGTTGATCAGGGCTAGCCAGGTCACATTATATTGACATCACACATGTGGGCATGTATACAGGCTGAAGTGGAAATCTCCTCCTTCCTGAACTCTCAGCACTGGAGAAACTGTGCAGTTTATCACTGACAATGGTATACAGATCTGCCCAAAAGGTATATAGTGGCAGCATTTTAATGTAAAAAGAAGAGTTATAAGCTGTGGGCACTGTGGGGGGGCAGATATATTTTGTTTTGCTTGTAGCAGACATATATTAGGGGCACACTTAAAGTGGAACGGAATTGAAGAAATGAAGATCTGCTATCTTACATGGGACATTTAGAATCTGAAAAACAGCAGTTTACTTGCCTCTACCAAGATGACAGACATGGTAAGTCAGTAATTGAGAAAGATCAGCTAAAGGGAGACCTCAAGAAATACTGGTAACTAGCCATTTGCCTTCTGCCTGCCTGCTCCTCCATCCCTCCCATCACCTTTTATGTAGCTGAAGGGGAGAAGCAAAGGGGAATAATATAGCGTGTCATGAGGGAGATCTCTTCATCTACTTCCAAGATGGTGGCTCCCAGTAGCAGTCTCAGGGCTATTGGATGTCCACATAAGGGGTGCTTTTCCAGGTAAATAACATTCATAAAAATACAAGAAATGCACATATAATTCTATCAGGAGATGATTGTTGAAATGAATGACCCGGTGACAGGGTCTCTCTAAATAGCATGCATGGTTTCAATGTCCTTGTTTGTACCCAAAAAAAAAAAACATGTACAATTTGCTTGTTACCATATACGGACTGTAAACAGCAGTGTCTACAAAGTGCACGCCACATAATCCCTAGAACACATGGACACAGCTGCATTTTGAAGGCACAGTCAAGTCATTGAGAGTGTACTAAATTCATACATTTCCTGACACAGTGAAAAGTTAGGTAATAAATGCTTTTTTATTTTCTTTTTCTACTTTTTACTAAACAATACACACAGATGTGAAACTAAGAAATGCTCTTAGAATTTCTATAAATGCTCATATTAAATTCACATGCCATTTTAATAGGTGCTGATTGGAAGCAATGAAACATGGACATAGTGACTACAGACATGGTCTACTACAATGTCGTATATTACATGAGCATATCAAATTTAATAGAAGATTCCAAAACCTTCATGGAAAACCACTTTGCTAGACATATGTGGTTTTCTAGCTGAAACAGGCCTGAAAGAGGACAAAGCAATTTGACATTACAGAGTGATATATCTGGGATCATGTATGCGTAGGAAACAGAAACTAGAGATTTCTTCCTCCTTGTACCTTTCTTCTGTGGACTTCCTTACTTTGATGACACAGCACTTGGCCTTGCAAGGGAGGGGGCTGCTGTGGGACTATTGTTGCATGTGCATTGTCACCAATACCATTTTCCTTTGAAGGATAAATATACATATCTAGTTTCTTATCCATTTACAGTATCTCAAAAAAAATGAGTAGACCCCTCATATTTTTGTAAATATTTTATTATATCTTTTCATGTGACAACACTGAAGAAATTACACTTTGCTACAATGTAAAATAGTGAGTGAACAGCTTGTATAACAGTGTAAATTTGCTGTCCCCTCAAAATAACTCAACACACAGCCATTAATGTCGAAACTGCTGGCAACAAAAGTGAGTACACCCCTAAGTGAAAATTTCCAAATTGGGCCCAATTGGCTATTTTCCCTCCCGGTGTCATGTGACTAATTAGTGTTACAAGGTCTCAGGGGTGACTCTGGAGTAGGTGTGTTAAATTTGGTGTTATTGCTCTCACTCTCTCGGACTGGTCACTGGAAGTTCAACATGGCACCCCATGGCAAAGAATTCTGAGGATATGAAAAAAAAGAATTGTTGCTCTACATAAAGATGGCCTAGGCTATAAGAAGATTGCCAAGACCCTGAAACTGAGCTGCAGCACAATGGCCAAGACCATACAGCGGTTTAACAGGACAGGTTCCACTCAGAACAGGCCTCGCCATGGTCGACCAAAGTGGAGTGCACGTGCTCAGCATCATATCCAGAGGCTGAATTTGGGAAATAGATGTATGAGTGCTGCCAGCATTGCTGCAGAGGTTCTAGGGGTGGGGGGGTCAGCCTGTCAATGCTCAGACCATACACCGCACATTGCATCAAATTGGTCTGCATGGCTGTTGTCGCAGAAGGAAGCCTCTTCTAAAGATGATGCACAAGAAAGCCCGCAAAGTTTGCTGAAGACAAGCAGACTAAGTACATGGATTACTGGAACAATGTCCTGTGGTCTGATGAGACCAAGATAACTTTATTTGGTTCAGATGGTGTCAAGCGTGTGTAGCGTTAACCAGGTGAGGTGTACAAAGACAAGTGTGTCAAGCATGGTGCTGGGAGTGTCATTGTCTGGGGCTGCATGAGTACTGCTGGCACTGGGGAGCTACAGTTCATTGAGGCAACTAGGAATGTGAAAAAGAGCATGATCCCCTCCCTTTTGGAGACTGGGCCTCAGGGCAGTATTCCAACAAGATAACGACCCCAAACACACCTCCAAGACGACCACTGCTTTGCTAAAGAAGCTGAGGGTAAAGGTGATGGACTGGCCAAGCATGTCTCCAGACCTAAACCCTATTGAGCATCTGTGGGGCATCCTCAAATGGAAGGTGGAGGAGCGCAAGGTCTCTAACATCCGCCAGCTCCATGATGTCGTCATGGAGGAAATGGAAGAGGACTCCAGTGGCAACCTGTGAAGCTCTGGTGAACTCCATGCCCAAGAGGGTTAAGGCAGTGCTGGAAAATAATGGTGGCCACATAAAATATTGACACTTTGGGCCCAATTTTGAAATTTTCACTTAGGGGTGTACTCACTTTTGTTGCCAGCTGTTTAGACATTAATGGCTGTGTGTTGCGATATTTTGAGGGGACAGCAAATTTACACTGTTATACAAGCTGTACACTCACTACTTTACATTGTAGCAAAGTGTCATTTCTTCAGTATTGTCACATGAAAAGATATAATAAAATATTTACAAAAATGTGAGGGGTGTACTCCCTTTTGTGAGATACTGTACATACAATTTCATTAGCTCCTACAGATTATGTTTTATATATTAAAGGTCTATGAGGTACACAATCAAATGATGTAGCAAAATCAAGCAAAATCAAGATAAACTACATCTACCGGACTTCCACCATCCAATTTTTCACTTACTTTCTTATAGAACGATAATAGGTTGCTGTGACAAGAACAGACTTTCGTAAGTCCATGCTGGTTGTCATTTATGATTCATTAACACAGACACATTTTTGAATTGAGTCCCTTCCTATTCTCTGAAATACCTTACATACTACTGATGTTTGGCTGACTGGTCTGTAGTTTGCTGGTATACATCTCGATCCCCTTTTGTAAATAGGTACCACATTTGCTCTACTTCAATCAATTGGTTCCATTCCAGTCAGTAATGTCCTTTAAAATAAATTGTGGCATGGTTATAAGTGAGCCAAGTTCCCTATGGATTTGCAGGTATAAGCCATCTGGACCTGGTGATTTGTTCATATTAGGTTTCTCTAGAGTGTTTTGTACCTGGTTTTCTGTCATCCACAGAGGTACCTTCCTTAGTATTACTGTAACGACTATCAAACCCATCTTTTTCATCTCTAAAAATTGAAGGGGAAAAAATAATTTAATACATTTTCCTGTTATTTGTGACCAATGTCCCATATTCATCTGTTATGGGGGCTATGTGTTCCTTTTTTATTATTGATATATTTGATATTTTGATTTATTTTCCCCTTTTCTCTCTTACATTTCTTGTTTTACACCTTGTAAATCTGGAATGCTGAGAGTGTTCTACTTTTTACTTTTTTTTTTACTTTTTAAAGACCCGTTTGTTCTCATTTATTTATTTTTTTACACTTGAATTTAGCCATTTAGGTTTTCATTTTGCTCTCTATGTTTGTTACCCAATAGAATACAACGACTAATGCACAAAAACCTATTATTGAAGTAAAACTAGCCAACAGCTTGTGAAATCTGAACTTTTTTTAAAATCTGAACTAACTTGGAGCATATTTGCTCCAAGTCAGCATGTTAGTAGGCAGGAAAGCAAGGCTCAGGATGACACAGCAGATCGTGCATCTTTAAAAGGTATCCAGAAGTGGCAGCTGCCGCATTTTTATCCTCATGAGTTCATTATAAGTATTGACTGGGGAAAAGCTGCAGAGAATCCTGCTCATGTGTGATTAGCATGTAGAAGAAAATGAAGCCAGTAAGAAAAAAAGTGTGGTCACAGCTTTAGTCAAGTGGGAGATTTCACCCTGAATTGTAATCTCATTTCACTGTGGAATATAAAAACAGGAATCCCTGTTCTGGTGATCTTACACCATTTAATTACAATGTGATTTTATGTATAGGTGTGCTTCCAAATAAATTTTAATTATAAACTTCTATACCATAAAGTGCAAATGATTATTAGCAATATGTAAATCACCTAAATTGATATAACATACTATTCCTTAATGCATAAATGTAAAGGAAAAAGTGCTATTGCAAAGTATACGAACAAATGTTAATATAGTTGTGGTCTATCTCTTGCAGTGTCCTTGCAGTCTTCAATATGTTGGAAGGACCTTGTGGGCACTACAGGTCAGAATTAATAAACATATAGGCCACATCAGGAAGGGGTTTAAGGGCCATAATTTGTCCAAACATTATAGACTACACCACAATAGGCATCCCTCTTCTCTTACACTTGTTGGCATAGAAAGATATTATTTACACTGGAGAAGAAGTCACTGCATCCGCGGAATCTCCCCATTTGAGACTCATTGGATATATTCACTCAAGACATATTATCCATATAGACTTACCAAAGAATGGGATCTCAATAGCTTTATTATTAATAGTGAAAATAAAAGAAATGCTTGTATTACGACTCTTGTCCTGTAACTTCTATCTGATGGCGTTTACTTATTTTGTGCAATTTTTTATGTGATGTTTTTGGTTTTAATGTATTCACTTTTTTTAGTTATAAATACTAGTTTTAAATAGAAGTACAATATTCTACCTGAGCACTAGATGGAGTCAGGCAGATTTTTTGTATTTATGATCCTCAGTGAGGAGATTCACAATCAAGGCACATTTAATTCCATAATTTTTTTTATGCTTATGCCCCAGTTGTCATCTTTTAAGAGGGTACCGGAATAAAGTGTTGTTATTTTTATTCACACTGAGCTGGCGCCCTGTTTTCTCCTTTTATTTCTGTTCTTGGGGAATCCAATACCTCAACAAGGAGCTGCCGTCTTGTGTCATTTCTGTCGTCACCACCTGCCGTTTTTTCCCATTGTCGTTGACTTCCCGTGGTTTCACCCATTGATAGACTACATGGACTTGATTCATTATTATAATTTTATTGTATGTTCTCATTAGTCTGCATAGTTTTATCTTGATTTTTATTTCTATCTTATTACATATAGATCTCAATCCAGTGTCAGTGAGTGCTGACTCACTTACTTTCAGTTACTGAATTGTTTGCATTCTAAAAAGAAAAATGACTACTTTTACATATCGCAGCAGCAGCATCAAAATACATGGGCCAATAAAAAATAGAGGTTATATATTTTCCATTTTTACAAACTGGTACAGACTAGTATTCAAGAATTTCTCTTCCTTTAATGTGACCCCAGTACTGACAGAGAGCGGCATTAAGATGCTGTGCAGGTGCCCAATGTCCTCTTTATTAACCAATGATGTCATTAGCTGTAGGGATATCAGTGGCTGGCTCACACAGTACCTAAGGTTGTAATGCTGCCCAATAAAAGCCTGTTACTTTGTGAAACAAAAAAGCAGGCTTGATCCGCTTGCTGGCTTGATGAAAATTTTTCCCATTTTGCCAAGGCACCCTTGAAGAACCCAGAAGGCACCCTAGTTAAAAAAGGCTGCTGTAGATTTTGGCATGTAGAGAAACTGGCTCTATCCTCATAGATAGAATTAGGAATTCAAACTCTATTCCAAGAGGTGCATTTCACAAGATTATGGAAGTTATCTTGAACCATGTGCATGAAAGTACTATACCTTGCATTACCATTCTGACCACCAATCAAAATCTTATACAACAAAACTGAAGACAACATTATCATATCAGTGCAATATGAAACAGAGCTGATCCCTACAATGGAAAGGAAAAATGCTTTATAACAGAGTCGTGTGTTGTACTATAAATATCTTTCCCCTGTGGAGAGTAGCACATTACAGCTATCATTTGGCTTTCATGGCAGAAAGAAATGTGAATCTATATTTGAACACGGAAATAGAACAACTTCCTCCCAGCAATATAGACATTAATAAGTGATGCCATTAGTAAACATGAGCTCCATGTGGGACTCACATTTTCTTGCCTGAAAACATTCATATTCGAATGAACAAAACAAGAATGACAAAAGGGAAACATTGTCTAAAGATGTCATGTTTGGAGGAGTCGCCAAGAAATCACCGAGGGCTGCACCAAAGATTATAATAGCTATTCAACTGGCTAAACACAGTTATTTTATAGTGGTGGTACTGATTTTAAAAAAGAGATACGGTATTATACTGAAGGTATTAAAGTGGAGTTCCGCCAAAAAAAAATAAAAGTCAGCAGCTACAAAAAGTATAGCTGCTGACTTTTAATAATCATACACGCACCTATCCCACGGTCCAGCGATGCGGGCGTACGAAGCCCCGCTCCTCTCCTCCTCCTCTTCCAGCATTCTTACTGTGGGCGCCCGGCTGTGGCTTCACAGCCGGGCACGCACTGCCCATGCGTGTGCTGCACGCTGTGAATGGCCAGGCAATCTTCTGGGACATGTGACGTGTCCCAGAAGATTGCAGGGAGGGAGGGGGGAGAGGTAAATTTCCTTCGGGCGCCATAGAGCCCTGGGAGGAAGTGGAAGCTGGATGCCTCTAAACAGAGGGTATCCATCCCTCCCCCCCCCAAAAAATGACGTGCCAAATGTAACATGTCAGGGGGTCACCGTCACTTAAAGCTGAAGTTCCATTCTTGGGTGGAACTCCGCTTTAAGAGGGATGGTTTCTGCTTCAGCTGTTAACATTTAAAATACCATGAACACAGACGTAACCGAGTTGAGCTGAATGGCCACTGATCTAGTTTACAGAAAGCTGCAAGTTGAATCTAGTTTTAAAGGTTCTGACACAATTTTGTACAATGTACAGTTTTTTAGTCACATGCTATAAACCTTTTGCATGTGTCAATGAAGTCCTAACGATGCCTGGGCGGGACTGTGAGCGGCGCCGGAAAGAGCCGAGAACACTCGACTGTGTATCTCGGCGGCACTAGTTCAGCTCCGCCGAGTCCCTCCGAACTCCACGGCGCCATATTTAAAACTACACGCTATGTGAATGTCGGCTGCGATCGCTCCGATAGATCACAGATAGCAGGGGATCGGCGTATAACACGCACCCACGATTTTCCCCTGATTTTAAGGGGAAAAAAGTGCGTGTTATACGCCGATAAATACGGTACTTCCTGGGGTGCCAACCCCTGGATTCACACCAGGAGACATATGCTTTCCAGACTCTATAATCTATGATTCCCGGAAGACAGCTTCTCTGCATTAACCAAGGTAAATACCACTGGACCTGACAGCCCACGCTTCTTCAGAATGTGAGTCTCAATAGCCAAACTGTTAAATTTATCGTTTGTAAGGTAGAATGGAATACCGGACCTTGCGAAAGAAGGTCTGGACGTTGCGAGAGAAGGTCTGGATGTGGTGGTAGGGTCCATGAGTCCACTACCGCCATCTTTTAGGTGGGTACAGGTGAGAAGCCTGGATGGCTCAGCAGACAGGCCCAGCAGACTGGATGGATGAGCAGACAAGCTCAGCAGACTGGATGGAAGTCCAGGAACGTCAGACAGGCCGGGTCAGAAAGCAGGCTGGCAGCAGAGGTACAAAAGGAGCAGGCAGAGGGATCGTCAAACAAGCCGGGTCAAAAACAGAAGCAGATATCAGGTTTTCAGGGAACACATACACAGAGCTGCAGAGCAAACAGCAATGATGCAAGTGTCAGACAGGTTTAAATAACCCGCCAGACACTAACGAGTGCATGTGCGCACAGACACCCGCAATCGTGCACCGATGGGTCTAATCTGCCTGTTACTGGCAGGATCTTCATGACAGACGGAGACCTACATCAGGTGCCCCCAGCGGAGTCCCTCCTTACATCTGGTACCCCCAGTGGAGTCCCTACTTACATCTGTGTCCCCGTCAACGGAGTCCCTCCTTACATCTGTGTCCCCATCAGCAGAGCCCCTCCTTACATCTGTGTCCCCATCAGTGGAGCCCCTCCTTACATCTGTGTCCCCATCAGTGGAGCCCCTCCTTACATCTGTGTCCCCTTCAGCGGAGCCTCTCCTTACATCTGTGCCCCTGTCAGCGGAGCCCCTCCTTACATCTGTGCCCCCGTCAGCGGAGCCCCTCCTTACATCTGTGCCCCCGTCAGCGGAGCCCCTCCTTACATCTGTGCCCCCGTCAGCGGAGCCCCTCCTTACATCTGTGCCCCCGTCAGCGGAGCCCCTCTATACATGTGTCCCCAGTGGAGCCCCTCCTTACATCTGTGTCCCCAATGGAGCCCATCCTCACATCTGTGTCCCCAGCGGAGCCCATCCTCACATCTGTGTCCCCAGCGGAGCCCCTCCTTACATCTGTGTCCCCAGCGGACTCCCTCCTTACATCTGTGTCCCCAGCGGAGTCCCTCCTTACATCTGTATCCCCAGCAGAGCAGCAGGGTCCTCCTCATATTTGTGTCCCCGGCAGCACAGCACTGCTTTAAGCCGCGTTTGTAGCTAGTTCCTGGCTTTCTCCATGTGCTCAGTGGAGAGGGGAGGGGCCTCAGAAACCAATCCGCTTCCAGGTTTTCTTGTCAAAGCATAACTGAACAAGCTGAAGTTAGAAGCTGATTGGCTACCATGCACAGCTGCACCAGATTTTGATTGCTCCAGTTTTAGTACATGTCCCCCATTGAATAGAACATGTCTTAAAAAAAGAACACTTTGCATGGCAATTTAAACACTTCTATACTTAAAGCAGAGTTCCACCCAAAAATGGAATGTTCTCTTTAAGCACTCCTGACCCCCTGACATGCCACATTTGGCTTGTCAATTTTGTGGTGGGGGTACTAAGTTTTGACAGGTACCCAGCTCCCACTTCTGCCGATGGTGCACAGTGGAAGTTCTCCTCTCTCCCCTCCCTCCCTGCAATCTTCTAGGACACGTCACAGGTCCCAGAATGCAGACCTGTGTCTGTAATTCTGCACAGGCCATAGAGGGAGCAGTATCTGTAGTCTGTGGCCAATAAATGATGCTGAATATGTGTTTGACGCAAGAGCACAATCACTGGACAGCTCCAGCCATGATTAATTTAACATGTGACATTTTCACAATGGGGCTAGATAAAATAAGAACTAAAACAAAATTCAACCTAACCAACTGTGTAAGAGTAAACAGTTTTTTGCTTCAACAAACACAAAAAAACTTCAGTTCACAATTAATATTATTTAATAAGTATTTGGGGTGGTAAAAAGGTCTCTTGTAAGAGGTATGCTTGCTAAAAGCACCTACAGACACAAGAAAATCTTTAGTCTGACTACAACTGTATGTTATCTCTGTGGACTTTCCCAGACCATGGCCAAGCATACAGTATATGGGGAAAGCATTCATCAACCATGTTGGATATTTCCGACTCCACTCCCCATGTTTGTTCTTTTATTTAAATGATTCTTTAGTGGCCACACCATACACAGTTGGAATGTATGTAGGTAAGTACATTTCTAAAGACATTTCCAGGAAGAAATGTTGTTAGATGTGTTGAAAGGAGCTTACATACCTTCAAAAATATTGTAAAAAGTTGTAAAAATATGCATTTAAACTTAGTGAACACATGCAGCCAAAGAATAATTTGATAGTCTCTTTACTGGACTTTTGTAAGTTTTATCTTCCCAAAGAAAAATCTCCCACTCTTCTTGATCACACCTGCACTAGATTTTGCATGCTCCAGTTTAATTAAAGTAATACTAAAGTCCCCTTTTTTTTCTTTAAAAATAATAAACATGTTATACTTACCTGCTCTGTGCAGTGGTTTTGCACAGAGCAGCCCAGATCTTCCTCTTCTCTGGTCCCTCTTTGGTGCTCCTGGCCTTTTCCTTCTTTGGAGTTTCCCCACCGAAAGCAGCTTGTGCTGGGGGCACCCGAGCTGAACCACAGTTCTTTGTGTCCATTCAGACACAGAGCTGCAGTTCGGCCTGCCCCCTCTCTCTCCTGATTGGCTGACTGACTTTGATTGACATCCCTGGATAGAGATGGACCTCAGGTAAGTATGAAGATGGGGCTGCTGCACAAAAAAGGTTTTTTTATCTTAATGCATAGAATGCATTAAGATTAAAAAAACGTCTGCTTTTACAACCACTTTAAATCTCACCCAATGTGTTTCAGCTGCTTTTATTTCATTGGGTATAAAAGTCAATACGTGAATGCATGGCAAATTAATTTCGCTAAGAAATCAATTTTTCCAAGAAAGCTGAATTTCCTGTGCTTTCACTTGAATTGTTTCTGAATTTGGCATTTATGCATGAAAACCCTTAGGGGCCCATTAATAACGAAAAGCGGGTACTGCTATCCCCTGGACATCGCAGCATTTATGCTACACTGCACCTAAACTTTATATCTCATTCATAAAATGCATGTGGTATTGTGACACTTGTGTCCCATGAGTATCCTCTGCACAACACTGCAGAGACCATTCATTGATTGGAAGAGAGGTTTTATCACATGACTTTGATAGCTCATGTAACAGGCTTTTCCTTATTTAAATGGGACTTTGCTTGCTTTAGCGTTCAGAAGCAGCAAAGCAAAATGCACATTTGTAAAGCACAGCAGTATGGACACAGTACGACAGTACTGCTGCTCTATAAATAGACAGAAGCTGATTAAAATTACCTGCAGGGTTCCTTCTTTGCTCTGTACTTTTCTTTTTCTATAAAGTCACTAAGCTCCAGTTATAGATAATTTAAACTGAAAATTCCACAAACGGATCTTTTACTAACAGAAACGCTTTCCTCTTGGATTAAGATCTTTAACCTTGGCATTTACAAGATCCAAAATGTACACTAATATTCTGCATTCCGCATTGTAGCTATGAAATTGGAAATGTTCCTGCATTAACGCATTTTAAATCTTATTATACAGCGCTCGAGAGGATAAAACAGACAATAATTCCACTAAATTGGATCATGTATGCTCTCTGCAATTCTTATGAGAGAATCTATATTGCTGATTGTACTCAATTTACATTATTTAAAAGGTAGCTGAAAGTTTAATAAAAAAAAAACATTAGGCATAGATACGATATATATGGACTGTCTTTACATTATTAATTCTGTGCCTTTAGATCAGCCTTTCTCAACCTTTTCAACACTGAGGGGTACTTTCTGGTCTCAGGGAACTCCTGATAAAAATGACTATATCTACAATTCACGATACATTAGTGTGATGGTCAGTGGGAAGAATGCTCCTTACACTTGTGGACACTGGGAAGAATAACCCCTTATGCCGCGTACACACGGTCGGACTTTTCGTCTACAAAAGTCCAACAGCCTGTCCGACAGACTTTCGACAGACTTTTGGCGGACTTGCGGCAGACTTTCTTACGAACGGACTTGCCTACATACGATCACACAAAAGTCCGACGGATTCGTACGTGATGACTTACACCGGACTAAAATAAGGAAGTTGATAGCCAGTAGCCAATAGCTGCCCTAGCGTGGGTTTTTGTCCGTTGGACTAGCACACAGACGAGCGGATTTCTGGGTCCGGCGTAGTTACGACGTAAAGATTTGAAGCATGTTTCAAATCTAAAGTCCGTCAGATTTGAGGCTGGAAAAGTCAGCTGAAAGTCCGGGGAAGCCCACACACGATCGGATTGTCAGCCAGCTTTAGTCCGTCGGACTTTTGTAGACGAAAAGTCCGACCGTGTGTACGCGGCATTACAGATAGCTAAAAATATCAATGGTGGCAGTGGGAACTTATCTGAGAGGCAGAAATTGCTCATTTCTCAAGGAACCCCCAGCAACCACTGGAGGAACCCTGGTTGATTAACCCTGCTTTAGATAATAAGCAAGATCTAAATAAGCTAGACTATAATTTTCAAAATGCAAAGCTATTGTAATTTATACAGCCAATCAACACCTTGGAAGGGGAAGCAACTGATGGTCAGATCCAAGGCCAGACACTCTTATAAAGTCTATGCCAACCTCTTACACTGGTCATACCAATAAAACATCCCTGGTAGAGGAAAATGCATTGGATGCTACCACAGCATTATCGGACCTGAATTTGCTCATCTAGGAAAGAATGGAACAAAACTTCAAATTTCTATACATGATCTGTCCCCATGCAACAAAGTGCATGTAGCAATCTGTCTCGTCGCCGAGATGACATGGTCAACAGCAGGCGCCTATCCCCTCATCATTTCTGACCATTAAGCAAGGAGACAAATATTAAATCAAACTACAATTGCCATCAATAGGTTTGCAAAGAATGGGCACCGTCAGTGTCCCTGTTCCACCCCCTCTGTCTCGTTACTGGTCACTAGGACGCAGGCGGCCCTTGCCACACAGCTTACTTAGCTACTAGTAGTGGTGAAAATTGAGTTACCCTTTAAGGCTCTTTGTACATACAAAGTAATTTGCTACACATGTTAATGCTCAAAAATAAAGCTTCTGTCTGTCCCAAAATTCAGGTTTTTAAGCCCAATGTGCTCTCTGGGTACCCATAAAGGCTCTGTATAGTTGCAGTTACTATCCCTACTGTCTTGTCTCCTCTCCCGCTGCTCCCCTGCTGCCTGGTCTCATGCCTCCTCTGCCCCCTCTGTGGAGATTGTCACTGCCCACGGCCTCCAATGGCTTCCTGTATGACTAATCCTGCTGCTTCCTGGGTCATTGCACCCACAACTCCCTGGTCTTCCCTTCTTCACACCACCCAAATCATGCCAGTAACGTGTGTTGTACTGGCAGAACGACATTCAGCAATGGGGAACAGAACTAAATCAAACAAATGTACACAAACGCACCTAAACGCATGTTCTATCATTGGCATGTATAAGGGGGGCTAACAATCACTCTGTGTAGCACAGCGATTATACATTCTTGTCAGGGTGTCATGAACTCATCACCTCCACAGCAACACTTTATACAGACAAGACAGGAAGGACCCAAATACTAGAATTGAGGGATTGATAGTAATAATGTAAGAGCATAATATCATAAAAGCATAACCAGTTTAACCAGGCAAGTTGCTATTTTAAACCCAACTCCAGCCAAAACGTTTAATTCCGCCTTCTGAACAGAGCAGCAAATGGTTAGAACCTTTGTCAGGTTTTTATTGTCATCCGTGTCCGGACAGGAAGTGGTCCTTTCTTTAAATTGAGTAGAAAATGAGTGAATCAAACTCCTTGAACCATTTTCAACAGGAACTTTACCACTAGTATTTCTAGTTCTTATGTAAAGAAAGGCCACAAAGAGACAGGGAGGCAAAAACATTGTAATTGATAACCTTAACCGACATGTACAGTATAGATGTTAAAAGTATACTCAAAATGACTGGTTCCCTTTAAAAGACATAGGCAATGCTATTTTGGGCTCCGGCAATCACCAATTAAATCATATAACTTATTTGAGATGTTGGGTGTCAGTCATGTATAATATGTGACTGCATTTGTCTCTACGATTCATATTTGCTCAGTGAATTCGAAGTCCAGAGAAAATGTTATTTCCAGAAAATGATGCTGACTACCAGATGTTGCAGGCAGAAAAGTCCAACCACGACAGCTGCTGTAGACGTCTCATTAACAGGCAGGTTCATCTATGAATTCCTTTACTGCAAAGCCAGCCCTGGGCTACCAGGACATATTTAGAAGATGATTAACACAATGTGTTTTATAAGAAAAGACAATAAAAAAATCAGACATAGACCTCATGTGACAAACGCATACTTCTTTCTATGCCTTAGCCCTATAGATGTTACACATACATCCTACTCCCCACCAATGAGGTTAGCCTTGTGTGCTGAAGCCTGGGCTAGACTGGCAGAGTGGATGCTGCAGTACAGTATGTAGACGCTGATATAAGGACCAGGCAACCTAGCTGGGAAAGAGAAGACAAGTCACTGTATATATGATGATATATTTTATAACCGGCCAAAAGCTGTTAGGGAACAACAGAGGAACCATATACTTTAAAGCAGTATTAAACCTAAAAAACAAACATTAAATTGCAGCTCACCAATTTTTAGATGTGATGGCTGCATTAGTCTTTTTTAGGCTTCCTTTTATTATGGCCTGGTGATCCAGCCAGTAAGTCTGCTGTTTTTCAGCAGCTGTCCTGCAGATGTAGTGGTGAAAGGGTTGTGACAAATCATTTACCACTGACAGGGGTGCTTACAATGGTCTTTTATTTGTAGCGGTACCCCCGTAGGGGCTGCTGAGTGTTGTGGTCTGTCTGTCCGTCATCCCGCCCAGCCAGGCACACAGTTCTCATTTACTCTTGGGTAGAAAACCAGTCCTTGATCTTTATTTGTAATTTTATTGAGGGGATTTAATTTGGATAGGGATGGAATATTCATGAGATGCACAATTGATTGGAGAAAGATGTATGGGACCAACTATATACACCTCCGGTATATACAACCTCATTACTTTCAGCTCCAGTACAACTCTTGAACTTACTCTCCAGCACTTTACTTTGCTCTTGATCTCACTCTTCAGGACCAGCTAGCACTGATAGCTGCACCTACCTCTCTCTCTACTGCCCATGCCATCACTGTCCACTTCACTGGCTCTGCATCTATCTCAGACTGCTTGCACCCAGTCCTCTTAGGTGTGACTCCCAGACTTCCTGACTGCATGACACTCACTAGCCCTCCTGGCTGTGACTTGTAGTTCCTCCTTGAGACTTGCCTGGCAGTGCTCTCCTGCTGTTCTCTCCTTGCTCCCATGCCTCCAGTCCAGGACCCCTCCATGTGTTCTCAGAGGGTCCCAGCCGAACCCAAGCCCAGGCCCAGGGTCACCCCCCCCCCCCCCCAAGACTGGGGAGCTCCCTCCAGGCCACGACACGCTAGCACTCCATCTCCAGCTTCCACCCCGAACAACTCCTCCCCAACTGGGCTGACCCTGGGTATTTGAGGAGGCCTGCCCCCTGCCAATCCAAGTTGGGGATTTCTCAGGGCTCCTCAGAATACCCCAGGCAGCTCCACCTCTCCTCTCCTCCTTCCCTTCCAGAAGATACCAGAACATTCTGGAAAGAAGTGGGAGGTCTGCAAGTCACCCAGCTCTGCCTGAGCCACTCCCAACCCAGATCAAAACCTGGCTGGAAGCCAGGCCTGGAATTTACCTACACTAACAAAACCCTAGCCGTACTACTTCTAGCACACTAGAGGGTTCTACATATTTATATAACACTTTTATCCCAAAAAGAACTTCTTATAAAGTGTTAGCTGGAATTTGGCTTCAATTTGTTAGTGTATCTATATCTGCTAGTCATTCTAACATTCCCCTCCCCCAAGACTGACAATGCTGCTGTCTAAAGGTGATGCTTCTTCATCCGAAGTGTAGGCATCCTAACACAGAATGTGTGTTACTGGCCTGATCACCAGGTAAAAAGAGCAGGAAAATCACCTTAAAAAAAAAAAAAAAAAATGAAAAAAAGAAAGAAACCAAATGCAGCCACCACATCTAATGATTGGTATGCTGCAATATAATACATTTTTGGTTTTGGGCATCTGCCAATGGCCTTTAGGGCTAGTGTCAATGGGCAAATGCAGGATTCTTTTAGGCTCATTGTGCTTACATTTGAGATCATTCAGAATTAATTGACGGGTGTATTTCGCCTGCAGCTGACCTCCTTATCTACCTCTGCCTGCTTTAGCATTAACATTGTAAAGGGAAAAAAAGCAATTCTGATCTTCATGGTTCAAAAGGGCATTAAACCATGGGTTGGTGTGGTTTACTGATGTGGAATAGGCATACAGTATATCCTGTGAAGTCAGAACTCATGATCTTTATACATGTTCAGCTCAATGACTCAGAGTATAGATTTTGAAATCAGTATGGCAACTAGCATTTTCATAAGGAAGTCAGCAATAGCATCCTCCATACAATGGGGTGGATTTACTAAAGGTAAATAGAATGTGCACTTTGCAAGTGCAGTTGCACTCATTTTCTCCAGAGCTTAGTAAAGCTTTGCTGAGTTCCATCATCCAAATCATGTGTACGCACATTTTTCATTTTTTCTTCCTTGCACCTGATTGTAAAGTAATGTGGGGATGGGTTAGAACCTCTTTTAGTTTTTCTATTTCAGTCCCTTTCGGGGAGATTTTCCCTTACACCCTGTTACACTTATACTCTCTGTATTAGACGGCCACATGTATATCTGCCCAGTAGTGACACAAACTGCCCCTGCCTGTCACTACAGGACTGAACAGGTAGTATGGAAAATGTGACTGCATCTACCTTTGTGCCTAAAGAATAGGTTAATCCAACATCTCCTATTCCTGATATGTGCCTGTTGTACCACGTTCTTGTATTAAAAAAAGTATCCTGTTCTCTGTGTATTGCTTCCTTTGAGTAAAATACATGGTGTATCTGCAAATCCTCCTTTTCTATAAAAAAAAACTGACCACACAAGGCATGAGAGCACAGTGTGGTCAGTTTCCAGCTGTGCTGGGAACTCAGCCTGCTCTCCTCCAATGATTAGACTTGTGCAATACCCCCCCCCCCCCAAGCACAGCCATTCACTGGGAAGACCAGTGTGCTGTGGTTTCTCCTGCCCCAGCTTTCTGAGCTCCTTATGGATCTGAGAACAGATGGTATATGATCATGTACAAAAAAGAAAAGAAAAAAGCAATTTTTTTTTTTTTTTTTTATTGACAAATGTTTTGCCTTTCATTTCTAATTTAAACTGAATAAGTTGTTTCACAAGGTGAGGGTTCACATGTACATTAAAGTGATGTTAAAGTCTTGTTTTTTGTGTTTAAAAATAACAAACATGTTATACTTGCCTGCTCTGTGTAATGGTTTTGCAGAGCAGCCCAGCTCCTCGTCTTCTCGGGTGCCTCACCGGCACTCCTGCAAAGTGCCCCCCACAGCAAGCAGCGTGCTATGAGTGCACCCAAGTCGAGCCACTCCTCTGTGTGTCCATTCAGACACTGAGCCATGGCTCGGGCCCGCCTCCTCTCTCTCCTCATTGGCTCAGTTAATTTGTTTGACAGCAGCGGATACCAATAGCGCCACTGTTGTCTCGCCAATGAGGAGGGAGAGTCCCTGGACAGCAGTGGCGGCTGGTGCTCAAAAAAAAATTTTTTTGGGGGGGGGGGCGCAAACAAACTGAAAAAAACACCATCAATTGCAGCCTCACTGTACCATTGATCGCAGCCACTGTGCCCATCAATTGTTGCCACTGTACCATCAAACGCGACCACTGTGCCATCAAATGCAGTCACTGTGTCATCAAACGCAGCCACTGTTCCCATCAATTGCTGCCACCGTACCATCAAACACAGCCACTGTGCCATATCAAATGCTCCCACTGTGCCATATCAAATGCTGCCACTGTGCCCCATCTTATGCAGCCACTGTGCCCATCAAATGCAGCCACTGTGCCCATCAAATGCAGCCACTGTGCCCATCAAATGCAGCCACTGTGCCCATCAAATGCAGCCACTGTGTCCATCAAATGCAGCCCCTGTGCCCCATCAAATGCAGCCACTGTGCCCCATCAAATGCAGCCACTGTGACAATCAAATACAGCCTCACTGTGCCCCATCAAATGTAGCCTCACTGTGCCCCATCAAATGCTGCCAGTGTGCCCCCCGCCCACCGTCTGTACTTACCCTGTCTCAATGGTAGTGGGACAGCTCCTCAATGTCTTCTCTTGTCCTCTCTTCCCATCCTCTGCTATGATTGGACGCCTGATAGGCGTCCAATCACAGCACCTGTCATTTCAGCCAATCAGGGTAACAGATCTGAATGATGGGTAACAGATCTGAGCACCTGATTGGCAGAGAGGAAGTTTAGCTTAGACATGCACACTGGTATCATGTTCATTCCTTCATGCCTAATCCCTCAACAGACACCTTCTATTACTACTCTTACCTCATCCAACTAAATTCAATTCTTCCTAGTAGATGTGTGCCATCAACCCTCCCCAAAAACTACTGTCAGTGCATATGTACTGAAAAAATGTGGTGTCCAAAAAAATGTGGAGCATTACCTGACCTTGCTCATTAATAACGAAGTGGTAGAGCATGTTGCAACAGCACTACTTTTCTCTTAAAGCCTCCTCCAGCACATTTAAAAACCACTTTGGTGTGCTCTACAAATGTGCTTTGCACTTCACTTGCTTTGGGACTCTGAAACAAGCAAATCCTCATTCATTCTAATTAATGGCGGGAAATAAAGGGTCGTATGAGGTAGAAACCTGTCACATTAACTAGTAGCAGCACTCTCCTCCTTTCCATGAGTAGTCTTTCCAACGTTATACAGAGAAATAATTATAGATATTGGCTATAAGGCATAAAATCAAGTCAGTAAAGCAACTTTATATGTATATATTTATATTCTGTCATCCTCATATATTAAAATCATGCCAATGAAAAGTATCCATAGAAACCAATCAGAATTATTGTTTAAAAGTCTGACTTGTGTGAACTCTGATTGGCTGCTATTAGTCACTCCACTTTGCACTGTTTAATGTGATAGAAATCTAATCACTGAGAAGTAGAGTAAAACACCTGAGGCCGCACCCTAAATGTTAGATGTCCCTCTGCAACGCGGAGAATTAGTGGCATCAGATGCAGGAAACCAAGGGTGACAAATGTGTCCAATTAGTTGTGGAATGTCACAGTCATGTTGTAGCAGCTGTAGATTCACAGATTGAAGACAAACTGCATCACTGGCAATTCCTCTTACCTTTTGTTCATCAACAAATAACATGTCCATTCCTAGTTACTGGCATATATTAAAACAAAACATAACAAAGTGCCCTGCGCTACTGTTTATTAAACTACATCTGCCATTTTTTCTGGCAAATTCAGAGGCTTTGTCAGGAATTTCTTTTCAGTCAGTAATTGGGGAAACTTGAAGATATGTACATCCCCTGAGATGTTACCAGAGGGATTATGAAGTGAGAATTAAACGTCTCATAGGTATGGTAGCTAAATGTAAATATGACAAGGTCACACCTATGAAGATGACAACTACTTAACAACCGAGGCAGAGCTAGCAACCGCCATTGGCCCTACACCTGTGATCCTGACCCAAAATCCTCACTAAAGCATCCATATTGTGACTGGTATTAGACAGAAGAATCTGCCATAATTAACATTTCTTACATTGGGGGTAATTTACTAAAGGAAAATCCACTTTGCACTGCAAGTACACTTGG
This sequence comes from Aquarana catesbeiana, assembly GCF_042186555.1. Lineage (NCBI taxonomy): Eukaryota > Metazoa > Chordata > Amphibia > Anura > Ranidae > Aquarana > Aquarana catesbeiana. Next base: position 222,479,455 of record NC_133324.1, read on the forward strand.
AAGTACAGTCGCTGTAGATCTGAGGGGGGGCATGCAAGGAAAATAAAAAACAGCATTTTAGCTTGCACATGATTGGATGATAAAATCAGAAGAGCTTCCCCTCATTTCAGATCTACCCCTCAGATTAACAGCGACTGCACTTCCAAGTGCACTTGCAGTGCAAATTGGATTTGCCTTTTGTAAATAACCCCCTTTGTTTAATTTGTATCTATATCCTAGCTTGAAGGACACAGTAGAAATAACTATTTTTCAGGCACATCAGTGAGAAGAAAACAACCCCTTAACATTGGTGGTCAGGAGGAAGAATACCTCTAATACCCCTCCTAAAGTCATAGATCTGGAGTCCTTTATTCTGATAATTTCCTAACCCTTTAGCCAATTTCCAAGCCATAGGAAAAAATGTCTGAGAACATTTTGAACTAAACCTATTATGGAAGAAGTACAGGGGTTGTAATTGCTAAGCTGTTTCTGAAAAGGCAAGTTCCAAGGCTTTTATGCCGACTGACTTTGTGCCTTCTTAAATAATGGACCTACAGCAAATAAGTATGCAGATACTTGCTCTGGGTCAATGACTGATTGAAGCAAAAGGTTTATCATGATAGCTAGGCAACTACAGTTTTCAAAAACTTTTATGTTTCTCTCACAAGTTTGCTTTAGAGAGTTTTGTTTGGCCTTTGTCTAAAGTAATGGAAATCTGGTGATTCATTTGATATGAATGCTGCAAAATGGATGTTACTATCATATAAAGCAGATTTGTATTTGAGTTGTTACTCCATTGTGAAAGTATTGTTTTGCAACAGGATGCTACAACATTGTATGTGCAGTATTGTGTTAGAGCTAAAACGATCAATAAAATCTTGTACACTTTGTATAACCTAACCACATGCGTACAGAACCATAGATGTGCAACATCCCATGGTAATAAATTGGATTACATTTCTTCTTCTCTTCTGGCTAAAGTAAACCAAAATCTGATTTTCTGCTATGGGATATTGAGGATAGATTGTAGTTGAGCAGATTCTGACCCTAAACCTTTAGGTATGATGGCTCCTTTAAAAAAACTGACACTAACCTATTTAACAAACATAATGATGACAAAAATGAAAAAAATAAATTGTTTGCAACCTTGTGTTTGACCCACAACTCAAAATCAGAGTGCTAATTTTTCCAGACTCTATTTATGTATGACAATGTTGTCATTTTTTAACTTTGGTGATGGGTGGTGGTAATAATAATTTAGTGAGTTTCTAAATACTGTCTAACGTCCTTTAATAAAGTATTTTTGAATAAGTCAAACTAACAGTATTACCTATAGTACCTACTTTTTCTTGGGAGCCTTCCCAGTGTTTATTTTCATAGACTTTTGTTTGGATACGGTAATCAACACCTTACTGGTGGTATAATGGACTATATAAATCATTGGTCCCCCTAAGTAGGGAAGTCCTGTGGATAGTCCCTACTCTTTGTATTTCCTGCTAGAACGCATACTATTCCTTCCTCCCTGGATGCTGTCATTTTTTGATTGCAACGCATGGCACAGCAGAAAGTAATTTCCTTCACTGATAATTAGTACATTTCTCGCCTACTCAGCATAGGAAGCAGCTTTGGTGCCAACATGTAACACAAATACAGAGTAAAACAGCCGTTGATCTGCAGGCACAGCTTCACTAGGTTGGGACAAGGCCTCTACCACACTAGTAGAGCAGCTGAGGCACTTAACAGATATAAATTGTAATTGGAAATGTTTAAACACAAAACTTTTAGTTACTCAAATTCACTGCCAAGCTGCTAATTTGTTACCGTCCAACGTCATTAAATAATTCATTTATCCTCTTTTTTTGGTTGGAGAAAAAAGGGGTGCTTTGTAAAACAGGATGCGCAGCAGCTTCAGTCACCCGCATTCGGAAATCTCTCCTTCATCCCATGACCAGGATGCAAAGTAAACACTTCCATATTTTCCTATTTGCTCCAGGTTTTTCTTAATACATTCCTATTTGTTCCTCAACAACAGATAGGTTAGCAGAGGAACCAATAGAAATGTAGAGGGAAGAATGACCAGAGAACAGAGTGGAGGAAAGATTGCCCGGGACTCAGGAGTTATGCCGTGTACACACGACCGGACTTTTCGTCGGACTAAACTCCGAAGGACTTTGACGGAGTTCCGACGGAGTTCCAAGGAAACGGACTTGCTTACACACGATCACACCAAAGTCTGATCGTTTTGAACGTAATGACGTACGACCAGACTAGAATAAGGAAGTTCATAGCCAGTAGCTGCCCTTGCGTCCTTTTTTGTCTGTCGGACTAGCATACAGACGAATGAATTTTTCAATCGGACTCAAGTCCGTCGGAAAGATTTGAAACATGTTCTATTTCTAAAGTCCGACAGATTTTTCGACAGAAAAGGTCCGATGAAGCCCACACACGTTCGAATTGTCCGACGGATTCGTTCCGTTGGACCAGTTCGGTCGAAATGTCCGGTCGTGTGTACACGGCATAAGGGATCAAAAAATAGGAGATCAAGTTGACACATTCCCTGCAACACACAGCTGTATACTGGTCTCTTCTGCCAACTGAAGGTCCGAGCAGAGGCGTCTCAGCAATCCGAAGGAAAGGTACCTGCATGTTTAACACCTCTGGTGTAAACTATAACTTTTACTTTTAAATGTTTAATGCTAAAACATCTACAGTGCCTTGCAAAAGTATTCACCGCCCTTGGCTTTTTACCTATTTTGTTACATTACAGCCTTTAGTTCAATGTTTTTTTAATCTGAATTATGTGATGGATCAGAACACAATAGTCTAAGTTGGTGAAGTAAAATTAGAAAAATATATACATAAAACTATTTTTCAGAAATAAAAAACTGATAATTGGTATGTGCGTATGTATTCACCCCCTTTGTTATGAAGCCCATAAAAATCTCTGGTGCAACCAATTACTTTCAGAAGTCACATAATTAGTGAAATTATGTCCACCTGTGTGCAATCTAAGTGTCACATGATCTGTCATTACATATACACACCTTTTTGAAAGGCCCCAGAGGCTGCAACACCTAAGCAAGAGGCACCAATAACCAAACACTGCCATCAAGACCAAGGAACTCTCCAAACAAGTAAGGGACAATGTTGTTGAGAAGTACAAGTCAGGGTTAGGTTATAAAAAAATATCCAAATCTTTGATGATCCCTAGGAGCACCATCAAATCTATCATAACCAAATGGAAAGAACATGGCACAACAGCAAACCTGCCAAGAAACGGCCGCACATCAAAAGTCACAGACCGGGCAAGGAGGGCATTAATCAGAGAGGCAGCACAGAGACCTAAGGTAACCCTGGAAGAGCTGCAGAGTTCCACAGTAGAGACTGAAGTATCTGTACATAGGATGACAATAAGCCGTACGCTCCATAGAGTTGGGCTGTATGGCTAAGTGGCCAGAAGAAAGCTATTACTATCAGCAAAAAACAAAATGGCACGTTTTGAGTTTGTAAAAAGGCACGTGGGAGACTCCAAAAATGTATGGAAGAAGGTGCTCTGGTCTGATGAGACTAAAATTGAACTTTTTGGCCATCAAAGAAAACGCTATGTCTGGCGCAAACCCAACACATTACATCACCCAAAGAACACCATCCCCCAGTGAAACATGGTGGTGGCAGCATCATGCTGTGGGGATGTTTTTCAGCAGTCGGGACTGGGAAACTGGTCAGAGTTGAGGGAAAGATGGATGGTGCTAAATACTGGGATATTCTTGAGCAAAACCTGTACCACTCTGTGTGTGATTTGAGGCTAGGACGGAGGTTCACCTTCCAGCAGGACAATGACCCCAAACACACTGCTAAAGCAACACTTGAGTGGTTTAAGGGGAAACATGTAAATGTGTTGGAATGGCCTAGTCAAAGCCCAGACCTAAATCCAATAGAAAATATGTGGTCAGACTTAAAGATTCCTGTTCACAAGCGTAAACCATCCAACTTGAAGGAGCAGTTTTGCGAGGGGGAATGGGCACAAATCCCAGTGGTAAGATGTGGCAAGCTCAGAGACTTATCCAAAGCAACTTGGAGCTGTGATAGCTGACCTTTTCTGTTATTTTGTCCTATTTGTTGTTTGCTTCACAATAAAAAAAAAAAAAAATCTTCAAAGTTGTGGGCATGTTCTGTAAATGAAATGATGCAAATCCTCAAACAATCCATGTTAATTCCAGGTTGTGATGCAACAAAACACGAAAAATGCCAAGGGGGGTGAATACTTTTGCAAGGCACTGTCTGCTGCAAACTCATTTTTTACTAAACTTCCTGACATGGACACATTATGGTCAGAATTCAGTTACAAAACACCCCTTTTCTTCCTTACACAAGTCCCTAATAAAACAAAAAGGAAGTCAAAGGAACAAACATTACATTATGCAACAGTTCTGTACAAATTAAATATTAGGTACTGTATAGGAGGTCTTTGCTTTGTAGCCCATTGTTTGCTGTTATTCATTTAGCACTAAGGACATTTAACAAAGGCAACTAACAACTTCTTCTTCAGGATGCGGCATCTCTACCTTCAACTTTATTTCCAAGATCATCAGTACTGAATATCTCCTGAAACATTTCCAGGTTATCTGTGAATGGTATAAAAGCACTTTGCAATTGATGTTTGCTAACTTTTAACCCATAAATTCTCTATCTCCTGGCACCTAATGTGAACTAAGCAGAAGCTTTAAAATTAAACAAGCCCATTGCTACATAATTTGAAATGTTACTTAAAATGAAAGTATACCGGTCATTGTAACAAATCTCAAACTGAGCACCGTATGATACCTTCACTTACCACCACTCATCTACCAGACCAAACCCCAACACTGATGTATAAAAAATCCTGATACGGTGCAAAATACAGAGCTTAGAGCAACCAATCAGACCCCAGAACAGTCACATATGGGTGGTGGCATGCAATAAAGTGAGCACCTAGTACTGTTGACAGCAGGGGCGGACTGACCATTGAGCAACTCGGGCACTGCCCGAGGGCCCTGGGCCACTAGGGGGCCCCATCAGGGTTGCCAGCCTCAGTAAAACCAGGGACAGTATGTATAAATCTGTGTTTTTTTACATCTCTCTGTGTATACTGTGTGTACAATTATGTGTATACTATGTGATTGTATACTGTGTGTGTGTATACTGTGTGTGTGTATACTGTGTGGCCCCATAATCTCTGATTGCCTGGGGGCCCCATAATCTCCTATTGCCCGGGGGCCCCATGAGTTATCAGTCGCCCCTGGTTGACAGTTGGTGGTAATAGTGTGGCACAGCGATGGGCATAGGAACAGAGTGGGAGATTGGGTTTGTTGTTATGAACACCACTTAATGTAATAACTGAAACCTCAGAACTTTTATTAAAGGAGTCATATATTGTCCCCTTCTAGATACAAAGTTGATTGTGCATTTTATTAGATTACAATGAGAAATTTGTATTTCAGAGACAAAGAATTGGAACACCTATTATTTCTAGGTGGACAATACATGATTCCAACGCTGCATGGTCAGTGAACATGACCACAAAGCAAAACCTTTTAAATGCTCAAAAGGAAATACAAATCTCTATAAGCAGCAGCTAAATTTAAGTACTTACTTGTTTGAAAAGATTTTAATTGGGTGGATTAGGCATGCAACCAATTAAATTCCTGACATGCTAAAGGATAATTGTCCTCATTCAACAAAAAGTTATTTTTCTTAAAGGAAAACAACAGTGGCTTTGTAGTGAATAGTAGTTAGTCACATTTCAGCTGAAACTGTTCTGTAATGTTAAAGATGTCTTGTAGCTTATCCAAGTCACTTCTTTGGCTCTAACGAACACCAAGAAGATACTGCAGCATATAGGTAGTACAGAAATTTTAAAGACCAACCCCAGGCAAAAAAAAAAAAAAGTTTTACTTTGCAGTGTACCTGCATTGCAAGGGTTAAGTGCTAATTTTTGTCTATGGGAAAGGAGAAAGCCCTATACTCACCTGATCTTCTTGTGCAGGGAGGATCAGATAAGTATAACTTTTATATCTCTCCCCTCCACAAAAAATAGTAATTAACCCTTGCAGTGCAGGCACAGCCCACTGCAAGGGAATTTTTTTTGCCAGGAGTTCAGCTTTAAACCAATCACCATGTAATGTGTCAATGCAGATGCTGATTGTCCAAGAACATGATGGGAAGTGTGAAAGCTGTGAAACCCTCTTCTAGATAAATAAATCAGTGTCAGGAAGACTGCACTGCATGGGTATCATATATTTGATTCACATGGCTGAAGGTATGAATTGTCACTGTGGTATAGACAGGGCCGGCCCAAGACATTTTGCTGCCTGGTACCAAGAATAAAATGCTGCCCCCCCCAAAAAAATAAAATCATGCCCACCAAAATGCCCCCACATCCATTATTTTATAGCATGATAGCTAAAGTGGACCTGTCATGGCTCTATACACGTATATAGGAGTATAAAGAGGACCTGTTACATAGTTGCCAACTGTCCCGGATTTCCCGGGACATTCCCGGGACTTACACTCCATTCACAAATTTTTTGTGTCCCGGTAAATGTCCCGAAAAATCCGGTTTTTGATTTTTGCCGCCGCCGCCCGCCGCCGCTAGAGGTCTGCGGCCGGTGGAGACATGGTCTCCGCCGGCCGCCATCTTGAAGAAGCTTGAAGACGGCTGGGGGGGGGGGGCTAGACGGAGCTCCTCCGACGCCGCCCACCCTCCGCCCCGCCTCACTCCGCCCACCCTCCGCTCCGCCCCGCCTCACTCCGCCCACCCTCCGCCCCGCCTCACTCCGCCTACCCCCGCCCCGCTGCCAGGGAAAGGGGCGGGGGTTTTGCCATCCATGCGGAATTCGAAAAGACCGGCGGACTCTGAGGTAGGGGAGGGGGGGCGCACGCCGCTGTGGGAATTTGTAGGGGGGGCTCCACTGGGGGACACCTGATGTGAGGGGGGGCTCCACTGGGGGACACCTGATGTGAGGGAGGGCTCCACTGGGGGACACCTGATGTGAGGGGGGGCTCCACTGGGGGACACCTGATGTGAGGGGGGGCTCCACTGGGGGACACCTGATGTGAGGGGGGGCTCCACTGGGGGACACCTAATGTGAGGGGGGGCTCCACTGGGGGACACCTGATGTGAGGGGGGGCTCCACTGGGGGACACCTGATGTGAGGGGGAGCTCCACTGGGGGACACCTGATGTGAGGGGGGGCTCCACTGGGGGACACCTGATGTGAGGGGGGGCTCCACTGGGGGACACCTGATGTGAGGGGGGGCTCCACTGGGGGACTCCTGATGTGAGGGGGGCTCTGCCGGGGACTCCTGATGTGAGGGGGGGCTCCACTGGGGGACTCTTGATGTGAGGGGGCTCCGCCAGGGACACCTGATGTGAGGGGGGGCTCCGCCAGGGACACCTGATGTGAGGGGGGGCTCCGCCAGGGACACCTGATGTGAGGGGGGCTCCGCCAGGGACACCTGATGTGAGGGGGGGCTCCGCCAGGGACACCTGATGTGAGGGGGGGCTCCGCCAGGGACACCTGATGTGAGGGGGGGCTCCGCCAGGGACACCTGATGTGAGGGGGGGCTCCGCCAGGGACACCTGATGTGAGGGGGGGCTCCGCCAGGGACACCTGATGTGAGGGGGGCTCTGCCAGGGACAGCTGATGTGAGGGGGGGCTCCGCCAGGGACACCTGATGTGAGGGGGATCTCCGCCAGGGACACCTGATGTGAGGGGGGGCTCCGCCAGGGACACCTGATGCGAGGGTGGGCTCCGCCGGGGACACCTGATGCGAGGGGGGGCTCCGTCGGGGACACCTGATGCGAGGGGGGGCTCCACTGGGGGACACCTGATGTGAGGGGGGGCTCCACTGGGGGACACCTGATGTGAGGGGGGGCTCCACTGGGGGACACCTGATGTGAGGGGGGGCTCCGCCGGGGACACCTGATGCGAGGGGGGGCTCCGTCGGGGACACCTGATGCGAGGGGGGGCTCCGCCGGGGACACCTGATGTGAGGGGGGGCTCTGCCGGGGACACCTGATGCGAGGGGGGGCTCTGCCGGGGACACCTGATGCGAGGGGGGGGCTCTGCCGGGGACACCTGATGCGAGGGGGGGCTCTGCCGGGGACACCTGATGCAAGGGGGGGCTCTGCCGGGGACACCTGATGTGAGGACGGACTCTGCCGGGGGCAGGCGACGTGGCTAGTGACACGCTCAGGGCTCCCACTGATTCTGCATTATGGTGAGTTGAATGATTTAATTTTATATTACAATGTAATAATAGAAATACTGCACTTCAATCATCCTGACACAATAACAATCATGGTGCCGGGATGATTGAAGTGCTAACACCAGGTGTTTGGAGTATCTTTATCTGCTGATTGTTAAACTTTCTAGAATACACATATTTTTATTGTGTAGGATCTGGGGCTGCTGTCCCGTCATTTCCCTCTCCCCCTTTCCCTCTCCCCCTTTCCCTCTCCATCCCTCATTCATCTCAGACTCTAACCACACCCTCTTGAGCCACGCCCATTTAAGCCACGACCACTATGACGCGTAAACCACGCCCATTTTTCGCCGCGGCACGCGAAGCGCGTCGCACTTACTGTTTTTTACTAAGCCACGCCTACAAACGAATGCCCCGCCCCCTAATTATTGTACGGCTCCGCCTACAGCCACAAAAGTGTCCCACATTTTTTTTTTACAATGTTGGCAACTATGCTGTTATGGTTGTTTACATGTATAGGAGTATAAAAAGGACCTGTTATGGCTCTATTCATGTATGTAGGAGTATAAAGAGGACCTGTTATGGCTCTATACATGTAAAGAAGTATAAAGAGGACCTGTCATGGCTTTATACATGTATGTAGGAGTATAAAGAGGACTTGTCATGGCTCTATAAAAAGGACCCGTCATGGCTCTATACATGTATATAGGAGTATAAAAGGACCTGTCAGGGCTCTATACATGTGTATAGGAATGTAAAAGGATGTGTCATGGCTCAAAACATGTATGTAGGAATATAAAGAGGACCTGTCATGGCTATATACATGTATGTAGGAGTATAAAAAGACCTGTCAGTGCTCTATACATGTATATAGGAGAATAAAGAGGACCTGTCATGGCTCTATACATGTATATAGGAGAATAAAGAGGACCTATCATGGCTCTACACATGTATAAAGGAGTATAAAGAGGACCTGTCATGGCTCTATACATGTATATAGGAGTATAAAAGGACCTGTCAGGGCTCTATACATGTATATATGAGTATAAAAGGACGTGTCATGGCTCAATACATGTATGTAGGAATATAAAGAGGACCTGTCATGGTTGTATACATGTATAGGAGTATAAAAAGGACTTGTCATGGCTCTATCATGTATATAGGAGAATAAAGAGGACCTTTCATGGCTCTGTACATGTATATTGAAGTATAAAGAGGACCTGTCATGGCTCAATACATGTATATAGGGGTAGAAAGAAACCTGTCTAGGCTCTATACATGTATAGGAGTATAAAGAGGACCTGTCATGGCTCTATACATGTATGTAGGAGTATAAAGAGGACCTGTCATGGCTCTATACATGTATGTAGGAGTATAAAGAGGACCTGCCATGGCTTTATATAAGTATATAGGAGTATAAAAGGACCTGTGCGTGGCCGGCGGCCGCAATGTTGGCCGGCCACCCGTGATCGCTCCACAGAGAGCCAGAACGGGGATCTGTCAATGTAAACAGACAGATCCCCATTCTGATGGGGAAGGAAAGACAGATCTGCTGTTAATAGTGATTGGAAACAGAGATCTCTCTCCTCCTCCAGTCAGTCCCATCCCCCCCATTTAGAAACACCTCCCAGGGAACACATTTAACCCCTTCCCTGACAGTGGCATTTACACAGTAATCAGTGCATTTTTATAGCACTGATCGCTGTATAAATGTCACAGGTCCCAAAAATGTGTCAAAAGTATCCAATCTGTGCGCTGCAATGTTGCAGTCTCGCTAAAAATCGCAGATCACCGCCATTACTAGTAAAAAAAAAAAATAATAATAAAAATGCCATAAATCTATCCCCTATTTTGTAGACGCTATAACTTTTGCACAAACTAATCAATATACACTTATGGCATTTTTTTTTTACCAAACATATGTAGAAGAATACATATTGGCCTAAACTGATGAAGAAATTTTTATTTTTATTTTTTTGGATGTTTATTATAGCAAAAAGTAAAAAAAAAAATTTTTATTTTAAAAATTGTCGCTATTTTTGTTTATAGCACAAAATATAAAAACCGCAGAGGGGATCAAACACCACCAAAAGAAAGCTCTATTTGTGGGAAAAAAAAGGACGTAAATTTTGTGTAGGTACAACGTCACATGACCGCGCAATTGTCTGTTAAATCGACGCAGTGCCGTATTTAAAAAAATGATTGAAGTGCATTATTTCTATTATTACATTGTTATAGAAAATTAAATGGTTCAGCTCACCATAATGCAGAATCAGTGGGAGTCCTGAGCATGTCACTTGCCAACGTTACCTGCCTTCAGATGCGGACTGTCACTTGCCACATGTTGCAGATTGTCACTTGCCATGACGTCACCTGCTATACATTGCCGATTGTCACTTGGCACAATGTCACACATTGCGGATTGCCACTTGCCACAACGCCACCTGCCATGGCGTCACCTGCCGCACATTGGGGATTGTCACTTGCCACAACGTCACACATTGCGGATTGTCACTTGCCACAACGCCACCTGCCACATGTTGCGGATTGTCACTTGCCATGACACCACCTGCCACATGTTGCAGATTGTCACTTGCCACGGCGCCACCTGCCACACGTTGCAGATTGTCACTTGCCACAACGTCACCTGCCACACGTAGCGGATTGTCACTTGCCACGTCACTTGCCACACATTGCGGATTGTCTGCCATGACGCCACCTGCCACACGTTGCAGATTGTCACTTGCCACAACATCACCTGCCCCACATAGCGGATTGGCACTTGCTGTGTCCCAGAGTAAAGGCAGGCAGCAGAGAGATGATGTAATCTCTCTGCTGCCTGCGGCTGCACAGTGAGGGCGGAACTGCAGTGATGCAGGGCGGGCGGTGAGAGATGATGTCATCTCTCTGCTCCCCTGCCCGCCGGCCCACTGATTTGCCAGCAAGCCCGCTCACCTGCCAACTGTTCCGCCCGCTGACTGTTCCCCTGTTCTGCCCGCACGCTCCTTTCACCTCGGCGCCGGTGTTCAGACGAGAAAGGTCCCCGTCGCACAACTGAAGGGTGGGTTTTGCAATGTTGTTGGGCGGGTTTGCAGGCCCTTTTTAACTACCTAACACAAGCAATTTGTATGCATCCGCCCCTTGCAGATTTTCACGAGCATTGGGAGCGTGCAGCAGCGTGTGGCACAATGTTGTCTTGATTGCGCAGGCGCCGTGTACAGCTGATCAACAGCTGTTCATGTTCGGAGATTTTTGGCAGCTCCGTTGAGCTCCGTACTGCGCAATCACTGCGCCTGCACAGTACAGGGCGGGCATTATCCAACGGGGGGCCTTTCTTTGCACAACACCGGGCTTCTCACAGTGGGATCCGCAGCGGAGCGGGCGGAATGTGCTGGCTGGCGGGCGGCAATTTGACGCCCCCTAAAAATGCAGACTGGGACAATGGTACCATCGGGTCTCATGGTAGGGCCGGCCCTGGGTATAGATGTTGAAACTACATTATATGTGAAAAATAAATGGTGTAGAAAGCCCCACCCTTGTTCAAGAAAGTTTTTTTCATTTTGAAATAGATGGCTCCTTTCATGCCTCTTGTGAACCAGTTGTCACCTTTGACCAAAATCCTTAACTATCCTTAATCTCTTGGTGCCGACAGCACTCAAATATGCGGCCGCTGGACGGGTGGGCCTTGGCGCCGAGTGGCCGCATATTTGTGCGCAAAATTGCAAAAACAGTTGTGCTTGCGATTGGGAGCTTTCCGATCATGTGACAGCCAATCACGGCGGTCACATGATCATAAACCCCGCCCCACCTCCAGGCATCTGAAACCCCTTAAAGGGCCTGGGAGGGGGGGCACCAAGGAGTTAAAAGAATGTCACTTTCCTTAAGGTGTAGGAAAACTGCTGAGTCTTGACAAATCTAAAGCCATTTTAACATCTTTTAACAGCATTTTTAACAATTTACACCTTCGGCCATGTGAATCATTAACATCTATGCAGATTTCCTGACACCATTGATGTAACTAAAACAGGGTGTTTCCACAACTTTTACACCTCCATTCTTGTTACTGGAACACAGTATTGGAATAAGGTGTCTGCTCTATCTGCGTGGGTATAAATGTTGGGGTGTCTTCCTTTCTCACATCAGAACTGAAGAAGTGGCTTACATAAGCTACAAAACTCCTTCATCAGAGAAAGTCAGTTGAATGTAGCTAACTACTAGTAACTACACTGAGCAAAATTATAAACGCAACACTTTAGTGTTTGCCCCTATTTATCTTGAGCTGAACTTAAAGATCTACAACTTTTTCTATATACACAAAAGGCCTATTTCTATCAAATATTGTTCACAAATCTGTCTAAATCTGTGTTAGTGAGTACTTCTCCTTTGCCGAGATAATCCATCCACCTCACAGGTGTGGCATATCAAGATGCTGATTAGACAACACGATTATTGATTGCACAGGTCTGCCTTAGGCTGGTCACAATATAAGGACACTCTAAAATGTGCAGTTTTACTCAATTGGGGGGGGTCGGTCCAAAAACCAGTCAGTATCTGGTGTGACCACCATTTGCCTCACGCAGTGCAGCCCATCTACTTCGCATAGAGTTGATCAGCTTGTTGATTGTGGCCTGTGGAATGTTGGTCCATTCCTGTTCAATGGCTGTGCGAAGTTGCTGGATATTTTATAGGAACTGGAACACGCTGTCGTATACGCCGATCCAGAGCATCCCAAACATGCTCAATGGGTGACATGTCCGGTGAGTATGCTGGCCACGCAAGAACTGGGATGTTTTCATCTTCCAGGAATTGTGTACAGATCCTTCCAATATGGGGCCGTGAATTATCATGCTGCAACATGAGGTGATGGTCGTGGATGAATGGCACAACAATTGGCCTCAGGATCTCATCACGGTATCTCTGTGCATTCAAAATGCCATCAATAAAATGCACCTGTGTTTGTTGTCCATATCATACACCTGCCCATATCATAACCCCACTGCCACCATGGGCCACTCAAACCACAAGGTTGACATCAGCAAACCGCTCACCCACATGACACCATACACGCTGTCTGCAATCTGCCCTGTACAGTGAAAACTGGGATTCATCCGTGAAGAGAACACCTCTCCAAAGTGCCAGACGCCATCGAATGTTAGCATTTGCCCACTCAAGGTGGTTACGACGAGGAACTGCAGTCAGGTCGAGACCCCGATGAGGACGACGAGCATGCAGATGAGCTTCCCTGAGATGGTTTCTGATAGTTTGTGCAGAAATTCTTTGGTTATGCAAACCGACTGTTGCAGCACCTGTTGGGGTGGCTGGTCTCAGATGATTTTGGAGGTGAAGATGCTGGATGTGGAGGTCCTGGGCTGGTGTGGTTACACGTGGTCTGCGGTTGTGAGGCTGGTTGGATGTACTGCCAAATTCTCTGAAACGCCTTTGGAGATGGCTTATGGTAGAGAAATGAACATTCAATTCAAGGGCAACAGCTCTGGTGGACATTCCTGCAGTCAGCATGCCAATTGCATGCTCCCTAAAAACTTGCAACATCTGTGGCATTGTGCTGTGTGATAAAACTGCACATTTTAGAGTGGCCTTTTATTATGGCCAGCCTAAGGCACACCTGTGCAATTATCATGCTGTCTAATCAGCATCTGGATATGCCACTCCTGTGAGGTGGATGGATTATCTCGGCAAAGGATAAGTGCTCACTAAGACAGATTTAGACAGATTTGTGAACAATATTTGAGAGAAATAGGCCTCATGATAAATAGAGGCAAACACAAAAAAGTGTTGAATTTATAATTTTGCTCAGTGTATATCATTATCAGGATAAATTAGACACAGTGGTATTTTGTTTATGTAAAGACTGACAAATTGCTGAACTCACATTGATCATTGCATTGGAAGTGATCCTGAAGAGAGTGGCCCTTTCATTCACAGATTTGATCTTCTCGCTGCTCTCTGTCGGCAGTTTAAGGCTCTCCAACTCACTCAACGAGCGTTGGAGGGCGGCTCCATGCTTAGCGATGAGGTCATTGCATGTGCTGAGGTCATCCAGCTTACTGGTCAGAGCTTTTAGAGAGCTATGCAACTCACTCTTGTCAGACTGTGAGCTTGGTTCCTCGTCCCCAGAGTCATCTGCATAAACACAGACAGTTCACAATTACAATTGAAATCTGGAGTAGTGCTTAAAGACATTTCATATTTGTTCTGTTCTGATAATAAAGGATTGTTTTTAAATAACAAACATCTCTACACTTACCTAGCCCCGAACCTCCTCTTCTCAGGCCCCCCAGCTGGCACTCCTGGCTCCTCCTCTCTGTTCAGTGACCCCACGGGAAGCAGCTTCCCATAGGGGGCACTTATGCATTCTCGTTCCCGAGCCCTGTTACTGCATCCATTGACACAGACAGCGGGACTCGTCTCCACCCCCCACTCGCTTGTCACTGGCTTTGATTGACAGTAGTGGGAGCCAATGACTCCCAGTCTTCACAGCGCATGTGCCGCTGATGTCTCCTAAACCACACAGGTTTAGGAGATATTCATTTTACCTACAGGTAAGCCTTATTATAGGCTTACCTGTAGGTAAATATTTTTTAAAAAAGGGTATACAACCGCTTTAAGGTAAAAAATGTTTAGGTTTTAGAACCATTCTAAGGTCCCATGCACATTGGGCATTTGCCCAGCTTTTCTAAATGCCAGGAAAAAAAGAGGCGTTTTTATAAAGGCGTTTAGGTGCCTTTAGACAGGTCTAGGTGCATCAAGCACTTGGGTGTTCATTTATTTCACTGGCCAGAATAAAAATGTGTTCTGGCCGTTTAAATTAATAAGTGTGTTTAGGGGCATTTAGGTGTGTCAGTCATGTTTTCAGCCAAAATGCTGCTGCTCCTCAACGCACTGGCAGCGGGTTTTTTCCTGCCTCCAATGCCTGTAAATACTTATGTGTGCATGGACAGATAGGCTAACATTTAGGGGTATTTAGAGGCAAAAAAAAAAACCCAAATGCCAAATGCCTCTAAAAGCATGAAGCCTACCTTTTATTTTAGCAGTGATTTAACAAAGTCAGTTTCAGTGCTAGCAGCATATTTACAATTTCAACTTACAAATAGACTCTCTCTAGTCAGAAGAATCAGCACAATTTTATCTGATAAAGAGGAAGATCTAAAACATTATAAATAATTATCGTATTTAATACATACTCTGTGTCTCATCTGTGGATGAGGAATTCTGCACTGTGCTATGCAGACCCCAGGGGAAATAATCTGCTACAAAGATATGAACGCTTGTGGAAGACATAATAATATCTCTAAGGTCAGCCTTTGCCAGGGGCTAAAAAATACTTCACTATTAGAAAGAGTTACAATCACAGTTAAAAAAAAAAAGTATAAAATATCCAAACAAAATATTACAAACTACTGAGCTTCTCCATAAATAATAGCTACAATAAAGATACAAATGTAATAAATATGGTCATATATGAATAACAGAGTAAAACATTACACCTGGGATTATTTGTATCTAAAATGACTACATAACTAATAATTACAACCTAAGAAACAGTGTAACTACTTTCTTTTACAAGGGGTTGTTCATCACAATATTGCAATGAGCAAAATATCAACTGAGCAGTACCCATAGCCACCATACATCTTCTACTAATACATTTTTAGTAAAGTTATTGGCTGCTCTGTACTATTGCAATTTGCACTTACTGCTTTTCCCTTTGTACTATTTATCGAAAAAGCATAATAGTGTCTCAAGGTTTTTATCAAAAACTATTTAGGGCGGTTTACATTCATGTCCTTGTGCTAGAGTCCTTAGTTCTACCTTTGGTATTTCTCAGCTGTTTGGAACAGACCAGGAAACAACTAATGAGACTATGGGGGTTATTTACAAAAGGCAAAATCCACTTTGCACTAGAAGTGCAAATTACAAGTGCAAAGTGCACTTGGAAGTAAAGTCGCTGTAGATCAGAGGGGAACATGCAAGGAAAATAAAAAACAGCATTTTAGCTTGCAGATGATTGGATAATAAAATCAGCAGAGCTTCCCCTCATTTCAGATCTACCCCTCAGATTTACAGCGACTGCACTTCCAAGTGCACGTTCAGTGCAATTTCAAGTGCACTTTGCACTTGTAGTTTGCACTTGTAGTGCAAAGTGGATTTGCCTTTCGTAAATAACCCCCTATGCAAGCTTTGCAATCACTAAACAATATATAATGAGGTATAGTTGTGTTTACCAGTATATCAGAGATATTGCTGAAGGTCCCTAAGCCCAGAAACAGGCACAGAGGAGGAATCTTTCACAAATTATACAGTGCCTTTTGATTAGGGTTGTCCTGATACCACTTTTTTAAGACCGACTACAAGCACCGATACTTTTTTTCAAATACTCACCGATACCCATTACAGATACTTTTTTTTAATGTCACATGACAGTGTTTTTTTACAATTTTTTACAATGCTTTCTTTTTTTTCTTTTTTTTAGGGAGGGAGGGGGTGGATGGTGTCTGTGTGTTTTTTATTTTAATTTTTATTATTTTCTATAATAATTTTTTTTATTATTTATTGCAATACTTTATTTTTTTTTTTTAATCAGCCCTGTTGGGGGGCTTTGTGAGATATCAGGGGTCTTAATAGACCCCTGAAATCTCACCCTTGAGACAGAGAAAGAGACCGAGGATAGAGATTCCCCAGTTCCTTTCTCTGCAGCCTCAGCTGCACTGAAAATGAATGGAGAGAAGACAGGGGTTCCTCTCCATTGATAAACTAAGACATCGTAATCACAGGAGGTTACAATGTTTCAGTTATGTGAATGGACAGAGTCAGTGATTACTGACTCTGTTCATACATCAAAGGAAGGAGGATGACATGGAGAGGGACAGCAGAACGGAGGGGGACACAGAGGAAAACTGGAGTGGGACAGCAGCAGAATGGCGGAGGGACACGGAGGAAGAAAGGAGGGGGACAGCAGAACGGAGGGGGACACAGAGGAAGAAAGGAGTGGGACAGCAGAACGGAGGGGGACAGCAGCAGAAGAGAGGGGGACACAGAGGAAGAAAGGAGTGGGACAGCAGAACAGAGGGGGCATGGAGGGCGACTCCCTGATCTTTTGTTACTGTTATCTTGGTAAATAGGTAAACTACATGCTGTAATCCAGCCTTTCTCAACCTTTTCAACACTGAGGAACCCTTGAAATAACTTTCTGGCCTTAAGGAAACCCTGATAAAAATGACTATATCTACAACTCATGATACATTGGTGTGATAGTCAGAAAGGGAAAATGCTCCTTACATTTGTGGTCATTGGGAAAAATTTCCCCCTTACAGATAGCTAAAAAGATCAGTGGTGTCAGTAGGAACTTATCTGAGAGGCAGAAAATGCTCATTGTTCAAGGAACCCCTAGCAACCTCTGGAGGAACCCAAGGGTTCCACAGAACCCTGGTTGAGAAACCCTGTTGTCATTAAATTAAATGCTTTAAATAATCAAATAAATAAGGATTTGAGTATCATGCAAAAATTCATATGGGTTTCCTGAACCACTGGCTGGAGATCACGGAGTGTCTCAGTTCGCAGTTAAGAGCTTGCTTTCCAAAAAAATTTTTAAGAAGGAAAGCTCCCTGTCCTACTCCCTCAGTGTAGTTGTGCTGACACTAAGACTGCATCTATGCCAAGGTTCCTATCATTCACAAGGCCAGAGCTTTGTGGATTGTAGCAGAAAGCAATAAACTGAACAGAATGACAGACTCTAGGACAGCAGAATTAAATGAATTCCCCAAACAGCAAACAAAGCACTTTTTCCACCTGAAACATTTTCGTATGCAGAAAAGCACTAATGAAGCTTTAAAATGTTTACTTTTAGAAAGCCATGAAATGCTGAATCAACCGATGCTTAGAAAGCAATAAATTATTCTGTTAAGCCATTAATCTCTTGTGGAGATTCAGCCACAGATGCTAACTAGAATAGAAATAAATGATATGTCAATAAAATACATATAGATTTCTTTCCACTCCCTAAGCAAACAGACTGCTACCCTTAATAGTCAAGGACAATAAAATGTTTGACCTGTCCTCTATTTGTAAAAAAACGGCATTCTTACAATGAATGAATATGCCCTAAATTTACCTGAAGCGGAACTACACTGTATCTGAGCACCAAAAACACTATTTTATTCATTTTTACTATTCAAAGCAAACTACCCCATCCATGTCTCTATGCTTTATTTTGCTGTAAATCACTTACAAAAACACCCCCTTAGCATTTCTGGCCGTGGCCATCTTGAGTAACAGCAAATGATTCATGTAGCATTTATTTCCTGAAATCCATCTCCCCTTATCTCAGGCATGCAGGCAGGAGGGTGTGCTTAGCTGAGTAATCCCCTCCTGAAGAATCCTTGGATATATAACATCATTTGCCTAGGCAAGGAAACTAGGAAATAACTAAAGAAATGTAAAAAAAAAACAAAAAACCTGTTTTAACAATATGATATATTTTCCTATCTGTTTACTAATGCTAACAGCATAAGGATTCAAAATAGTCTGTGCTGATTGAGAGAGTGAAGTTCCACATAAAAGTGGTTGTAAACCTCAGTTATGAAATCTGAACAAAGCACATAAAGTATATCTGTAGTGTTTATTTTTCTCTCTCCAAAGCTCTAAGTGTTTTTTCTCTCTGGTGCTTTGTTCTTTTGTTATCAGCATGAGTCACTTCTGACAAGTTTTCCTGACACATGAGATAAATTTGGGATGGGGAGGAGAGCTCAGCACACAGCTTGTCTATTCACAACACGGCTCTGTATCCTTCCTTCATTCCTGTGCTGTGTGACGGGGGGGGGGGGGGGGGGGGTGTCCCTTGCCTCCAAACAGCTGAAGAAAGATTTTTATCACAATTCTGCACTTTTGAAGGGATGTAGAGAAGAGAAAACTGTAGATAAACAAGTACAGTGCCTTGGAAAAGTATTCATACCCCTTGAAATGTTCCACATTTTGTTATGTCACAACCAAAAACATCAATGTATTTTTATTGGGATTTTATGTGATAACAGAAAGTGGCACATAATTGTGAAGTAGAAGGAAAATGATAAATATTTTTCTAAATTCTTTACAAATAAGTATGTGAAAAGTGTGGCGTGCATTTGTATTCAGCCACCCTGAGTCAATACTTTACACTGCAATTACAGCTGCAAATCTAGAGAGTGACAATTTTGCCCATTCTTCTTTGCAAAATAGCTCAAGCTCTGTCAGATTGGATGGAGAGTGTCTGTAAAAAGCAATTTTCAAGTCTTGCCACAGATTCTCAATTGGATTTAGGTCTGGACTTTGACTGGGCTATTCTAACATGAATATGCTTCGATCTTCTAAACCATTCCACTGTAGCTCTGGCTCTATGTTTAGGGTTGTTGCCCTGCTGGAAGGTGAACCTCTGCCCCAGTCTCAAGTCTTTTGCAGACTCTAATGCCGCGTACACATGATCGCACATTCTGACAACAAAATCCATGTTTTTTTTTCCGCCGGATGTTGGCTCAAACTTGTCTTTGAGAACGTCAAGAACGCGGTGACGTACAACACGTATAACGGCACTAGAAAGAGGAAGTTCAATACCAAGTGCGCCACCCTTTGGGCTCCTTCCACTAATCTCGTGTTAGTAGAAGTTTGGTGACAGACGATTCATGCTTTTCAGCCTCCTGCTTTTCCGATCGCTACTGCTCTTCAGTTTGTGCTTGTGGGTTCATATTTCTATTACGTATTTGATTTTCAGTGCGTTCTTGTACGCTCGTATCTGATTTACAGCTCCGGTCTTTCTGTTGGTTTGTTCTGACCAGTCAACCGTTTTGAAGCCATGAGGACCCTCACCCCTGACCAGTAGGTTTATAACTACAATCTGGCCAGAGCCAGAAGAGTGGTGGAGAACGCTTTCGGGATAATGGCCAGCCGGTTCCACCTATTCCTTACGCCAATCAACATGGCGGAATAGAAACGAACCATATAATCCTTGCATGCTGCATTCTCCACAACTATTTAAGGAGAAATTCAATGAACTATGTGGCCTCAGTTGGGCCTGAGGCCGGACTTCAACAAGAAACCCTGACGGCGCTTGAAGCTGGCCGTCCTAGCTTGCCCCCCCAAAGCGCCCGCGAAGTAAGACAGAAGTATGTTGAGTACTTTGCGGGTAGGGGGGCCATTGGTATGCCAGAAACCGTTTAAGAAAAATGTTATCAACAATTTTTGAACTTAAACTGAAAGATTTCCTTTGATTTACTGCATGGGTTTCTTTTAGCTGTCTCCTAGGTTCTCCAATGGGCTTTTCTTTTTGGACATTTTCTTCAATAGTGCAAATGTAATTTATTTGATACATGAGGTGACAATCTCTTCTTCAGTGAACTTTTTTTATGTTGTGGGTCTGCTACACACACCTTGTATTTGTTGTTAATGTATGTAATGCATTACTGACAAAAATATTCATCATTTTCAGCACCATGAATGAATTTTGTGGAGTCATGAAAATGGCGTGATTGTGGCAAGTTAGAAAGCAATGTGGGTGTTATTTACTAAAGGAAATTCCCCTTTGCACTCCAAGTGCACTGCAAAAGTGCACATGAAACTGCACTGAAACTGCACTTGTAGTGCAAAGTGGATTTGCCTTTAGTAAATAACCCCCATTGTCACTGTAAACACCAACTTACTACAAAAATTTCTACTGAGCATTGAAATAAGGAGCCACACATTGTTGCGTAGAAAACATTTTACTCAAAGCACATTCACATGTGCGTTAGAAAAGGGTTTTTGAACAAACCAACATCTTTGGCATAGAACTTTTTTTTTTTCACATTGTAAATATCCTTTTTTTGGTTAAAAAGGCATGTTTCAAAGCATAACATACACAACTCAGGAACTTACAAAGTTCAACTTTGATAAAGTGAAGGCAATATGAGACATGAGTATGTCCAAACTGTGTTGATATCGCCTTCAGATGGGGTGATGTCACCCCTGTAAAAGCCAAATTTTAAAGATGCACACAAATTGTGATTCAAACTGGGGATTTCCCTCCTGATCCCATGCCTAATGTCAACATGTGCTAGCTCCCATCATGGGGGATCAATGGACGTGTTTTGGGGATGCAACCCCTTCCTCTCACCTAATTGAGTTGCGAGGAAGTGATTGCACCCACAAAACGTGTACATTGATATCCCCTGATGGCAGATAGCACATGCTGACCCACCCGTGTGCTTTTTCAAAATTTGGCTTTTAAAATAATTTAAAACTTTTTTTCAAAGCAAAAAAACACAAGAAAACGGTACATTTTTTGTGTGTTTTATATCCTGCCTAAAACATCAATGATGTTCTTCATTTTTTGATGAACATCAATGAGGTTTTCCTTTATATTTTCTAAATCACAATTGCACCCCATTCTCTCCCCGATGAGGATCTGGGCACTTTCACTGGTGAAATGAGATTCTTCTTCCACAACATCCACATCACCTAAAAGAAAAAAAACACACCATGTATTATAAATATGCAGGCATCCATCTATTACCTGAGACTGTGGTCTCAGACACTTACCTGTTGTGGTGACAATTTCGCCCACTTCATAAATGTCTCCCTCCTCATCCTCTGCTTGAGGTTTTGGGATTTCCCCTTCTTTAGGAGGTGGGGAGTCCCTGGTGTCCTCAGATGTAAAATAGGTATACTTGGCACACAGATATTTGAGGGCAGAAATAGGAGGATGAAACATTGCTTGGAAGTGTTGTCCAATTGTCTGTTTTGGCAGAGTTCCAAGCTGAAGAACATTTTATTTCCTTTCTAAAGCTGGAATACTTCCCTTTTTTGGTAAAGTATCACACATGGAGACACCCCTAGTATCCACTGGAGCACCTGTGTGGGACACCCTAAAAAGTTTGTTCTGGTGTCCCACACTAGTGCTCCTGCGTCCAGATGTGTAAACAGCTGCCGAGTGTTCTCTCCTTACACTGAATCAAGTTTACATTTCATTCTAGTTACAAACGCATCTAGACAACAAACTTATTTTTATACAAATAGGCCTGAACAAATGTAGTTAACCTGTATCTGCCAAAAACATCTTATAAGTGGGTGAACGAATGATGTTTCCTACGACCGATTACTGTGCCCATGAACATGAAAGTTGCCATTTTAAACTGTACAACAGTAAAAAAAAAAAAAAAAGCACATGGAGCAGCATGCATGCAAGTAATAATAATAATAGAAACACAGTACAAATACTTACTTTTTAGAAGCAGTTTCTTGATTCTTCTGTACTGATCCTGCTCCCTCAATTTGAGGTCTGACCATCGTTTCCTCAGTTGATCCTTGGATCACCGTACCCCAAAATTCCTGTGCAGACTCTTCACAACTTTAGCCATGATCTTGGCCTCTTTCACATTTGGGTTTGGGTAAGGTCCATACTTCCTATCATAATCGTCCCTCTTGAAGATGTCCACCATCTCCACCATCTCTATAAAGGCCATAATTAAGGCCTTCAATATCCTCCGGGATCGGAACGTTCGTGGCTCAGGCCTTTCGTTGTTGCTGCTCTCCTCTGTATGCACCTGTTGTCTCTCCGCCATGTGCTCTCCCACTGCACCGAAAGAGAAGGGGCGGGGAATATACTAGAAAGAACGTCAGGGGTGGGAGGAGTTTCACGCATGCGCAGTGTATATAAAGCGGAACACTATATTGGGTCAAGATTAGGAGAGTTTCGCCTGAGTTTCGCCTTAGGGTTTGTCTTGTGTTGTGTCTTGCAGAGAAAATGGATCCCTTCAATGATAGGGAATTTCTAGGAATATTTATTGATATGTTCAGGGAGCTGCCCTGTCTGTGGCAGGTGAACCACCCGTTTTATAATAATCAAAGAGGCAGGCAGCACTGGAGAAAATGCTTAAATTTGTGAAGCCAGTGATCCCCACGGCAGACATCAAGTATTTAACGTCCAAAATTTGTGGCATGAGGAACACTTATAATAGGGAGCGCAAGAAGATCCAGGATTCCCTGAGATCAGGAGCTGCAGCACATGACATTTATGTCCCCAGGCTGTGGTACTATGACAGACTGCATTTTCTGGCAGGCCAGACTGAACCCAGGCCAGCACACTCCAGTCTTCCTTCAAGGCTTCCTTCCCCCCCCAGCTGAGGCTTCTGACGACCAACCTGCCTCTAAACTCCCCAATTAGCCTATGTGTCCATGCACAGATAGGCTTTTAGCAGCATTTATTGGCAGGAGAGTTTAGAGGCAAAAAAAATACCCTGTCAGTGCATCCAGGAGTAGAGTTTGGGCAGAAAAAACACTTTACGCTACTAAAAGCTGCTAAGTGCGTTTAGCGGTTCAGCATTAATTCATTTCACTTTCCAGAATAAATTATTTATTCTGGCCAGTGAAATGAATTACCGCCCAAGAGCTTGATGCTTGTAAAAGCTTTAGACACTTTTTCTGCAAAAATGCTGCTGGCTTCTAGGAGAGTTAAAAAAATGTCCTGTGTGCTTGAGGCCTATAAGTCATGCTGCACCCTGTCTCCTCCCAACTTCTCAATCTCCCAATGTTATCTTCAATTGAGGCTTGGGAGATTGGAAGAAGAAGCCTTTTGCAGAAAAAAGTCCAGATTTGGACATGGCAGCTACCATTACAAACTTGCTTTTAAAGGTGCAAGCTCTGGAGAGGCTTCCCCAATCTTGGCATCTCTATCCTCAAGCTGGGTTCACACTGCAGACGGATGCGGCTGACAGCTGGGGTCCGGTGTGTCACTGTTCTCCATTTGAGAGGCAAATCAGGCCCACGGATTTTTGCCTGAATTCGGACCTGAAATGGAGCCAAAGATGCACAGGACCCCTGGGCAATTTGCTGCGCAGCCACTCCGGAGATGTGTGAACCGGCTCCAATCTCCTGTCATGCCAATTGGATACGGGGAAACCCACATTCAATTCGCACTAGTGTGAACCCAGCCTAAAGCTTTTTTTTATTTTTTTATTGAATAAAAGTTTATTAAGAGTTTTTGTTTAAATAGTTTACAATAATGCAAAACAGTTCCCATTCCTATGCTTCCATATCTCACCTAAAGGCACACTGCAAATAAAATGATATATTCCTTCCAAAAGAAATATGATACAAGAAATATAAAGTTTGCAAACACTTGGTTTGCCATTTTCTTTACAAGATATTTTGGACTCTTACTTAAAGCGGACCTTCAGTCATTTTTTCATCTTTCCATCTATTAGGCCCCTTTCACACGGACGGATAGAATGGTGCTTTTAGCTGCGGATTTTCTCATTTTCTACCACAGCTAAAAGCACACAATGCTTTCCTATGGCCCCATTCACACACTGCGTTTAGTTGCGATTTAGATACATGCAGTTCCGTGCAGATAGAAAAAATAGAATTGACTGCGTCCAGGAGCGATTTAGCGCAGCTATCCGCACATAACCGCAGGTAATCGCAGTGCACTGTGTCAGCTGGGACCTGCTTCCTGATTGGCCAGGAGGAGAAACAGGAAGACATTAGTGAATATTAAGTTGCTAATGTCACACAACTGGATGGGCTCAGGACGCAGTGCTCTGCGCCCTGAGCCCGCACTTTTTGAAGCCAATTAGAGCCCCAGGCTCTAATCACGTGCTTCTAAAAAAAAAAAAAAAAAAAAAAAAAAACCCATTGAAATTCATGCCTCCCGCACCCTGCATGTAAATTAGGGGCTGGGCGTATGGATTGGGGGGAGGTGCCCCTGCGCCCTGCATGAGCGGCCGCCACTGCATAATAGCATTTATTTATAATTTTTCATATCTTCCTGGTGTTCAGCCTTTAAAAATCCCTGACCTTGAACAAGCACACGCCCAGAAAGGGGATGGAGCAATAATAGCTCATTTTATAACTACTGAAAAGAAAGTTACACATTTTAGGCTTTTTGGAGAGTGTGCTGGGAAATTTTTTAATTGTTTTGTTAATAGTCCTGGGCATATGCACCTTTTATTTTTGGGTAGTTAATTGGAAGGCTGACATTTTGCATTGTAGAATTTGGTGCACTGGAGATTTTTCAGTTGGGGAAGTCTTGATCTGGAGTGTTGTTGCACCTTTAAAGATGATGGGGCTACCTCCAAGGCATGCCTAAGCCTCAATCTATGCAGTGCTATATATGTGTCCCAAGTTGATATTTCCGATAGAGAGTTAGGGACCTCACTTTTCAGAGAAGCATTTATGAGTCAATGTAGCTTTACATGCATTTGAAAATTATGCAACAAAAGTGTGCTGGTAATTTTTGTATTGCTCAGTAATGTGACCAGGTGCCTGATATCACATACTTGTTCCAGCTCATGACTAGAAGTGAAGTAAAGATAAGTAAAGCTTTATGGATTACCAAGCCAGCTGGGCCATTTTTTTTTGTTTTTGTTATGTATATAGATTTGCCCATGCAATAATAGTACCATTGATTTTGAAGATAGGACAGAATAGATTATAATGAATAAGTGTCTAAAAAATAATAGGTGCCGTATGTCTGTTCTTTCTTTCCAAGAACACACATCTCTGTTTGAAATTGCTTACAAGATGCACCAATGTAATTGGCTGTTAATGGGCATTTTATGGTTCCCCGCAGACCTGCAAATTATATTGTAAAGCATTTGTGTCCTCTTAATTTAAACCTTTACACCTTCTTCAAAATAAAAGGATTAACTTTCTGTTCTATTTGAAAATCAATCTCCCAAAATAGTATATTTTCTTCTGCATGTACAGGAGAAAATAAAGCTAATGGCTGTATTTTACAGATGTGATCATGTTATCAATGTATTCGCTAATGAGAAACAGCGGTTCATTCAATAAGAGAACAGTGAGATAACACATCTGATGAGCGGCACAAAATCTCTATGAGTGAAATATAATCAGTAGACTTCCTGTTGATAGACAGGAATGACCTTCATCAGAAAAGAGTTTCAGCTTTGTGTTAAAGTATAAAAGAGACCAGACAAATTTCCAAGCAAGGTTGAATTATAATGATGTTCCCAAATTTGAAAACAGGACACTAAAGTGTACATATTCTATATGTTTTATAATTTCATACATACTTATAGACTCAAAAACCGATACAAAGAGCAATGATGTAGACTAAGCAATAGTGACCAAATTTTACCTGGACCTTTCATTAAAGTGACTCTCTTACTTAAAGTTTTGTCAACTGGGTGTGTCCACCTGATTGTGGAACGGTTCTGACTGGGCTGTTCTTCAACATTTCCAAGCAGGGTCGAATTTCCAAATAAGCACTGTAGGCATGTGCTTAATGGCGCCCTTCCTAGAGGGTCGCCTGTCCAGAGGCGGACTGGGCCGGGAGGCAGGGTGGCAATTGATGCCCCATAAAAAAGGCTATGGGTGCTGAGGCTGTCTGAATAAAAGAGCTTGCAGAGGAAGGGGGAATCAATTGATTATTCTCGCTTACAGCCTACTCTGCAGCTCTATGAAGGAGGAACCAGAGCCTGAATGTAGTAAGCCAACATGGTGCAGTAAAAGACCTTACAAGTGGTTTCAGACTGGTTAAGAATTACGTTGTACCATACTTTACTCTTTAGCTCATTAAATAAGAGTATTAGCTGCCAGTATATCCTAATTGTTAAGACAGCATTCTGGATTCTGAACTTACTGGTTGCACAGATGTGTCTCCGGTTTTCAGTAATGACCAAGAAAAATAATTTTTTTCTGCATGTTGGATACAAGTGGAATAATCTCTCCGTGTGCCCAGATAACACGTAAAGGGTAATACATTACATCAAGGAATGGTTAGTGGTATCCAGACAAAAAAAAAAAATTATGCTAAATTACAGTTTGCTCAGTTTATACTAAACTGAGTTCTATGTACTTTTCTGCAAACAAAGTTTACCCAGCCACCCGGAGTGGGAAAGGCGCGTCTGTTACCAAATGTCTCTCTGCTTGCTTTTTTTCCAATAATTCTTATAGTTTTTTTCCAATAAAAAAAAAAAAGGGGGTTATACAAAACAGTGGGATTGACACATAAGTACAGTTGTCTCACATACATAGAAAGAGTAAGAAAAACAAATCATCACATAAAAAGGGAAGAAAAAGCAAATTTGCTTGCTTTTTTCACCAATTACATGCCACCAGTCACAACTGGTCCGACATTCTTAGGGCTCATTTACACTTGCTTCGGCTTCAACGCACATTAAAGCTGCTATTGCTTCAACAAGCTTTTATGATATGTTTTTGATGCTTCGGTGGTGCTTTGATGAGGCTTCGGTGGTGCTTTGATGAAGCTTCGGTGGTGCTCTTTTGAAGCTTTGTTGAAGCTTGGCAGATGCCCTGTGTGTGTGCGTGTGTGTTGATATCTCACACCTGCAATTTCTCCAAAACAAAGCGAAGCTAAAGCTGAATTAAAGCCTCTCAAAAGCCACAGGTGCTTCAAACGAACTTTGTCATAGAGCTCTATGGAAGCTTTGAAGACGCTTTGAAGCACCACTAAAGCTACATGGGGAATCATTTTTGAAGCGAAGGCGAAGCAAAGCAAACACAAGGTGTAAACAGGACTGTAAGCTATTTTATTTAGTGACATGAGCTTTGACTGGGGTTAAGAGAGCTTTAACAAAGCGTGTCCGAAGCCTTGTTTTGAAGCAAGTGTAAACTAGCCCTTAAAGTGTTACTAAACCCAGGACCCTGCATTCACTATATCTGGTTTCCCACAGTACACAGAATATGGAAAATGCTATTAATTTTAGTAAATATAAACTGCTATATACCTTTTCTCATCAGCAGTATATAGCAGTCTTCTGACTTCTATCAGTGTCTGGTTAAAGCTTGTAGGATTAGTTTTCATTTTCTCCTGTCCTATGAGGCTGCATGGCCCCTGACCCTCTGTCTGGACAGTGCTGATTGGCCCTGTGCTAATCACATGCACCCTCCCAAAAAAAACAAAAAACTTTCTAGCAATACACACCAAACATGAGCATGTGCAGAATGCCTCCAAGGCTCTGTACTATCAGTAGATGGATTGGGGACAGTAAAAGAATAAGAGGATCAGAGAAGACAGGATCAAACAGCCTTTTTACACTGTGCGAAAGATTAACCCCTTAGGTTCCACAGTGAGTATAACAAGCATGCTTTACTGCATATACAGACTTATTTTGCTGTTGTGGGTTTAGTAACACTTTAATATACAGCAGGGAAAATAATTATTTGATCCCCGCAGATTTTGTAAGTTTCCCCACTTATAAAGAAATGAAGGGTCTATAATTTTTATCATAGGTGTATTTTAAATGATAGAGCCAGAATCAACTAAAAATCCAGAAAAGCACATAAAACAAATGCTATAAATTAAGTTGCAGTACAGTGAGTAAAATAAGTATTTGATCCCCAAGAAAACCATTACTTAGTACTTAGTGGAGAAACCCTTGTTGGCAAGCACAGAGGTAAGAGGTTTCTTGTAGTTAGTGACAAAGTTTGCACACATCTCACAAGGGATTTTGGTTCACTCTTCTTTACAGATCTTCTATAAATCCTTAAGGTTTCTTGGCTGTCTCTTGACAAATCGAAGTTTCAGCTCCCTCCAAAAATTTTCTATAGGATTAAGGTCTGGAGACTGACTAGGCCACTCCATGACCTTAATGTGCTTCTTCTTGAGACACTTTGTTGCCTTGGCGGTATGTTTTTGGTCACTGTCATGCTGGAAGACCTATCCATGAACCATCTTCAGTGTTCATGCTGAGGAAAGAAGGGTCTCAACCAAGATTTTACAATACATGGCCCAACCATTGGCCCCTCAATGTGGCAAAATCAGCCTGTACCTTTAACAAAGGAACAGCCCCAAAGAATCACGTTTCCACCTCCGTGCTTGACTGTAGTGATGGTGTTCCTAGGGTCATAGTCAGCATTTTTCTTTCTCCAAACACGGCGAGTCGAGTTAATGCCAAAGAGCTCAATTTTGGTCTCATCTGACCTCAGCACTTTCTCCCAGTCCTTCTCTGAATCATTTAGATGTCCATTGGCATGACTGTACATGTGCCTTCTTGAGGAGGGGGACTTGCCTTGTTTGGAAGAAGAAAAATGCTGACCATGACCCTAAGAACACGATCACTGGTTCTGTAAGCCATGGATTCTCAACTTCAGCAATCAATGTCTCTCTGTAGTAATGCATACCATACTCATGATACAGTCTAATTATACACATACCCAATTATCCTATTTATGAACAACCCTGATCATTTAGCAGAAACAATCACAATCCTGCTACACTCCTACTGCAGTCTTGAGAAATCATAAAAGCAAAGTGGTAAACTTTGTGATCACCGTATCCATTGGAAACAGCAGATCACAAAACAAAGGTACGAGATCGCAGCCAGCGCTCTGCTTCCTGCTTTACCTACTGTGGATACTGGAAGATTTTGTACAGTGTCACCAGAGCCAGCCAAAGTATCCCTGATTTCTAGCCACAGTGTCACCAAACCAGTACAGCCAGCCACCGCGTCCCTGATCACCACCACACCAGTGCAGCCAGCCACAGTGTCCCTGATCACTAGTCACATCAGTACACAATTTCACCAGACTAGCACAGTGCACCACAGTGTCTCTGATCGCCGCTACACCAGTACACAACAGACCCGTACAGCCAGCCACACAGTCATCAGACCAGTGAAACCAGCCACAGTGTCCCTGATCGCCGATTCACCAGTAAAGTACCAGACCAGTCAGTCAGACACGGAGTAAAGCCGGGTACAAACTATTCGTTTATTTCCGTTCACCCCAGCGGGTTGCATGAAAAAAAAAAAAAAAAAAATGTCAGCTCTGATCAGAGCCGCTGTACTAACCATGCACACGCGCCGAATGTTCCTTACCAGTACAATGTTACTAGATTAGTGAAGCAGTCACAGTGTGTTTGATTGCTAGCCACACCAGTACAGTGTCTTCAGACCATTGCAGACACCCACAGAGTTACCAGACTACTGCAGCCATCCACAGTGCCCTGGATCACTGCCTTACCAGTACAGTGTTACCAAATCAGTGTGTTACCAAATCAGTGGAGCCAGTCACAGTGTCTTTGATTACTAGCCATGCTATTACAGTGTCACCAGATCAGGGCAGCCAGCCACAGTATTCCTGACCGTTACCACACTAGACCCAGTGTTGCCAGAACAGTGTAAGCTAGGCAGACCAGACGTCCCCGTTTTCCGGGGACAGTCCCCGAATTGGGGACGCTCTCCCTGGACCGAATATGTCCCCGGATTGGCCGAAATTTAGCTCTGGCCGGCCGCCTGGGAGTCGGGCTGTATCGCCCGTTGCCCGTTCCATCAGTACTTGCTGGCTCCTCCCTCACTCCGCCGCCTGTCTAATCAGACACTCCACCTCAAATTGGTGTCTGACCAACCCCGCCCACACTCCAGCCTCCTGCATGCAATGGATGCACTGTGCTCAGCCTACCTGTGAAAACCAGCCTGAGAGGGGAGGCATAATTGGTGGGTGAGCCATCCGTTCCATGAACAGCTCCCCTCTCTCACCAGACCTCTTTGCTTTGCCTCTTTCCCTTCTCATTTTGTTCTCCCCCCTGTGCAGACTGGGTAGGATTGTGCAGACTAGGGGGGATTGTGCTGACTGGGAGGGAGGGGATTGTGCAGACTGGGGGGGATTGTGCTGACTGGGAGGGAGGGGATTGTGCAGACTAGGGGGGATTGTGCTGACCTGGGGGGGATTGTGCTGACCTGGGGGGGATTTTGCAGACGGGGGGGATTGTGTAGACTGGGGGGGATTGTGTAGACTGGGGGGGATTGTGTAGACTGGGGGGGATTGTGTAGACTGTGGGGGATTGCGCAGACTGGGGGGGGGATTGTGCAGACTGGGGGGGGGGGGGAGTTGTGCAGACTGGGGGGGGGGGGGAATTGTGCAGACTGGGGGGGGGAAATTGTGCAGACTGGGGGGGGGGGGGGAATTGTGCAGACTGGGGGGGGGGAAATTGTGCAGACTGGGGGGGGGACTGTGCAGACTGGGGGGGGACTGTGCAGACTGGGGGGGGGACTGTGCAGACTGGGGAAGGGGACTGTGCAGACTGGGGAAGGAGACTGTGCAGACTGGGGGCTACACAGTGCTCTGGACGGTGGTATGAGGGGAGGCCTGTAATGTACACAGTGCTCTGGACAGTGGTCTGAGAGGAGGCCTGTAATGTATACAGTGCTCTGGACGGTGATCTGACGGGAGGCCTGTAATGTACACAAAGCTCTGGATGGTGGTATGAGGGGAGGCCTGTAATGTACACAGTGCTCTGGACAGTGGTATGAGGGGATACCTGTATTGTACACGGTGGTCTGAGAGGAGGCCTGTAATGTACACAGTGCTCTGGATGGTGGTCTGAGAGGAGGCCTGTAGTGTACACAGTGCTCTGGACAGTGGTATGAGGAGGGACCTGTAATGTACACAGTGCTCTGGACAGTGGTATGAGGGGAGACCTGTAATGTACACGGTGGTCTGAGAGGAGGCCTGTAATGTACACAATGCCCTGGAAGGTGGTCTGAGGTGAGGCCTGTAATGTACACAGTGCTCTGGACAGTGGTATGAGGGGAGACCTGTATTGTACACGGTGGTCTGAGTGGAGGCCTGTAATGTACACAGTGCCCTGGACAGTAGTTTGAGGGGAAGCTTGTAATGTACACAATTCTCTGGATGGTGGTCTGAGGGGAGACCTGTATTGTACACGGTGTTCTGAGAGGAGGCCTGTAATGTACACAATGCCCTGGAAGGTGATCTGAGGTGAGGCCTGTAATGTACACAGTGCTCTGGACGGAGGTATGAGGGGAGGCCTGTAATGTACACAGTGCTCTGGACAGTTGTATGAGGGAAGACCTGTAATGTACACGGTGGTCTGAGAGGAGGCCTGTAATGTACACAGAGTGCCCTGGACGGTGGTCTGAGAGGAGGCCTGTAATGTACAGAGTGCTCTGGACGGTGGTAAGAAGTATCTTTCTTTTTTTTATCTCATGGACGAAATGTGAGAAATAATGTATATATCATACAATCATTCCATAAACACATACCACATACACTGCGTATATCATTTGAGGAAAATATGCTTATAAAATAATTTACCATTTGCCAATAAAAGAAAAAAAAAATATGTCCCCGGATTTCATTTTGAAAATCTGGTCACCTTAGTGTAAGCCAGCAACTGTATTCCTGATCATCGCCACACCAGTCCCAGTGTCACCAAAACAGTGTAAGCCAGCAACAGTGTCCCTGATTGCCACAGCACCAGTCACAGTGTAATCAGTTTTGTGGAGACAGCAACAGTGTTCCTGATCACTGTCACATCACTGTCTGTGTCACCAGTTTAGAGCAGCCAGCAAAAGTTTTGCTGATCGCTAGCCACACCAGCGAAAGTATAGCCAGCAACAGTGGCATTTTTGTAATGCAAACAATGTAGGTATTTTTATTTAAACTGATATCGACCTCTTGTAGTCTCTGTTTTACAGAGCTCAGAACTGGGATGGGGAAGCAACACAAGGAGAAATTCAGTTTTGCTGAGGTGCAAGATACATTCTGACAGGAGGACACAGCAGACTGACAATGAGGTAAGTTTATCAATCTGCTGCTTCTCATTTCACTGTCCAGTCAGGGCTGGCGCTACCAATAGGCAAGGTACACGCCAGCCTAGAGAGCACATCAGTCAGGGGTGCCGCGCTGGCTACATGCGACTGTGTGGAGTGAGCATTTCAGCTGTGCTGCCGGACGGACTGCCTAAGAAGACACAGAGAACTCCCATGCCCGCCCCTACCTCCACCCCCAGGAGGCTTGGAGTTCAACCTGGACTTGGGGAGAAGGTGATGCCGCTTCCAAGATGACTGTGCCGCCCCCTTCTTCTGCTCAGGTACATGAGGCGGCGGGGCTGCAGTGCAGACTGATCTCCCTGCACTGCTAGTTCCAGTGCTGGCTGCAGGGTATCGCTGCTGAAGGGAGCGAGTGGGGGGGAATAGTGCATGTGCAGGTGACAACAGCCTGCCTAAGTGTCCGAGCAGAGTTAAAAAGTTAAAAAGCCTGTGATTTGTTGCTAGGGATGGCCCTAGCAACCAATTGTCTGTCCTTTAAATGGAAAGTTGGACAGCTCCTGCCTTCTGCTCGGACATTCTGTTTCTACTTGCTGTATAAGGTAAGAGAGGGAGCTTTGACATAAAGGGAACTGTGTTACAAAAAAAGGTGGCTGTAAAGAGGACCGGGATACCAGAAAGGTGGGGACTGTGAAAGGGAGTGGGGTGCAAGTAAGGGTGCAGCTGTAGAAGAGACTGGGATATAAGGAGGGGGGCTGTGGAGGAGACTGGGATTCAAGGAGGGGGGCTGTGGAGGAGACTGGGATACAAGGGGGGGCTGTGGAGGAGACTGGGATACAAGGGGGGGCTGTGGAGGAGACTGGGATATAAGGAGGGGGGCTGTGGAGGGGACTGGGATATAAGGAGGGGGGCTGTGGAGGGGACTGGGATATAAGGAGGGGGGCTGTGGAGGGGACTGGGATATAAGGAGGGGGGCTGTGGAGGGGACTGGGATACAAGGGGGGGCTGTGGAGGAGACTGGGATATAAGGAGGGGGGCTGTGGAGGGGACTGGGATATAAGGAGGGGGGCTGTGGAGGGGACTGGGATATAAGGAGGGGGGCTGTGGAGGGGACTGGGATATAAGGAGGGGGGCTGTGGAGGGGACTGGGATACAAGGGGGGGCTGTGGAGGAGACTGGGATATAAGGAGGGGGGCTGTGGAGGGGACTGGGATATAAGGAGGGGGGCTGTGGAGGGGACTGGAATACAAGGGGGGCTGTGGAGGAGACTGGGATACAAGGGGGGGGGCTGTGGAGGAGACTGGGATACAAGGAGGGGGGCTGTAGAGGGAACTGAGATACACGGAAGGAGGGGCTGGGATGCAAGGAGGGGGGCTGTGAAGGAGACTGGGATGCAAGAAAGGGGGGGGCTGTGAAGGGGACTGAGATACACCAAAGAGGGCCTGGGATGCAAGGAGGGGGGCTGTGGAGGGAACTGAAATACATGGAAGGAGGGGCTGGGATGCAAGAAGGGGGGCTATGGAGGGGACTGGGGTGCAAGGAAAAGGAAGGGGGGCTTTTCAGGCTTCTGCAAGGCAAGTAAGGGGAGCAACTGTGAAGGGGACTGGGGTGCAAGTAAAGGGGGGTTGTAAAGGGGACTGGGGTACAAGTAAAGGGGGGTTTTAAATGGGGACTGGGGTACAAGGGGGGCTGTGAAGGAGACTGAGGTGCAAAGAAAGGGGGATGTGAAGGGGACTTGGATGCAAGGAAGGGGGGCTGAGGACACTGATGTAAAGGAGGAAAGTCTGTGATGTAAGGAGGGGGGCTGCGATGTGAAGGGGGAAAGAGGGCATTGATGTAAATTGGGGGACTTGGATGCAAAGAGGTCTGTGATGTAAAGCGGGCACAGTATTGTAAAGGGGTGCTGTATTACCACTATTCATCTTCAGGCCAGGTCCAGAGGCATAGGTGCGGACCACGGATGAAGAAATAGGTGGAGAGGCATCGCAAAAAAATAAAAACTCCACCACCGCCACCTTCACCGTATACATGGGCAGGGCAAGGGGGGGGGGGGGGGGCAGGGGCAGAGCCAAGAGGGGTGGCAAAATTAGGTTTTGCCTAGGGTGTCAAAAATCTTTGCACCAGCCCTGCCTACAGTCAAAGTAAGTGTAAAGAGCAGACCTGTAAGTTTAACTTAAAAGCAGTGGAGAAAAATCCTTCCTCTGCTGCGTGGCACAACTGTGTAAATTTAAAGAATAGTTGGACATACAAATCCTTTGGCAGGTAAACAGCTCCCTTATATGTGTTCATCTGTGTATTTAGTGGTTTGCCATGAGTTCAGCACTAAAGTTCACCTCGGCTTGGACTATGGACCCTGAAATTATTAAGTAGTAAAAGAGCTTTAAAACAAGTCCTCACTGACCTCTCTATCTGCATGTACTGTGAAAGTAAATAATTCTCAAATATCCTCAAGGATTACAAAAAAGACCGATATCCGATTCCAGTTTGTTTTTAACAGCTTGTAAAACGCTGCTGTTCGTTCACATTAGAAGATTGGCAGCCCGCCAAGTTCTGCTCTCAGAAAAGAGCGAAGATTTTCGTTGTGCCCGTCTGCTGTGGCTCTCTCCCCTCTCCACACTCATCTCATAGGCTTGGCTGAGAGCAGTGGGAGCCATTGGCTCCTGTTGCTGTCCGTCAAATCTAGTGAGGAGGGAACAGGGCCAAGCCGTGCTGTGTGTCAATGGATGCACACAGCCTGGTTCAGGAGTGAGCCTGTATGTGTGCCATTATAGGAAGTGGCTGCTAACGTGGGACATGGAGAAGAGGAGGAAACTAGAGCATTAGCAGGGGCCCCAGAAGAGGAGGTTGGGGGCTCCTCTGTGCAATAGCATTTCTCAAAGCAGGCAAGTTAAAAAAAAAATTCACGTTATAACAGCTTCAATGTCCACTTTATGCATGTAGGGCAGGAGTGTCAAACGCAATTTCATCGTGGGTCACATTAGCATTATGGTTGCCCTCAAAGGGCCGATTGTATCTGTAAGACTAGATGTCCAGAGCCACCATTAGTCAAGAGTCCCCCACCCTCCTTACATCACAGTGCACCTCACCTTACCTCGTGCCGCTGGGAATAAGCTAGTGTTGCGCTGGGAAGCAGATGGTGCAGGGTCTGGAGGAGGACCAGAGGAGGGCAGGAGTCTGCTGAATTCTGAGACCGGGGAGGCGGTGACGAGGCGGTGCTGTGGTTGCACAGAGAGGCGCAGTATCTGACAGAGGAGTTCTGTGTTTCTCTCTGCTGCCGACTGCTGAGACAAGGCGGAGGCAGATATGAGGGGGGTGCCGCATATGCGGGAGAGAATAAACACCAATTTATTCTTTCTAGAAAGGGAGATGAGTGCGACCCGCGGGTCAAACAGCTCAAAAGAAGAACTAAGACAGGAAGCAAAGTATGAAAAAGGGGGGAGAAGAAAGGAAAAAAAAAAGGGGAGGGGGGGGGGAATTGGGGTAAGCTAAGATAGTTGTTTAGAAAGAAAAAAACACCTGATTGCGTGTTATTTATTTTCTAGAATTTGTGGAAGCTGTTTATCGTATTACTATAATCTACCAGAACATCCAGTAACAGGACAAGTTCACATTAACGTTAGACATTTTAAAAATCAAAACATAATACGATAACGGTATTTCCTATATTAGATTTGGTTACAAAACGTAGTATTTATACTTGGGAGCTGGGATGTGGAAAAGAGGCAGATTGTCATGGCAACTGGATACTATTTTTATCCTGATTTCGTCACTTAATCTCCTTACTGAACAAAAAGCGATCTGTGGTTACCAGGTATCAGTCTGTTCAGTCAATAGCAGGCTGTGCTGAAGCTGGCAAGAGAAATAAATCTACAACATGTAGACATACTAGATAGTGCTATTTACTAGAATCACAGCCATTCATTCATTAAACTACAATTAACTATCCCAATCCCAAGTGTTAACATTCAAAGATAAAACAAATTAGACATATGCAAAGCAAAGAGTGGACTCTTCTCATATCTGATTTGGAGCAGAGATGACATTGCTGACACTTGTGTCAACAGGATTTCGCCTGTGTCAAAGGCGTTTGCATTCCTATACAAGTCTATGGGTATGCAAAACCTATTCGAATAGGTCAAATGTAACCAGAAGACGGTCATCTGCAGATTAAATGCACCTGTCAGTGAGTTCTGAATTATCTCAGAAGAATCTCAAACTGATGTCAAACTGATACCATCGACACACGCTCATAGCCTGACAACGCAAATCCAAATGATGATGTCATCAGGCTCCACCTACATCATAGTAAGAAAAGACAATATGGTGTGGCACTTGCCATTCCTGTATACAACAAAGTAAATAACTTCCCTTCAGTGACATCATACACATAAAACTGTACTACAATGCACCTCCCCCAGCTACGTCCTTAACTAGGTAAAGTGCATGTATCAGTTAAGTGCATAAATTGATAACACACAATGTTTCAACTATAACAATCACTGTGCAGTATAGTGCATAAATATTGTAAACAATATAAATTGGGTGCAAAAGCCAGCAACACAAGTCTCTTTTTGAGATACATATACAGTGGGGCAAAAAAGTATTTAGTCAGCCACAAATTGTGCAAGTTATCCCACTAAAAAAGATGAGAGAGGCCTGTAATTGTCATCATAGGTATACCTCAACTATGAGAGACAAAATGTGGAAACAAATCCAGACAATCACATTGTCTGATTTTTTTAAAGAATTTATTTGCAAATTATGGTGGAAAATAAGTATTTGGTCACCTACAAACAAGCACGATTTCTGGCTCTCACAGACCTGTATCTTCTTCTTTAAGAGGCTCCTCTGTCCTCCATTCATTACCTGTATTAATGGCACCTGTTTGAACTTGTTATCAGTATAAAAGACACCTGTCCACAACCTCAAACAGTCACACTCCAAACTCCACTATGGTGAAGACCAAAGAGCTGTTGAAGGACACCAGAAACAAAATTATAGACCTGCACCAGGCTGGGAAGACTGAATCTGCAATAGGCAAGCAGCTTGGTGTGAAGAAATCAACTGTGGGAGCAATAATTAGAAAATGGAAGACATACAAGACCACTGATAATCTCCCTCGATCTGGGGCTCCACGCAAGATCTCACTCCGTGGGGTCAAAATGATCACAAGAACGGTGAGCAAAAATCCCACAACCACACGGGGGGACCTAGTGAATGACCTGCAGAGAGCTGGGGCCAACGTAACAAAGGCTACCATCAGTAACATACTACACCGCCAAGGACTCAGATCCTGCAGTGCCAGATGTGTCCCCCTGCTTAAGCCAGTACATGTCCGGGCCCATCTGAGGTTTGCTAGAGAGCATTTGGATGATCCAGAAGAGGATTGGGAGAATGTCATATGGTCAGATGAAACCAAAGTAGAACTGTTTGGTAGAAACACAACTCGTCGTGTTTGGAGGAGAGAGAATGCTGAGTTGCAACCAAAGAACACTATACCTACTGTGAAGCATGGGGGTGGCAACATCATGCTTTGGGGCTGTTTCTATGCAAAGGGAACAGGACAACTGATCCGTGTACATGAAAGAATGAATGGGGCCATGTATCGTGAGATTTTGAGTGCAAACCTCCTCCCATCAGCAAGAGCATTGAAGATGAAACGTGGCTGGGTCTTTCAGCATGACAATGATCCCAAACATACCGCACGGGCAACGAAGGAGTGGCTTCATAAGAAGCATTTCAAGGTCCTGGAGTGGCCTAGCCAGTCTCCAGATCTCAACCCCATAGAAAACCTTTGGAGGGAGTTGAAAGTCCGTGTTGCCCAGCGATAGCCTCAAAACATCATTGCTCTAGAGGAGATCTGCATGGAGGAATGGGCCAACATACCAGCAACAGTGTGTGACAACCTTGTGAAGACTTACAGAAAACGTTTGACCTCTGTCATTGCCAACAAAGGATATATAACAAAGTATTCCTATCACAAATTGGATTAGCAGCAAGGATGGGAAGTGTTATCATAATGGGGGATTTTAATTATCCAGACATAGACTGGGCGGAGGGAACCGCGCATTCATTTAAGGCTCGCCAGTTCCTTAATGTCTTGCAGGACAATTTTATGGGTCAGATGGTAGACGCACCAACTAGAAATAAAACATTACTAGATCTACTGATTACCAAAAATACAGACCTGATAACAGATGTGGAAATACGGGGCAATTTAGGTAACAGCGATCACAGGTCAATTAGTTTCAGTATAAATCACACAAATAGGAAACATGAAGGGAACACAAAGACACTGAATTTCAAAAGAGCCAACTTCCCTAAACTACAAACCTTGCTAAAAGGCATAAATTGGGATAAAATATTAGGAACAAAGAATACGGAGGAGAGATGGGTTTGCTTTAAGAGCATATTAAATAAGGGCATTAGCCAATGTATCCCATTGGGTAATAAATTTAAAAGAGCGAACAAACATCCTGGATGGCTTAACTCCAATGTAAAAATGCATATAAAAGCAAAGGAGAAGGCCTTCAAAAAATACAAGGTTGAGGGATCATCCTCAGCATTCAGAATTTATAAAGAATGCAATAAGAAATGTAAGGGTGCAATTAGGATGGCTAAGATAGAACATGAAAGACACATAGCGGAGGAGAGCAAAAAAAATCCCAAGAAATTCTTTAAGTATGTAAACAGTAAAAAAGGGAGGACAGACCATATTGGCCCCATAAAGAATGAGGAAGGACATCTGGTTACAAAGGATGGGGAGATGGCAAAGGTATTGAATTTATTCTTCTCCTCAGTCTTCACGAGTGAATCGGGGGGCTTCAGTAACCAAAACTGCAGTGTTTATCCTCATGACACAACACAGGAAGCACCTACATGGTTAACAGAGGACGGAATTAAAATTAGACTTGAGAAACTTAACATTAATAAATCACCGGGACCAGATGGCTTGCATCCGAGGGTACTTAGGGAACTCAGTCAGGTGATTGCCAGACCGTTGTTCCTAATTTTTACAGACAGTCTATTGACTGGAATGGTACCAGCTGATTGGAGAAAAGCCAATGTAGCACCAATATTTAAAAAGGGCCCAAAAAACATCCCTGGGAATTACAGACCAGTTAGCCTAACATCAATAGTATGTAAACTCTTGGAGGGGATGATAAGCGACTATATACAAGATTTTAGTAATAAGAATGATATCATTAGCAGTAATCAGCATGGATTCATGAAGAATCGTTCTTGCCAAACCAATCTATTAACCTTCTATGAGGAGGTGAGTTGCCATCTAGATAAAGGAAGGCCCGTAGACGTGGTGTATCTGGATTTTGCAAAAGCATTTGACACAGTTCCCCATAAACGTTTACTGTACAAAATAAGGTGCGTTGGCATGGACCATAGGGTGAGTACATGGATTGAAAACTGGCTACAAGGGTGTGTTCAGAGGGTGGTGATAAATGGGGAGTACTCAGAATGGTCAGGGGTGGGTAGTGGGGTTCCCCAGGGTTCTGTGCTGGGACCAATCCTATTTAATTTGTTCATAAACGACCTGGAGGATGGGATAAACAGTTCAATCTCTGTAATTGCAGAAGATACTAAGCTAGGCAGGGCAATAACTTCTCTGCAGGATGTGGAAATCTTGCAAAAAGACCTGAACAAATTATTGGGGTGGGCGACTACATGGCAAATGAGGTTCAATGTAGAAAAATGTAAAATAATGCATTTGGGTGGCAAAAAATATGAATGCAATCTATACACTGGGGGGAGAACCTCTGGGGGAATCTAGGATGGAAAAGGACCTGGGGGTTCTAGTAGATGATAGGCTCAGCAATGGCATGCAATGCCAAGCTGCTGCTAATAAAGCAAACAGAATATTGGCATGCATTAAAAGGGGGATCAACTCCAGAGATAAAACGATAATTCTCCCGCTCTACAAGACTCTGGTCCGGCCGCACCTGGAGTATGCTGTCCAGTTCTGGGCACCAGTCCTCAGGAGGGACGTACTGGAAATGGAGCGAGTACAAAGAAGGGCAACAAAGCTAATAAAGGGTCTGGAGGATCTTAGTTATGAGGAAAGGTTGCGAGCACTGAACTTATTCTCTCTGGAGAAGAGACGCTTGAGAGGGGATATGATTTCAATTTACAAATACTGTACTGGTGACCCCACAATAGGGATAGAACTTTTTCGCAGAAGAGAGTTTAATAAGACTCGTGGCCACTCATTACAATTAGAAGAAAAGAGGTTTAAGCTTAAACTACGTAGAGGGTTCTTTACTGTAAGAGCGGCAAGGATGTGGAATTCCCTTCCACAGGCGGTGGTCTCAGCAGGGAGCATTGATAGCTTCAAGAAACTATTAGATAATCACCTGAATGACCGCAATATACAGGGATATGTAATGTAATACTGACACATAATCACACACATAGGTTGGACTTGATGGACTTGTGTCTTTTTTCAACCTCACCTACTATGTAACTATGTATTGATATGAACTTTTGATATTGACCAAATACTTATTTTCCACCATAATTTGCAAATAAATTCTTTCAAAAATCAGGTAATGCGATTGTCTGGATTTGTTTCCACATTTTGTCTCTCATAGTTGAGGTATACCTATGATGACAATTACAGGCCTCTCTCATCTTTTTAAGTGGGAGAACTTGCACAGTTGGTGGCTGACTAAATACTTTTTTGCCCCACTGTATGCAGTGTTGAGATTCAGTGTTCATAAAGTGCTTTTAAAAAGTTTCTTGTGCCCAGAGGTAGAAAATCCAATATCTTCACTTATTGTAACCAACGTGTGCTCCCCCTGCGAACACCCCCACTCACCAGATCTCCATGACCCTCTATGAATCAAAGTGATTGTAAAGTCTCAGTTTTGTTTCTATAAAAATAACAAACATGTTAAACTTATCTGCTCTGTGCAGTGGTTTTGCACAGGGCAGCCCAGATCCTCCTCTTCCCTGTTCCCTCTTTGGCATTCCTGTCGAGTGCCCCACACAGGAAGTAGCTTGCTTTGGAGGCACCAGAGCTAAAGCTCCCTGTGTCCATTCAGACACGGAGCCCCATTTCAGCCCTGCCCCCTCTCTCTCCTGATTGGTTGACTTTGATTGACTGCAGCAAGAGCCAATGGCACCGCCGCTGTGTCCTAGCCAATCAGGAGGAAGAGTCCTGGACGGCAGAGGCACTTGCGGACAATGCTGGATAGAGAGGGGGCTCAGATAAGTATTAGGGGGGCTGGGGCGGCTGCTGCACACAGAAGGCTTTTTATGTTAATGCATAGAATGCATTAAGATAAAAAAAACTTTCTGCCTTCACAACCCCTTTAAGAGCTTTAAAAGTGTATCTTCCCTTCAGCAGCTTTATCCAGATTCCCTCCCCAGGACCACTTCTTCCCCCAGTTTGTATATGCAAAGGGAAAAAAATCGGAGACAGCCTCCAAAAGTGTAATTCCGCATTTACTGGCAATTTAAAATAATTAAAATACACTTACTGCATAAGAGTGCTTATATATACACAGGCTACGGTGTATGTAAACCACTTCCTGGAGCCACCTGCTCTCCACAGACCAGAAGTATGAAAGCATAAGTGACGTAGTAAGCCCCCCAACTAGTTTCGTCACACTGTTGTCTTCTGGCATGGTGCCATCTTACTACACTGCGCTCTTTATTTACCCTACATAGATTGTTTGTTAATAACCCTATGAATGAATGCCTGCTCTCATCCCCTATGCTGGCTAGAGCTAATATCTGCAATTTCCCTCAGTGGCTCCAACTGGTACTGGAGTATGGACCAGTATCTGATGTTCTTAACATGAATATGTTGAACACAAAGTCACTCCTCATCATAAAGTAGTTGGGTCTGGTTGGAAAAAGACACGGGTCTATCTAGTTGAAACAAATAAAAAAAAAAAAAAAAAGTAGTAGAAAAAAAGTAGTAGAAAACCCCCATATACACAAATCCTATACCCACAGTTGTTCCAAAGGAAGGCAAAAAAAAGGAATAAAAGCATGATCCAAATCACCCCAGTAGGGGGAAATAATTCCTTACTGACCTCCCTGGAGGCAATCAGATATTCTCTGGATCATCTATCCCTGGTGATATTACGTATACATTTTAGCATCCAGGTATATTTTGTGCATCTTGGAATCCATCCAGCTTTTTTTTTAAAACAATTTACTGAGCTGGCCAGAACTAATTCTTGAGGGAGTCTATTCAACATTTTCGCAGCTCCTACAGTGAAGCAACATTTCCGCATCTCTTTTTCTCCAGACAGAGAGTGCCTCCTTGTCCTCTGTAATGGCCTGAAAGTGAATAACTCTACACCAAGTTCATTATATGGACCACTTATGCATTTATACCTGTTGATCAAATCCCCCTTAATCTCCTCTTCTCAACAGAGAATAAATTCAGTTCCTCTAATCTTTCCTCATAGCTAAGCTTCTCCATGCCTCTTATCAGTTTGGTTGCCCTTCTCTCTCAAGTTCCCCAATAACCTTTTTGTGAATTAGTGCCCAAAACTGAACTGCATATTCCAGATGAGGTCTTACTAACGATTTGTACAGGGGCAAAATCATGTTTCTCTCTGAGGTCTATACCTCTATTCTAGCTTTAGAAACTGCAGCTTGGCATTACATGCTATTAGACCTATGATCTACCAAAACACCCAGATTCTTCTCCACCATTGACTCCCCCAGCTGTTCTTCTCCTAGTATGTATGACACATGCATGTTTTTAGC
This sequence comes from Aquarana catesbeiana, assembly GCF_042186555.1. Classification (NCBI taxonomy): domain Eukaryota; kingdom Metazoa; phylum Chordata; class Amphibia; order Anura; family Ranidae; genus Aquarana; species Aquarana catesbeiana. Next base: position 222,522,941 of record NC_133324.1, read on the forward strand.
CCCTTTACATTTATCAACATTAAACCTCATTTGTCACACAGTTGCGCAATTAAACCGTGCATTGAGGTCGGCTTATAAGTTAGAGACATGTAAGGACGTCATTCCACTACAAAGCTTGGTGTCATCTGCAAACACTGAAATGGTATTTTTAATCCCAAGCTCTATAATCTATATAATTATGTTAAAAAGTCAGGGTCCCAAAACAGCAACATGAAAACAATAGAATAATATGGCGCACTCTGGATAGAACAATCCGAAAACAGGAGGGGGGGGGGGGGAGAGTGTAGATGGTCAGTTATCAATTAGTGGTAGTTAGTCCATGTGAGGAAACACAGTATGACAATGGAACTGTGTGGGTATATTATGCCCCAACCAAAGATGGCCGCCATCGAAGCCTGAGGAAGGGACACGCATGTCCTGAACGTGATGCACCTCCCACTGACCTGACCCGAAAGTGATGTCCGTCGTTGTGAGCAGTGTACGCCGCTGATTGCCTTGCCTGAATACCTGGATAGCACCGTGAACCAACAGTGTGACCAGACACAGGATCGCACCACTGGGACACAGCCACCATTACATCTCTACCGGACCCTCCTCTCTCTCACTCAGTCGGTGTGAGTGCATGATACTACATGCCCATTTGTAATACACTTTTGTGAGTGTTTTTAATCTATTACTTTTATTAAATCAGCTTGCATACTGCACTTAGAGGGCGCTGTTCTTTTGTCCCTTGTCCCAACACAGAACCTTATAAACTGTAGCCGATGCAAACCATAATTTAAATACAACTGGAATAGCCTTTACTGACTCCTCTGTAAAGAATGAAGTCATGCCTTCTGTAATGGGAATTTACCCAATCTGCATCAGGGTGCACATGATTAGTATTTGCTTATCCTGATAAAGATTCCCCATCATACCACTACTAGCATACACTTATCATACACTTTAGAATAATAAACATGTATAAAACCTGGAGGAATAGAAAGTTAAGGCCTTGTCCACAGAAACCAGTCAGTTTTTAGCATCAGCTAGAACATGTTTTTAAAAATGAAAGTCTTCTGTAGGAAACTTTTGGGTTAACTATCAATTTTGGAACATCAGCCTCAATGTTGCCAAATGCCACATGATATCGTTTCTGAGCTTAGGAATCCAAACAACATGGCATGTATCTAAAATATCACAGCCTGTTTACTATACCATGTTGTGCAAGAGGATGTTGAATATTTTTCAAAACGCACCTATCACTTTACAGTGTTCATAATTTTGATATGTACACCTGTCTTTAGTTGCATATTGTCCACAAGTGACTTATAATGACTGTAGTCTAGGGCTGAATGTTTAGGGTGATTTATTTTTTTTGAATCAAGAATAAGTTTTATTAAGTATTAAAGATCAAGAAACAGCATTACAGATTCCAAACAGTCTGCGGCATGTAACAATAAAACATATTCCCATGCCCACATTCCAACAAACATTCATTTGCCCTCAAAGGGGGCCATATAGTTGTCTCTGCGCAAATTGAAGGCATTTATTGTGTAATTGAACAAAATGTACTTATTTATTCCATACCTCAACTGTTTTTACCAAAACAGTCTATCTAAGACCAATTCCACTGTTAAATTTGAGTGGCACCCTCTGTGTTGGTAGATGACCTTTTCCAACCGTAAGGTGTCCCCCATCTGTGAGATCTAGTCTTTAAATTTGGGGAAGGGGGTCAACTGCTTTCCAGTGCCTGAGTATGATCTTACGGGCTTGAAGAGGGCCCTGGCTATGGCCTGCTTAGAGTGTTCCTCAATTGGAAGCTCATCTAGAATACCTAGTATACAATGCTTTGGGTCAGTGGAAATATTGACCTGAAATATCTTATTAATGGTTTTCAGTAGCCTGGACCAATATAGATGAAGTTTAGGGCATTTCCACAGTAGATGGATTAAATCACCATGATCCTTAGAACATCTGGTGCATGCAGAATCGTCCCTCACTCCCATCCTAAACAGCCGAGCAGGTGTAAAATGCACCCGAAGGACTATGTAAAGTTGGGACAAGCGCTGCGTTACATTGAGAGAGCATGCCTGCACTGCCTTCATAACTTCCTCGAATGTACCCATGTCTTTCTCCCACTTGCGCATAACTACAGTAGGGAAGCCCCGTAAGAATATGGAGGATAACATTGAGTAGCAATTTGAAATAAAACCTTTGAGTTGAGAGACTTTGGCCATATAATTAAATATAGGGGTCTGGGATTGTAACCACAGTTCCCATCCCTGCCTTAATAGTATGCTGCAACTGCAAGTAGTAAAAGCACAAAGTGCAATACGTTGAATTTTTGTAGTTCAGTAAAAAAAGATAATTTGCCATTGCAAAAGATATTTTTCAGACAAGCGATCCCATATTTTTTTCACCTAGGCCCACTGTCCAGTGGTAGCAGTTCAGGGTAGTATTTGTTATTCCAGATAGGGCTGTAGTTTGTGAAGCCAGTGACATTTGGAAATTGTCTGGTCTTATTCCATATCTTTTGCATGAGGGCAAACGTGAGAAACAGTTTCTTAGATTTGGCATATGCCAATGCCTCTAGACCCATAGCCACATCACTAGTCCCAGTGACATGACCCATTAAGACAATAGTGGAATACTCACTCCCTTCCACTGCCACCCGGTCCACAGGTAAAACGCGAGCAATTATGTTGTAACTGAGCTGCCAGGTAATATAGCCAGGGGCTGGGCAAAGCTGAGCTAATCCCTCCGCATCCTCAGCTTCCAATTTTATTAATGGGGGGTCTTGTTAAGCACAAAAATTACCTGAATATTGAATTAATAATGCAAAACATCTTCACGGGGATCACCATTGGAGCATTGTGCAAAACAAAAGGAGTTGAGGCATAAAAACCCATCTTAATGAGGTTAACTTTCCCGACCAAAGACAACCGGAGTTTGGACCACACCTTGGCTTTATCTCTAATACACCCCAGTAGCAACCTTCCATATTGGAATCCATGGATACTGGAGTTCAATCATAGCTTCCAATGGCTCGATGGCGATATCGAAAAGGAGAGGGGACAGAGGACATCCCTGTTGGGGGCCCCTATGCAAAGAGAAGGACTGTGAGGTCTGTCCCTCCTCTCTGATCATCATCACTGGGGCATCAAACAACAACTGAACCCATGACAAAAAAGTGTCACCAAATCCAAACTTGGCCATCGTTGCCCATAGGTACTGCGATTCTATACTGTCAAATGCCCTATGGGTGTCCAGTGACAGCAAAGCCCTATCTCCACTGTTGTCTGCTGGGGACTGTACGTTAAGATATAGTCTGCAAAGGTTAAGCGCAGATGATTTCTGAGGAATAAAGCTGGCTTGGTCAGCATGAGTAATAGTGGAAATAGCCTTGTTCAATCTCAAAGCCAGCACTTTGGCTAGTATTTTGATGTCGCTCTGCAAGAGAGAAATGGGCCTATAAGAACCCGGATCTAGTGAGCCTTTCCCTGGTTTTAGTAAAAGGACAATGTTGGCCCGAGCCATGGAGGAACAAAATAAGTGTAGTGCTAAAAAAGCTTAAAATGTCCAACATATAAACAAAAAATGATCCAACAGTTCTAGGAGTAAATTAGAGGAAGGTCCTCCATATGTGCATAATCTTAGTAATAGGCAATCCCCCGAAGTTATGTGATGTCATGTAAGGAGCAAATCAATAGGTGCATAGCATTTGGAGTGAAGACAGACACACCACCACCGACAATGAGGAGGCTTACCGGATCTAATGGACCCAAAGGGGCATACGCCGAGTTGGGTCAAAACAAGCTTAGGTGGCAAGTGGCTGTAGATGATCCAGAAGGATGGTGGTCTTGGGATGAACCATGGACTGCAGTCCTCCGAGAATCCAGATCCACTGCCACAATAATGCAGCTCATGTGGCAGCTCACACATGAGCTGCATTATGGTGGCAGTGGATCTGGATTCTCGGAGGACTGCAGTCCATGGTTCATCCCAAGACCACCATCCTTCTGGATCATCTACAGCCACTTGCCACCTAAGCTTGTTTTGACCCAACTCGGCGTATGCCCCTTTGGGTCCATTAGATCCGGTAAGCCTCCTCATTGTCGGTGGTGGTGTGTCTGTCTTCACTCCAAATGCTATGCACCTATTGATTTGCTCCTTACATGAAGTCACATAACTTCGGGGGATTGCCTATTACTAGGATCTATGCACATATGTAGGACCTTCCTCTAATTTACTCCTAGAACTGTTGGATCATTTTTTGTTTATATGTTGGACATTTTAACCTTTTTTAGCGCTACACTTATTTTGTTTTCTTTCTACCTGGCATATATCCTGTTGACCGTGTTAGCTGCTTTTTTGTGTTTTTAGGGCAGTGCAGAATTAATTTGTACATTTTGGCCTGAGCCATGGAATCTGGGATCCACTTCTCCTGGCACCGTTGAGTACTTTAAGTGCAGCAAAATTACCTCCCCATATTGTTTGTAATCCTCCATAGGGAAACCGTTGTCCCCAGGGGCTTAATGTTCGGGGAAGAAACTGATGTCTTTCTGCAGCTCCTCCAATGTTATGGGGTCATCCAACATCCTTCTATGGGAATTTGACAGACTGGGTAACTGTATCCCCCCCCAGAAATTCTTGTAGAGCTTCAAGAGAGTAGCCCCTCTGGGAGCCATAAAGACCGGAGTAGAAATCCACCAGTTCCTGCATAATGAGATCTGGAGTGTCAACAGTTTTCCCCAATATAGTATGCAATGCTATAATGGCCGGTAAGGCTTGCTGAAACTGTACAATCTTAGCCAATAGGCACCCGTCTGCTCCCCCTGCTCATAAAAAGCTAATCTAGAAAATAAACGCTTTCTATCCGCCCCAGGTGTAGTGATGCAGTCTAACGCTTCCTGAGCTGCCACCCAGGCATCTTTATGGGCATCTGAAGGATCAGCAATAAATACCGCTTCCAATCTGTGTACCAACCGTGCAGCCTGCTCCCCCTGGGCTCTCGTTAAATTCTTTACAGCCACAACCTCCAGTATAAAGATGCACCTCAAAAATGCTTTAAAAGTTTCCCATACAACAACTAGATCTGGGTGGTTAGAATGATCCTGCCAGAAAGCAGAGATCAGATTGGCTATCTTACCATGGGTAGTAATTAGTGACGGCCAAAATGCGTTTAGCTTCCATGGCGCTTTCGGCAGTGAAGTGGTAGGTTGGAAGTACAGGTGAGTGATCTGATATTCCCCGCACACCGTATTGTATATCCTCTATGAGGGGAACTACTGATAAGGTACAGAGACATAAGTCAATGCTGGAGAGAGACGTGTGTTTTAGAAAAGCATGAAAACTGTTTTAGTTGAGGATTACGAGTACACCATGGATCCACCCACCCCACCTCTTATACAAATTTCAATAGTGCTGTACAGCAGCTACTATGCCCGACAGCCAAAGGGAGGGTGTTTATCCAACCCTGGGCTTAGATAACAATTAAGGTCAACAATTAAAATCAGGGGGACATCTGGGCTGCCCAATTAGTACATCAGAAGAACTTTTAGAATAGCTCATGTGAAAGGCGGTAGAACATACATAGCAGTAATTATACACTTCAATTGAAACATTCTGCAAAGAAAGATTATGTATCGGCCTTCAGTGTTTATCAACTTGTCAAATAGTTAGAAGTCCAAAGACCTGTGCACCAAAACACTCACCCCCCTAGAATAGGAGGTGTGAGTGGAGTGGTACGCTCAACCTACCCAAGAGGGATTCACAGACGCCAAAGTGTCAACTACCAAATGAATCTCTTGCAGGGCACATATTGCAGGAAAGTATTTTTTTATGGGAAGCAAAGACCATAGTGTGTTTAAGTGGGCTTTGAATGCCTCTATTGTTCCATGAGACAATGGGGACCGTAGACATCATTATCAGTCAAGTTTATATCAGAGAAACATGTCATGATCACACACTTAGCCCAAATATCCCAGGCAGATCCCTGCTTGGCTACACATAAGGGATACGGTGGCACAGCGGTATGGACAAGACCTCCTCTCTGGCCAATCGCCCTGAGTGTTCCAGCGCAGATTCCATCACCCACCAAGCTGTTTGGACCAGGGAACTCCACAACCGTACTGTCACAGACTTCTGGAAAAAATGCGGGTTATCAGTAAGAAAATAAAAGATAACACTGAAATAGTCTCCGCCAACTGCGGGATCTTCCATGTAATGGGATATTTTGGTATATTGGTCTGACTGGCATGTAGGAAGAAAGGGTAGAAAAGTTAACAAGAACAAGCAGTATTGCCAGAATGGGGTCACTGCTCATAACCCAATTTGTAATTGTTACTTAGTCCTAGTAGATAACAATTAACTCCTGGAAAATTAAAGCAAGAGCAAAACCCATCGCTCTCCAAATAGATAGGGAAACTATGTCTCCCAGCTGAATCTGTAGGATCTCAATACGGAGCTAAAAAGGAGCAAGGCTTGGATTCTCTTGCACTGGACCCGCAGAACCCATCAGTCTCCCTCTGCCTCCACATGACCTGCCTGCCAGAAAAGGTGTTCATTGGCATCGAACCATCCCGAGGCCTCCACCGCAGTTTCAAAAAAGTGGGCTTGTCCCCTGACCGACACACGAAGTTTGGCAGGAAATAGCATTGCGCACGTTGCTTGCAGGTGCTGTAGTTGTTTTTTTCACATTTGTAAACAGGGCTCTGCGCCGCTGAACCTCTGCAGAGTAATCTGGATAGAAGGATATGCAGGCGCCATTATGCAAGACATTCTCTCTCTGGCCAGAGCTAGGATGATTTCAACTAAATATAACAGGGTAAAGGCCTCTTTCTCAAAGACCTCCACTAGCCACTGCTCAATAAATTCCGTGGGATCTCGCCCTCCAGCCTCTCTGGGAGCCCCACAATCCGGACATTATTTCGCCTTAAACGGTTTTCAATGTCCTCATTCTATAGCTCCTTAGCCTTTGCTAGCCTCATTGTTGATTGTGCATCCCTCACCAGCATGGTCAATTTATACTAAACGTCACTGATGCGGCCTTCCACTGCTGTGGTGTATGCCTGGATCTTTTGTAAATCATGGCGGATTAGGCCCAACTCCTCCTTCAACCCCCCCAAAGTTCTCTTTCAGGGTATCTCCTGAGGCTGTGCATTTATGAACAGCCCTGAGAATACCAGTCAAAGTGGGCTGATCCCCATCGGCCTCATCATCCTCCACATCTTCCTCTGTGTAAGTAACCTGAGGTGTAGTGGCTGCCGAGGGGCCCTGTGTGGATGGCTCTCCCTTGTCCTCATTATGAAAGATGGCAGAGGTTGCTTCTAAGTCTATTTCTGAAGCCCGCCCTGCCCCCCCAGTTAGCTTCTGGGCATAATGTAGCATTTCTTGTGGGTACTCTTTCCCATCTGTTTTGGGTGTTTTGGGAGGCTTACTAGCTTTCACCTGCTTCTCCCCACCACTAGGTCACTGAGCCACCACGGCGCCATGTTGAAGGTCTGGCTGCCCTCCTTCCTCCTGCCGCTTGTGGATCACCATGCTGCCAGATTGAGTTGCTAAGGAACCCAGGAGGATCCGGGGAGATTCCAGCAGGATCTGGTGTCAGCTCCGATCGGAATTCCAGCTGGGAACAGGATCTATACAGGATCGAATGCGGGAGCTCTTTGAGACACGTCTGTTCACATGCCGCTCTTGGCCACGCCCCCTAGGTGTTTTTAAGTGAGGAAATTTGTGGTGCTTTTCTATTTCAGAAGATTAAATGTGCTATATTGAAGTAAAAAAAATCTGCAATTAAATGTGCCTTTATTTTTTATGGGAATGCAACTCGCAATGCTTTGAGCCTGCCACATTTATCTTTCCAAGACAACATTTTGACTGTGACTTAGAACAGGCATATGTATATCAGGTGTTAAGATTCCTGTTGCATATTCCATACACATATTCTAGGTCGATGATTCACTAGATTGTGGGACAGGTAGAATGGCAGGTCCAGGGCTTGCAAAAGAGAGAAGCAGGGGGAGTGCTATTGCCAAAGCATAAGGTAACTTGCAGGGCTGTGATCCAGCCTAGTTTTGAACGGGACAGTCCAGTTTTAGAAACCACAGTCCAGTTTAAAACCTTCTTCCACTATTTTTTTTTTTTTTTGTAAAGCCAGTATACCAAAAGCAAGGTCTAACCTCCAGCCAGTAAAATAAATGCTACTTAACTGCTCGTCGCTTAATTTTTTAACCCAACAGAATAATGTGAATCTGACACAGGGGTTGATTTAGTAAAACTGGAGTGTTCAAAATCTGGTGCAGCTCTGCACAGAAACCAATCAGCTTCCAGGTTTTATTGTCAAAGCTTAATTGAACAAGCTGAAATTAGAAGCTGATTGGCTACCATGCACAGCTGCAGCAAATTCTGAATGCTCCAGTGTTAGTAAATCTCTCACAGTGGTCTGCCCTAGGCTCTTCTTCTATCCGTCTCTCTTCTCAGCAACAGCAACCAGGCACAATCACCACTTCCCACAGTGGCACTCCTGCACTGTGACCTGTCACCAGAGGAGTAAGGAACTTGTGAACCCAAGGTGCCAGTAGGTTAGTCAGTCATCAGTTCTGTCTGGGCTTCAGTTTTCTCTGTTTGCTGTGTGAACCAGCAAGCCAAGATCCACCATGGTGCACCGATGATGACACTGAGTGTCCTCTAGTAAGCAGCAGCAGGAGCCCCAGCTTTTATCAGTCTCCAATCCTGCAGTAGGACTAGCAATGTGGACATGGTCCTGTAGATGGGGAATGCAGTGGTAGAGTGTACTCTGAATATGGTCTAACAGGTATATATGATCTGGGTGGGGTACTGCCCAAATTGTTCAGGGTGTAACTGAGGTGATAGTGTAAATCCAGCATATGCACACCTATGTGTCCTTTGAAGCAGTACACCTTTCAGCCATTCCACATCCAAGCAGATACCATTTGAAGTTAAACATGGTGATTATTGTCCCATTTTTAACAAAGGCAATTCTAAAATTGTAACTGCAAAAAAGCTATGTAGGCATGTAAACTAATAACAGATCTGAGATAACAAGCTTGGATTTCACTGCTGCTATTCTGAGGAACTTCAAAGTAAATGCAAAGCAGATCATTTTTGCTCTTTGCACTACTAGAGGGTGACAAGTGACTTCAGTACAAAAAGGAAACCCCTTCAAAAGAACAGCATTTTGGTAGAATTCAGCCAACGTAGCTTGATAATGAGGGAAAGATGAGGCGAAGATGGACGTGACCATCAGCACCTAATGATTTAAAGCTCCCCGCTAACCCTATTAATGCAAGCCAGAGCTTGGTTGCCATAGTGATCCACAAAAAGCCACATCAGCATACACAGAATGTCACAGAGCTCCAGGGGGACCGTCCAAACTCTTTAGCTCATAATAAAAAAGGAAGCATCATTTGTTGGTTTCTTCAGCAGTGATGCCAGTCATGGGTTATGGTATTGTGGAAAAGGAAAAAGCTGCGCTATCAAGTGTACCAAACTAAAAACAAAAGCTGTTAGCACACAACAAACCAAGTTGCAAATAGTAACAAAATAAGAAAGTGCAGCGCTAATATATAAGTGAAGATAAACGAATGAACAAAAATAGGACTCTAAATGATAAGTGATAAAGGCCCAAAAAGCAATGACATAACAAGAATGTGCAAATTAATGTCTCTGGAAAAAATGACAATCCCAAAAGTCTATATATAATGAACCAGAAGATCCTCTCCCAAGCAGGGGAGTACCAGTGTCTTGAAGGGGCTGTGGACACTTGTAAGGAGGCGACCACAAACTGAAATGACACTCCAATCTTCAAGAAACAAGGTGGATGCTCTTACCGGATCAGTAGGACGCATCTACCATATAGCAGTGTGTCAGTAAGGCAAACAGGAGATGGTCATCAAGGATGTCCAACCAGGTAGTGTCTTCTGGGTCCCGACCACCAATGGAGGGGTGGTGTCCTAGGCAGGCTGTGGATCTCCAATACACCCGATCACCGATATCAGAATTTGAGCGATCACAGGCAGATGGTTCATAATAGGCCCATGGAGGAAAAGAAAAAGGGACTCCACATAGTGCAGATCAATGAGATTTAATACTCCAAAAAGTTGTACAAAAAGTAAGTGATCACGAACAAATAAAAAGCATAAAAATGGCAATGTGGGAAGCTGAGGTAGCGGGCCAGCTACCTCAGCTTCCCACATTGCCATTTTTATGCTTTTTATTTGTTCGTGATCACTTACTTTTTGTACAACTTTTTGGAGTATTAAATCTCATTGATCTGCACTATGTGGAGTCCCTTTTTCTTTTCCTCCATGGGCCTATTATGAACCATCTACCTGTGATCGCTCAAATTCTGATATCGGTGATCGGGTGTATTGGTGATCCACAGCCTGCCTAGGACACCACCCCTCCATTGGTGGTCGGGACCCGGAAGACACTACCTGGTTGGACATCCTTGATGACCATCTCCTGTTTGCCTTACTGACGCACTGCTATATGGTAGATGCGTCCTACTGATCCGGTAAGAGTACCCACCTTGTTTCTTGAAGATTGGAGTGTCATTTCAGTTTGTGGTCGCCTCCTTACAAGTGTCCACAGCCCCTTCAAGACACTGGTACTCCCCTGCTTGGGAGAGGATCTTCTGGTTTATTATATATAGACTTTTGGGATTGTCATTTTTTCCAGAGACATGGGTTATGGTATTCACTGGTTATATTTGGAAGGCTCATTACCATTGTACCAGCACAATTCTCAATGCTAATCTTTGATGTTCTTTTGCTTTTCAGCTGTCTATGGAAATTTTAGAGGTAAAGTCCTGTTCACATAAAAGGAGATCTCTTCTGAAAATGTTCCAGTGTTCAAAGCAGGAACCATCAGAGGGTAAAAATAAATACAGAAGTGTGCTCTAGAGAGGAAATCATAGCATATAACACTGCAGTGTTTACTGACTTCAGTGTCACCGACCTCCAATTGGCATTGACAGCAAAAGCATGCTGGCTCCTCAACCTTAGACCCAAATCACCAGAGTGAGGTAATGGATGTAAGTGAAATGCATACAATTACACCTACTTCACCCATCTACATATCTTTAATGTGTATCTAAAACCCAAAACAAAAATGTAATACACTGCAGATTACCAGTCCGTAGATGTAGTGGCTATATTCATTTTCCTTTTCAGGCTTTTCTTTCTTTATTTTCATCTGGTGATCCTGCCAGTACTATACTTCATGTCCTAGGGTGACAACACTCACTTTACTGCATTCCCCCATAGGACAGGAAGTGTTTTAAGACTGCAGAACACCTACTCTCCTTATCTCCACGACATACAGTTCTATAGTCCTTGCACATTTTTCTGATAACATTGTTTGAGATAACACTGCAGAGGGCATAGGTTACAGGACAGCACTGGATTTCTGCAAGGATCAACAAGAATTTTTTGCAAGTATCAAAGAGATATAACCAAACACCTTCAATGGTATTTTTACCAAACTAAAAACAGAGCAAATAAATGTATTATTAGGGCTTACATACACTTTGAACCTAGGGTTTTTCTACGATTTATATACCGTGGCTACACCTGGCACACTATTTTTTTCACATATTGGTCTAAAGACAATGCTAAATCAATGCACCTTGACACCGCTATGCAATTTTCCTATGCGTTCATATATGTATGCAAACAGGGACCTCTGCTTTACTACTTTTAGAAGTTTTATTGGCTTTCATTTGTTGGCCATTAGGGCTTAGTGCTGGGAAGCTTCTGTATTTGGTATATAATAATGACTCTTCCCTCTATTCACTTTCCAGTTAGCTATAGCACTATTTTAAAAATTTTTATTTTGGGATTCAAAGTGTTATTTTGCCCAGTGTAGCACCCAATAGCGTGTACTCAGCTTACTGCAAGCCCAGCAATCTCTGCAGAACAAGGCAAGTACATCACCGGCTGCACAATATTACACAGGCACAGGAAATTCATGCTATTGCAGGAGCAAATAGCTTACCTGGCTGCAGTATTCAAGTACCGGAGGGTGAATGCCATTTTTTTCCCCACCATTACAGACATCAGTTATATTGTATTTAAATGGACATCGAAAAAGATTGCACAGCAAAACTGGTATAAATATAATTTCCCCAATGCCCACGAATATGAGCAATTTTCTGCAGCAAGATTATCTCCCTTAGTACCAGGAGACTTATTGTAATGGGAGTAAATCTTCCCTCCTAAAACCAAGCTTTTGAGATGAAAAAACTAAAAAAGGGGATTATTCTGCAGGAGAGCCTCTCATACTTGTAAGTCCCACAGAACGGCCACAATGAAGCACTTAAAACATGAATCCTCATTATACGTCTCGCTAGTCAGTAGGGATGAGCGCGATGTTCGAGTCGAACGTAAATTTGACTCGAACATCGGGTGTTCAGAGAACAACGAACAATATGCGGTGTTCGCGGCACATTCAAAAGTTGCCGGAACACCGTTAAAGACTATGGGACACTAACATGAAAAATCAAAAGTGCTCATTTTTAAGGCTTATATGCAAGCTATTGTCATAAAAAGTGTTTGGGGACCTGGGTCCTACCCCAAGAGACATATATCAATGCAAAATTTTTTTTTAAAAATGGCCGTTTTTTCAGGAGCAAGTGAAACAATAAAAATGAAATATTCCTTTAAATATTGTGCCTGGGGGGGTGTCTATAATATAGTATGCCTGTAAAGTGGCACATTTTTCCCGTGTTTAGAACAGTACCACAGCAAAATGACATTTCTAAAGGAAAAATTGTCATTTAAAACTGATCGCGGCTGTAATGAATTGTTGGGTCTCGGCAATATAGATAAAACTCATTGAAGAAAAGAAAAAAAAAAGAAGAGCATGGGATCCAACCCCCTGCCCTGTGGGTCTGGTATGAATATTTAGGGGAACTCCGAACCAAAATTAAAAAAAAAAAAATTGCGTGGGGGTCCCCCTAAAATCCATACCAGGCTCTTCGGGTCCGATATGGAAATTAAGGGGAACCCTGCGCCAAATTTAAAAAAAAATGGCATAAGGGTCCCCCTAAAATCCATACCAGGCTCTTCAGGTTTGGTATGGATTTTAAGGGGAACTGTGTGGCAAAATTTAAAAAAATATATACCAACAATATGTAGAAGAATACATATCAGCCTAAACTGAGGAAAAAAATAGTTTTTTATATATTTTTTGGGGATATTTATTATAGCAAAAATAATTTTCAAGTTCCAGTGTTAAAGCAGATTTTGCACAATAGCATTGATAGAAAAATTACATATTTGATATTTCATATGTTTCACACTATCTAATAATGAATTCTAAACCTGGTTAAGGGGCCATACAAACCAAAAAAGGACATGAGTATGGCTTTACCATAGCTGACTTCATACCAAATGATCGTTATTGTGGCTGAGCCCCTCTTTCTTCTCTACAATTGGCCATTTCCTTACATCCAAGTCTTATATTACCACAGCCAAATTGAGTAAGATCTCAGTCTCACATCAGAGCTACCATTAGGCATGTGTCTGAACCGAGTACGCCATGCCACAAAAAAGCGGGCGGGGACTCCATGGCAAAACAACATCTTTAGTATTCTTGTTATATTTTCTTTATCTGTCATTACTTTTATTAAATGTTATACTTCTAAATATTTGTGCGATCTCTATTGCACACATCGAATAAAACTCAAAAAAACATATACTATCACACCCCCCCATCTCAAATTGCTATAGGATAGCTGAAAAAAAAGCATACCAGTAGGTAAACAAAAGTTAGAGAAAATACTTCTGTATGCAGTACCAAGGCAATGGTGAGGTCCCAGTCCTTCTGGTGAGATTGTGGGCACACTGGGAATAGCAAATCTGAACTGTGTTGGAATGTCACGAGACTTGGGATGCTCAGCATTCCTAGGATCTCATCAGAAGAATTGTAATGTCACCCTCTCCAGTGCGGAAGCCATCTGTAAGGCAAGTATGCCTTCTTTTTTCCACAGATGTGTTTTTTTTTACAGCTATCATGCAGTAAGATGGTCCGGCCTAATGTAGTAAGCAAACCTTATATCAGAATCAGCCAAATCATGGAATGCTGGCCTTTCTTCATGCTGAGACTCTAGAGACTTCACCACTGGCTATCTACCCCAGAAGTCAGGCGGGGAGAAGTTTGTGTGTGTGGGATAGATACATATTTTGTGCCACATGTGCTATGATAATCTGATTTTCTTTTGTCCATAAAAAATGGAAATAATCAGTTCTTAGTCACATCTACATTTTCCAAGATAATGGAAAATCTTTGTGTATTAGGCGCCTTTCACATGGACGGCTATTCTGCCGCAGTTAAAAGCATGTTTTTTTTCCTGTGGAGTTCAAGACTCCAGGCACTGCGATCAGCTGCATTTGCACAGTGCGATTAGCTGCGGTCGCGTTTGGCTGTGGTTTGCCATTTCCATGCAACCCGACAGGGTGCCGACTCGCACTGTTTGGTATGACTCTAGAGGGGACGGGCGAGTGCCCCCCCCCCGAGCCGTACCAGGCCACATGCCCTCAACATGGGCTCCCGGATTCCGATAAGCCCTCTGCCCGCAGACCCCGACAACCAACGGCCAGGGTTGTCGGGAAGAGGCCCTTGCCCTCATCAACATGGGGACAAGGTGCTTTGGGGTGAGGAGGCCGCAGGGAGCCCCCTCCCCCAAAGCACCCACCCCCCCATGTTGAGGGCATGCGGCCTGGTACGGCTCAGGAGGGGGGGCGCTTGCCCGTCCCCAACCCCTTTCCTGACCGACCGGGCTGTGTGCTCAGGTAAGGGTCTGGTATGGATTTTGGGGGGACCCCACGCCGTTTTTTTGGCGTAGGGGTTCCTCTTAAAATCCATACCAGACCAAAGGGCCTGGTATGCCCCTGGGGGGGAACCCACACCATTTTTTTTTATTTAAAATTTGGCGTGGAGTTCCCCCTCAAGAGTCATACCAAACAGTGCCGGGCATTGGCGGGGATCCGAGTCGGATCCCCGTGCTTGTTGCTCATTGGGAAAGGAAAAATCATTTTTCCTTTCCCGATGAGCAGCTCGGCGCTGTTATCTGCAGCTGACACAGCGCACTGCGATTACCTGCGGTTATGTGCGGATAGCTGCGTTAAATCGCTTCTGGACGCAGTCAATTCTAATTTTTCTATCCGCACAGAACCGCATGTATCTAATTCGCAGCTAAACGCAGTGTGTGAATGGGGCCATAGGAAAGCATTGTGTGCTTTTAGCTGCAGTAGAAAATTAGAAAATCCGCAGCTAAAAGCACCATTCTATCCGTCCGTGTGAAAGGGGCCTTATAGCTATTGCTCCTGAAGGTCAGAGTCACTCATTACTATCATTTTTTTAATCCCTCAACGAGCCTATTCCTGGTCAGTTGTCCCAAGCAATATGTGATTTGGACAAAGCATGACACAGGTAGAGGGTACAACAATCTATAGGCCCGTGAGTCAGATGGATCATACTGTATATACTGTACATAAGGCTCCATTTTATTTGCTGCATTAGATTTTGTAATGTGACAGTATTTCTCTTCACAGAGAAAGGCAGTACGAGGAATGAAGACTTTTTTGTATGAGATATGAAGAGATCGAAGATACATTTTATCCTTGTGTGTCCACTACCCTTCTATGACTGTAAAGAGGTGATAGTTGAGGTTATGTTTTGCCTTATTATCACATGGTCTGATGTGTCTTCACTTACTGTACTGGAATATGAGATCTCACATGATATACAGATACACCCATGACCCTACACTCTGGTCTCATTAACGCAATGATCTATATGCAGTATAAATAAAGGCTACAAAGCAATTTCAGGTTATAAATTTATTTTTTTTAAATAATGCATCTCAAATAACATGGAAGACCAAGTGCTTTCTGCTCGTAACCAACATGAGCTTTACTCCAGCACGTGGACCCACTGAAATATGTCTATATTTTCTGATGAAGGTACAGCCCTCCTAGACCCAAGTTCTTAATATGCTCCATGGCTTCATCCCATTTCTCCAGCCAACCACTGTTACCTTATCAACCCCCCCCCCCCTTTTTTTTCCCACCTTCCCTGCCTGACTGCTTTCGCTTTCCTCCTTTATCCCCTCTAATCTCCTCATCTTTTATGTTTTTTCTTTCTTTCCACTTAAATCTTATTCCACACACAATTTAAACCTTTGTTTGCCCAGCATTCTTCAGGCTTTCGTGACTAACTGCAGATGAACAGCTTCACTGGGTACTATAGCAGGGATGTTGGGTCATTTCATAACATAATGCATATTTGATGTCTAGTCAACAACTGTCTGGAATATTGCCTCTTGTTACTATGCAGTGGATCAATTGTTGATACGCCTGTATCTTGTATGTGCCCACCAAGCTGTAAAAGTTGTCTGTGGTCGCATAGTGTCATTGTGGTGAATTTTTATTGCCTACCAAATGCTGGATACATTTTTTCAAAAATAAAGAATTTGCAAAAAATAATGTATCCTTTTTACTATAAAAGGTATTCGCCTAAACATTTTTGTGAAGAATATAATTTTGAATCAAAAATATACTTAATTTGCATAATAGATAGTCAGTTTAAAGAAGCATACATGCCAAGTTATTTTGCCAAGTTAATTTTGCAGTGTGTGCTACCCTTGCTGCACATATTTTCTTCTAATTATACACTGATCCAAACTTACAGCACTAATTGCCTTCATTTATTTAATGAGACATATGACAACATCAAATGTAAAGTAGATAACTTTATTTATCTATCCTAGACCAGTTTTTTAAATTAATATTTCTGTAGTTGGAAACTTAAGAGACCATGCTCTTTAACTTTGGGACACCAAGGGACATTTATGCAATGGTGCTGGGAACCCAAACTATGCAGTTAACTGTTACTGTTAATTTAGAAAATCGGTGGACCCAAAAAAGGAATCCAGCATCAGGTGGCACACTGGTTTAGACAAAAAACAAGAACCTTTTTTCATCTGTGATGATGTACTTAGTAATGCACAACCAAAATCTCTACAAGCTGTTCCTGTGTATGGGAAGTTGGCGGTCATCCCAAGCTTACAGAAATAACATGTTATGCTAAAATCTCCTTATCTTCACAGTATTTCTGGGGGGGGGGTAACAGCACAAAGCAAATCTGGCCTCATTAGCACAGAACCCATTGCATCTACTGTACTTTACTCACAGTAATTAGGCAAGTGCATAATCAATAAAACCACAAATAACTTTTACAATTTTGTATGTATTGATTTTTTTTAAATGGTCAGGACAAGTGTTCTGTTTTAGTTAGGTAATATGAAACGTTACATATTAATATTTTGTATTCTGCTTTTGAGCCAGCAGGTTGAGCTTTAGACTGCTTTAAACATGTTCTCTTCTATCTTGTTCTACCTGAAAAAACCTGTTTACAAAACCTAATAGCTCAAATGGAAACTTACATACATATGTAAATGAGAACAATGACTCATCTCTTATGCTGGCCATAGACTGTTTGAATCTGGGTCAGTTCAATGGGGACCGGCCGAGATTCGAACCATGTAACTGGCAAGGTGGATTTTTTAGGATGCAATTAATGCCAGCGGCTATAGTCGCTAGCAATAATCATTGTGTTCTGCGACGCTACCCCCCCCCCACAGTAGTTTCTCGGGAAGGATTCCCCCATAAACAATGACTGTTGTTGGGGGACTCAAGTGATTTTTTTTCTTGGAGGAAAGAAAAATTGGATAATTTATGGCCTGTCTTATGGGATGGTCAGGTTTCAATCAAACAACGCCAGCATCAAAGCAGACAGCTACTGCTGTGATGCCTATTTAATGACCCCATAGTTACCTCAATGTTCCAAAAATATACTTTTAAAGTGGATGTAAACCCGATTCATAAAATTTAAGCTGGGCAAGTATATCTGCAGTGTTTTCTTATCTCTCTTCAAAGCACTAAGTCCTGTGGCTTTCTCCTGCTCCTTTCTGTTATCAGCATGAAAACTTCTGACAAGTTCTCTGACAACCTGTGATAAAACCAGCCTGACATTTTTTCCGGGGGTGGGTGCTATAAATAAATTAGCAGAAAGTTGCTCTACTCACAGGACAGCTCTGAAAGTCTCTGCCTATGTGGAGGGAGGTGTGTGCCTTTCCTCCAATCAGCTGTCTCCCAGTGTAATCCAACACTACACTGCTACTGCTGAATGAGGAAGTGAAAATTCTAACATGATGTGCACTTTCTAAATAGTATATAAAGCTGAAAACAGCAGATATATATGTAAAACTTATGTAGGAGGATTGGTTTCATCCCTGTTTATCATCTGAGAGGCTATTCACTTCACTGGGTATATGTGAGGGTTTACATCCACGTTAAACTAACTGCCACAAAATTGGCCCTTGTGAGTTTAAATGTTCATGTGATTATTGTACTGCAGGAGAGACATTAATTTACAAGATCTTCTGGAGCAGGAACAGATGTGAATGTTTATACTGTACATAATCTGTAAACCGTGCAACAGCATATGTTTAGACTGTATAAATGGGGTAATTAAAATATTTTCTGATGCTGCAGTAAAGAGTAAATTAAACACCATGGGAGTTATTTACGAAAGGCAAATCCACTTTGCACTGCAAGTGCACTTGGAAGTGCAGTCGCTCTAAATCTAAGGGGTAGATCTGAAATGAGTGGAAGCTCTGCTGATTTTATCATCCAATCATGTGCAAGCCAAAATGCTGTTTTTTATTTTCCTTGCATATCCCCCTCGGATCTACAGCGACTGCACTGCCAAGTGCACTTTCAGTGCAAAGTGCATTCTTCTTTATTAAATAACCCCCTATGTCCGATAAAACGGTAAAAGATAAAAAGCAGGATGCATCCTTTCACGATGATACAAATACAGACAGATTTCAAGCAGCGTTCCTCTTTTGCTTAAAAGTGGATAACCCTTTTAAAACTAACATCACATTCATTTTTACATTTCTGGTACACAAAAAATTACCATGCTATCCAGGCAAACATATTGCCGAAGTCTATTTTTATTCTACAATTACAAAGGCAAATAAGCAAAATGTAAATAAAAGAGTAAAACTAAATGCTTCCTGTTTATAGATTTGTGACTAAATTAAAGCCAAAAACAGATCTCCTGAATGAGGAGACAAGCTGTCTACTATGGCAGCAATGGATCTAGTCTAATAGATGTGACTTTTCCCTTTGGGCCATGTTGAGTGAACACTAATTATAGTACAAAGGACAACACAAACTACTAAGATGTACCAAGGTCAAACACCAATACTACAAGGATCTGAAATTTTCTAGCATTATGAAAACATATTCTTGCTATTCTTGCTCAGTTACTGTATTAAAATATATTTAAAGACATTTTTTTTTTTATTTGAATGCTTTATTTTAAGGCAGCACATGGTAAATACAGAAACCATATGACATACATGTCCAGAAATAAAACATTTCCATAAAAGCACATGGAAAACAATAGCTGGACTAGGAAGCAGGTAAACATGTGAAAAGGCGACTCGGAAAACCAGGCACCAGAGCATCTCTGTACCCCATGTGGTATTTTAAACGGTAAACACCGTCAATAGAAGAACACAAAGAAAAAAGAAAGCAAAGAGAATAGAAGAGGTGGTAGAGACAGAAAAAAAAATAGGATTGGGGGGGGGATTGGAAAGGAAAAAAGTAAAGAGGGCAAAGAACGGGGCAGAAAGGAGGGAGAGGGATGGAAACCAATCATTCCGACATCCCTCCAGAACCAAGAAACCCATCAGTGAAAACTCCAATTTCAGTGATTTAATTTAGCTGGGCCTTGTACTCCTCAGAGTAAACAAATTAGTGCCCGTAGAACCATATTTTGAGGATTTTTTCGCGGAGACACCTCTCCGTGGCCACCACCTCCTCCAGCTCAGTGATTTCAGCGACTTTTTTCAACCAGACGGCTATGGATGGTGCAAGCCAAAACTTTTTCATTTTTGGATAGAGTGGTGAGGTGGTTAGAACCTCTGGCATGGCCTGTTCACACTGTTGCTCCTGTCCACCTATCTGTCGTTTTTTTTTTTTTTTTTGAGTTCATTCACAAACTTTTCTTCTCAGCATTACATACTCACATATTGTGTGTAATATGTCCGCCTGTGTCAGATTTTGTCAGAAAGAATAACTTATATTATTCACTGCAGGCGGTTTCCATCTTCATTGTGGGCATTTGAAGCCCACAAGCATTTATTTCCTGGATGTGGTGAATGCTGTGCTCCCAGCATTCACCGCTCGTTCCCGCACATGCTCAGTGGCATCCTGGGAAGCCTGAAACTAGCTCCCAGGAGTCTGGGAGAGGCTAGAAACACGCCTACTCCCACGGGAGGAGAACCAGGAAGTGCAAAGAAGAATAGAAAAATAAAAGGTAATTACGGCGATTTAAATTTTTTTAAACGGCATGTCAGCATCTAGGCAAGGAAGAGAATACATACAGATATTGTTCAAAATTTGGGTGGAACCCCGCTTTAAGGCAGCCTATTCATTTTAACTGGCTGCATAATTCACCAAAAAATTATTTATAATGCAGTGCACAAGAAGTGGTGGTGGGTTACGGTGTGTTGCAGGGCACCGCGCACAAATTCATTGGCAAAGTACATTGGGGTACCATATAGGCTATATGCCATTGCATCACACCAATAGGCATAACGTGTGTTATTGCAGTGGTACTGCAGCGTGATAGTGTGAACGGGCCTGTGTTCACGTTTCAGAGATTCGCACTTTCTATTAGTATTATAAATATCAATGATCACAATATCAGCAATAACAATTATGACGTAAAGTAAATATCTGTAACACATTGTCACCACAGACAGATATATTCAGAGATTTACTTTGTAGTAGCACTCTTCAAAGAGATTCTTTAGGTTTTCATTAGTACATCAGAGATAATTTTCCAATTTTAAAAACATTGTTTCATAAGTAAGCAGGTAAAATGGTGCCAACAAAATATTTACAGAAGAGGGGTATTACAAAAGAAAAAGAGGTTCTATGCATTTGGCAAAATCTAGTCAATGAGCTTAAAGCGGTAGTAAACCCGCTGAATTTTTTTTTCTTTCCCTACACCTGTAAGGGAAAAGGCATAATGGGCTAGTATGCACCGCATACTAGCTCATTATGAGATACTTACCTTAGAACGAGGTGACGGCATCTCACCCGGTCCACACCGAGGGAGCTGACATTTCCCCTCGGCGTGTCTTCCGGGTATCACGCGGGAGACTTCTTTCCGGCAAGGTCTGGAGTTTGCTGGGCTGTCTGCCGAGAATCCCCTGTGCTCATGCACCACTTCAGTCAGCGGCTCATTGCCAGGGGAATATCTCCTAAACCGTACAGGTTTAGGAGATATTTTTTTACCTACAGGTAAGCCTTATTATAGGCTTACCTGTAGGTAAACGTTTTAAAAATAGGCATACAACCACTTTAATATGGATCAATGGTTCTCATAGATCTTAGCTGATGTCCCTACTTTTTTTTTTTTTTTAAAAGGGTAACTTTAGTACTTTTTTTTTCCTTGTGTTAACAAAGACAAAAGGAAAACAAATAAAACAATTGCCCAGCAAGGCACAGCACCAAATGTTCCTTCTTTGATGGTAAAACGAAATCTCCAAACTACTGATGCAGCCCCTCTTTTCTGGTCTCTGAGAAGGGTGTTGACAGAAATGAGCTGACCAATGAGAAGGTCTGAGGAGTGACCGATTCTGCTATCCAGCCTTCAAATCAGTTTTCTATAGGGCTGCAACTAACGATTATTTTCATAATCGAGTAGTTGGCCGATTATTGTTTCAATTAATTGGTTAATAACCTTAAAAAAAAAAAGTGTGGTGTATAATTTAGTTAATATGTAAAGTTTAAAAAAAAGGCAATTTATTCCTAAATATCAAATATCTCTATATACAGGGGTAAATATAAATAACCAAACTATATGGTTAGGGAGTAAAATCTTCAATCCACTCTGAGAATAACAGACAGAAGAGTACTGTATATACTATTAGAGGTTGAATCTGGTAAATATCATCAGATTTGGATCAAATTTTTTTATTTAAAAGAAAAAAAAAAAGTTAAAGACTGTTTTGCAAATTTTCAAACAGAACTGTAATATTATATGCTGGCCATACAAAAACAATGTCTTCCTTAAAAAAAAAAAAAAAAAAGTCATTTTAAGAACTTTGTTCGATTTTCTAATTGTTAGTGTGGTCAAATCAGCGAATGTACAAAGATTTTTCGTATGAATATTTTCCTCTGAAAAACTGATCCGTGTGGCCAGCATAAGGCTCGGTATACACCTATGCAGTTTGCTTTTGATCAATTTTTGCAGTGCATGTTGTTTTTGCACACGTGATTTTGCTGCGATTTGCTTTTTTTTTTTTTTAATGCTTTTTTTTGGCCAATTTGTTGTTGGGCAGATTAAAAAACACAAATTGCTGCAAAAACGCATTACATGCTTTTCTGCCGCTTCTCCATTGAAGTATATTGAACCAAAAAAAGCACAGTTTTGCGTTGAAAAAGGTCCTTGACCCTTTCCAAATAAGCAGCAGCTGAAAAAAGCAGAAATGTGAACGTTAAGCCCGGGTTCACACCTATGCGAATTAGATGTGCGTTTCCGCACATCTAATTCGCATAGCAGGAGAATGTGACCGGCTCCCTATGGAGCCGGGTTAACATATCCCAGGGGCGGCTGCGGTGCGCACTGCGCGTCTTTGGCTGCGTTTCAGGGCCGAATTCAGGCATAGAATCGGCCCTGATTCGTCCCTGAAACGGTGAACAGGGACGCACAGCGCTCCTGTGCGGTCCGCAGCGCATTATGGTGTGAACCCGGGCTTAATGAACTGTAATGCATTTCTGCAAAAAGCAACAAAAAACACATGGGTGAGAACCAGGCCTAAGACATTTAGTATCATAATGGCGTTAAAAAAAAAAAAAATAATAATAATTAGCCCTTTATAGTACAAAAAGAGCAAATAATCACTACTGTAAGGGGTTCATTTTTTTACTGTGCAACAGTGAAAGTAATATTTACAGTAGAGATTATTTGCTCTTTTTGTACTATAAAGGGCTAATTTTAGTTTTTTTAACCCCATTATGTTACTGGCCAATTAATCGATTATGAAAATAGTAATCGATTTCATTTATTATTTCGATTAGTTGTCGATTAATCGATTCATTGTTTCGGCCCTAGTTTTCTACATATATTAATATCTTGGAGTATCTATAGGTTGCATTCTGGTAACCTGTATGTTATTGTCCAACATTAAATTACCGTTTTAACTAATACAAATATGATGGGCATCAGGTGGCTATTTCACCTAGTAGAGTACAATTTGCCCCAAGTACCTTTTAATATAGTGGTGTTTGGACTTCAAATTCTGCTAATTAATTGATACAGTTAAATATTCTGGCGGTACTATTCTTAACTCAGGCGTTATGAAATACACTGAAGTTTTAAATCTCCAGAACGAGATACTCTAGACAGAAAACGGTATTCTCTAATTACTCCAGCTAAACTATTTAAGAAGGGTGATTAGCTAGGACGATTGTCCGATTAAGATTAGCAATTACTTAAGTTTGGGCTTGACATGTTTACGACGGCTGTTAGGATGAGACTGAGATGTGTATTGTGTATAAATTCCTATCAAGGGGGTATACGATAGCTAAATCAAAGGGTTATCGGTTTGCCATGCTTTGTTTTGATGTTGGATCATTTTGTTAAGAGGTTTTTCTGTATCAACACACTGATAGGGATGTTTGGAATGCAGCAAAGAGGTTGTGATTATGGAAGATCCTCGCCCAGGGATTATGAAAAGGGAATCATTAGTGTTATGTGTCTCCTATTGTTACAAAATGTCATGGCTGACTTAAGAATTTTGAACAAAATGGCTTCCCTGCGTCATCTCACACAGTTTTTGGTGTGTCCAGTGCGCATTATCATCACACCGATATATTACAGTGCTGATGTTTTGGTTACGATGACCGTTGTTACTGCTCCCATTTTTTTATATTGTTTAGTGATTTCTTACAGCCTATTGCAGGCACTTTCTGTGGCTGCACATTAATGCTATGAACCAGCTTCTTGGCGGTCACAATGGTGGGCCATGCCTGCTCCATGTGTTAACAGGATCGCTTGCAGTGGTGACAACATAGGAGCACAATTGGGAGACAGTTGTCAACCTATAAGGCCTCATGCACACTGGACATTAAAATAACATTATAAAAACGCCAGTAGCTTTGCAGTGAGTTTTTCAACATTTTTGCAATAGCGTTTTTCAGCGTTTTTCCGCGTCAGCGGTTTTTAGTGTTTTTTTTTTTTTCAATGGATCAAAAACGTAAAACAAACACCGGTGAGAATAGAATATAGAAAACAAGCAGTGTTATTTTTGAGCCATAGCTGTTTGCATACAGCCACGGGCAGCCCCCCATACAAATCGGCTGTACGCAAAACACTTGTGACTACTTTGTACGATTTATGGCCCTCTGTGGCCATGTGATTGAGGTCTTACCAATTGCTGAGAGCCTAAGAATTTACCTACAGACCTAGCCATCTGATCATTGAGAACTAAATGATCAGACCCCAGATGATGTGAAAGATTGATTAAGAACCCAACTGACAATTTACAATGCCCGTGCTGGTTCCCCAACAGAATTGTTTGCACATCAAATGCAGATTATTGGACAAGCCACGCTACTATCTGAGAGTATCTATTCATGATTTACATCCAAGTTTGTTGGCAGGTGTAGTGCCCCTTTATTCATAGCCGCTCATTTGGTGATATGGGTGGAGTATATGTCCTTTTTTAATACCAGCTATGGGTGGGGCCTGACAGTTCGGGTATGGAAATAGGAAACCCTGGACCAACAATGTGTAGGTCTGTGTCATGTGAAGGGACTGAGAGACCCCTTTGCAGGGTTGAACTGCCAGGAGGACCAGAGATGGGCACATAGAGGGAAGGTGGAGGAACCCCACCACCCTGATCTTCGATTAACAGGTCCTATGCCCTGATTCTAGGATAACCTTGGGCCTGTGTATGAGAAACACTCTGTGTGGAACCTGTGGAGAATGACTGGTAACATCTAGGAAGATGGCTGGTTGCAATGGTACTGTATACAAAGTGTTCTGTACTGTGAATGTACCATGAAGGGAATGTGTTGCTTTTGGACCCAAGTTGATGCAGTAAAGCATTAAAAATGCTTTTGGACTGGACATTCTTTATTCCAGGTAACATGCCTCAGGCCGGGAATGTGTGTGAAGGTGGGCATCAGACCAAAGAAGCGAGTAATACAAGATGGTGAAGTCTCTCCCTAAAGGCAGGTGAAGAAGAAGCAGGGTAGGACCTGGGACAGCTTGGTAAGTACCTCTGTCCAATCCAGGCTCCTTCAAGGTTTTTACCATTAAGATGGCATAGGAGTGAGAATTGTTGGTACATTATTATACACAATTATAATTGTGTTACATTGGCTGTAAATACTATTATAAAATAAAAATGAACAGTACTTATTTCCATTTTAAAACAGCTTGTTTTAGTTCCGAACATATCTGGCTGACTTGACCTCAAATGCTCACACCATGCTGTTTTTATATAATGGCTAATTTTTTGTAGAATTGGGTCTGTGTGGTCAAAAGGAAATGTTATTAGCTGAACTCAAACCATCATTACTTGATTGTGTAGGTCTTGACTAATATTGGCAATTTTTTCTTGCAAGTAAAATGGGCTGCAAATAGATTTTTCTGTTCAAGAACTGTCATTATATTTTCCAGCTTCCATTAGGTCAGCGCCACGGATTCTGAAATTATTCTGTAAACACACATTTTTAAATTACTAAAACACAGGTCCCACCGAGAGTACAGTGGGATATGTGACACACATAGAGAGGAGTCTGATTGGATGCCAGCTGACTCCTCCAGGACATCATTAAAGCAGCACTGTTGGGACTCAGTGCTCACCATAACACTATTAACATAGCGCTTTGTCATTGAAACCAGCCTACCTGCAATTTCCCTATTCATTTCAAATATCACGCATAAAGGTTTTCAAACATTTTGAGTCGCTTACCAAGGAGCTTTACCCAGAATTGTGAAAACTTAAATAACGGCATTATCAAAAATGTTGTAAAATGCCAATCTAAAAATAGATCTTTACTATTCACTGCAAGTTATCATTTTCGTGGATTCTTTTAAAACTTTCATATTCACTGGTCATATCTTGGTGGCCTTTTGCAGTAAGGGCAGTATCCCTTTACCTTCTGGTATTCCTTTACACCCCCCCCCCCCCCCCAATGAGTCGAAAGATCGCAAGCCTGTGCACTCGGTACTCTAACTGGAGAATCATATTGGTTACACCAGGGGTGTTCAACCCATGACCTGTGACCTCAAACCAGGGAAGCACATGTTCATGCCATGGGATGGCAGGTCAGCAAGCCCAGATTGCGACCAATGGGTTGCCAACCTGCCATCCCAGAGCATCAGAGTGCATGGAGTTGGCTCCAGCCATGGAGGGAACAAAAGCCGTAAAGGCCGCTTCCTCTGTAGTGCCAGCTTCTGTCCAAGGCGGAGTGATACCAAGTGCACTTCACCTGAAATCTTTCTAGCAGCCTGGAGAGCAATACCAGAAGCTGGAAGGGGAAAAGGTTAGTGTATTAAACATCACATACACTGCACTTTTGCAATGGTTATATTAGCATTTATAAAAAAGGGTTATTAGTCTGCTTTCACACTGAATGCAGGAGTTTCTGGTGTGCTTTTGAGAGTGCACCACACCCGCAAGATGTAATAAAAGTCTCTGACTCATTGCAGCTAACACACACGAAAGCCGCAAGTGCACTGCACCCACGGTTTTGGAAAACCGCATCGCATCAGTGTGAAAACAGCCTTATAGGATGCTCGGGACAGTAAGAGCGTGTTTACATTTATGGTTTGGGGGGTGGTAAAACCCCATAGTTCACTGTGGCCCACGACCGGTTACTAAATCACTTAAGTGGCCCTCGCTCTTCAAAAGGTTGAGCACCCCGGGCTTACACTTTGCCGCTGTATCTGCAATGTGTAAACAGTGCAATTCTACGTGTAGATGAATGGCAGCACCTGCATACTCCGCATTCTACCCGCAGAACCACATTATACAATACAATAGGATTCCCCGGCGAGAGCGCCGAAGGTGCAGACGTTGCCTAATCCACACAATGTTGTTAGAATGCCAGTGGACACAAGCATCACAGCCATGGTCGTATGTGAACAATGATGTAAGCCATCATCTCTGGCCCTTTTTTTACATTTAGCTCTTCTCACTATAAAGGGGCAGGGATGTGTCATTGGTTGCTAGGATGCCGGCAGGTGTTGGGGCCCTAACAATCAACAAGGCCTGAGCAGGAAGCCATCACATTTAGGAGCAATGGTAAATTCACCACAGGAGTTAATTCCCAGCAGCCAGGGGTTTCGTTCTGTGGGAGGGCGAGCAGGCCATTTAATTCGCCAAAGAGCAAGAGCTTGCAGTGAACCCTGTTTTGCCATGAACTTTAACCCCATCGTTGGTTAATGACTTTGTCCCCTCACCCAAATCAAAGTGTTTGGGGATGTGTGATTATTTTGGCCACAGCACTGTATCCTAGAAGGAGGGGAAGGGGGTCACAGGTTCTCCCAAATCTGGAAATACAGAGTACTTTTGATGACTCCAATTGACAATACAGTGGCAATGGGCCAGGTTCCTTTTCAGTAAACTAAAATCTGATTGGTGGGTATAGCTGATTGCAGTTTGTATATTATCATTGTTCTCTAAAAATGTAATACATTAATAAATATATGTAAATGTGTTTATTTTGGGTCCTTAACCAGCAAAAAGTGCAGAAGAATGCTTGTGGTTATGTTATGTAGATTAAACAATTCTAATAATGCAAGTAACAACTTACTGCTATGAAGGTTCAACCATGCTAGACAGACTAAAAACCTCTAGTGACAACTTTACCAGAATTAATTAGCATTATCCTACATTAACATGCAAATTATCTTAATAGCACATCAACTGTCTGCTTCATAATTAGGCTTAACTACTTAAGATTGCAGATGAGCTAATATGAATTCATGGTAATAAAGTCTGATTTCCATAAAATGACCTGCTGGAGGAGGATGATACATTGTGGTTTCCCCTAGTAATGGCAATATGCAGTGTGCACACAGTCACAAGGTATTATTAATGAAATCGGGAATAATCTTACCTATCATTAGTCACAGACCTGATAATTATATGTACAGTATTGTAAAAATGACTCAAAATTAACCGATATTTAGGGATCGATGAGGCCAAAGTAATGCTTAATATATCAAAACAGGTTTAAGCCATATAACTGCTGCACAATCAAACATTTCAATCACTTATTTTAATACAAGATATTGCAGTTACTTTTTTTCTTTACTAATTTTTTGTATGGTGTTAAAGCTAAACTCCAGGAATTAGACAAAGTTCTGAGCATGCAAGGAGAAGAGGACAGCTCTGGAGCATGCCAGACCGAGGCAACAGGATAAGGAATACACCTTATCCCTGGAACCCTTGCAATGTAAGGAGACCCCACTGCAACTCACTGATGTCATACATCACAGGATTCTTCATGAGAATTTTTTTTCTTCTGGAGGAGGGCAAGAGGGGTTTTCTCAGCTAAGTAACCCCCCCTCCTGTCTGCAGGCTACATGAATCATCTGCCCTTATTCAAGATGGCCACACCTAGAAAAGCTAGGGGGTAATTTTTCAAAATGATTTCTCAGCAAAAAACTTGCTGGTTGGAAGCTGGTCAGTGGGAACTTTGAGTGGAGAGTGTGAACAAGTTTTCGTTTTGACTGCTGGCGATTGCTGTGTTTGCATTTTTAGGTTCTTTTTGGGGGGTTTTCCTTGCAGCTTTTTAACAGACTTTTCTTTTCCTTCCTTCCTTCAGCCTACTAATTAAGGGGAGTGGTTAATTGGTTACAGGTGCTTACGGCCTATATAAAACTTTCTGTAGAACTCATTTTGAGCTTGCCATCTTTTTGCTTGCTGGAAATCTGACCAAGTGGAACTGGACTAAGTGGTGAGTTAAAAACCAGAGGTTATAACAGGAGTCATCAAACCTGTAAGTAGCATCTGAAATTTCCTGTCAATAATATTATTGTGACCGTAGACACTGACAAGCCCTGCAGGTGTCAGATTGCACGAGAGATTGAGCAGAGCAGTCATAACCAGTTCAAAAAAAAAAAAAGACTGACTGTGTCAGCTGGGAAGCTGTGTATTGTGGAGTAACTGTGTTTGTTGAGTATTGTGAGTACTTGAGTAGGGTGTGTGTACCTGTGTATTGTAAGTACACGAGTGCTGTGAGTGCACATGGACTGCGAGTACACGAGTGCTGCGAGTGCATGTGGACTGTGAGTGCTGCGAGTGCACGTGGACTGTGAGTACACGAGTGCTGCGAGTGCACATGGGCTGTATTGTTGAGTATTAGTGTCAGGAAGCTAGTTGTTGGTTAATTTTGGACAGGGTATAATCCCCAATCCTCAATAAATTAGTAGGTATGATGACCGGCGGGTGTGGAGATGCAACTCGGTGTACATCTAGCGGTATGTATGTGTTCCTTGATCATCCGGTCAAGGGTAAATACTGCTGTGCAAAATGTAAGCATGTTGTTTCCCTGGAAGCCCAGGTTCTGAATCTAGGGAAGCAACTGTCAACACTGAGAAGACCCTCTCAGTGGGAAGACCCTCTCAGTGGGAGCTGGGAACGTACCCAGCAGGGGCCAGCAAAGAGGCGGGTGGAGGCAAAGAGGCGCAGGCACTAGAAAAGAGTAGATGGGTGACAGTCAGGAAGGGTAGAGGGGAAAGTGCCAGGGAGGCCGATCCTGGGCTGGAACATCCCCAATAAGTATGCCCCGTTAAGTGACATTGGTGAAACCAGTCAGGCACCAGCAATGCTGGAGCTGAGAGACTCCCCTAGCTGCCAGGGAAGAACTCCTCCAGTGAGAGTGGGGGGGAAGCCAAGGGAAAGAAAGACAGATTCTGGTGGTAGGGGACTCAATTGTATGCTGTCTACTGGACGCTCGGATTCTCAGAAATACTACTGGTACCTCGAGCCACATAAAAAATAATAAAAATGCCATAAATCTATCCCCTATTTTGTAGACGTGATAACTTTTGCACAAACCAATATACGCGTATTGCAATTTTTTTTTACCAAAAATATGTAGAAGAATACATATTGGCCTAAACTGGGGAAGAAATTTGTTTTTTATATATTTTTGGGAGACATTTATTATAGCAAAAAGTAAAAAATAAATAAATAAAAATGATGCGCTAAAGTGTGCTAGATGTGCCCCTATCACGGCACAAAGAGATATGGTGCATATACGGATAAATACAAAGGTGTATCCCACGCTAAATACTATATCGCATAAAGCTCACAAACATCA
Organism: Aquarana catesbeiana; assembly: GCF_042186555.1. Classification (NCBI taxonomy): domain Eukaryota; kingdom Metazoa; phylum Chordata; class Amphibia; order Anura; family Ranidae; genus Aquarana; species Aquarana catesbeiana. Next base: position 222,553,381 of record NC_133324.1, read on the forward strand.
TGTGCATAAGTAAACAATGCAATTAACATATATTAGTAATAAATTAAAACACTTTTGCTTCAAATATAATTCATAAGTGCAAATAAATACCAAAAGGTGCCATGTGCCAAACAAAAGTGCTATGTGCTCCACAATTCATGTGCATACTAGTCCATCTTGACAAAGATACATGATGAGCAAAAGTCCTGCAAGAGTGCTGATATGTGATCTTCAAGAATATTAAATCCAAAAGTGCTTAAATCTCCACGTGCCACAGGTCATGCGATGGTGCAACATAAGTGACCCCCCCCAAGGTAATGCGCTCACCTCAGAGAATGTGACTAAGTTGCTAGAAAAAGTCAGAGATCGCTTTTGAGCCGCCCAGGGCTCTGTGTGGATCACAGGATCACAGGCTCCAGCATGGGAATAGCAATAGATAGGAAAAAAGGACCATATAGTGTAATATCGTTTAAAATCTTTATTCCAAAGTCAGACAAAAACTCTCCCCTAAATGGGGTACTCACATTTTAAGGGTGCACCACTCTAAACAAGCATGTAGTTGGATGCAGCAGTATATTCCCCCTGATGACACATATGCCCTGTGTCGAAGACGCGTAGGGGGGGGGCCCAGGACGGAGTGTTAGGCAGCGGTAGCTGTCTGTGTTGGGACGGACGCCATATCCTTACTGCTGCATCCAACTACATGCTTGTTTAGAGTGGTGCACCCTTAAAATGTGAGTACCCCATTTAGGGGAGAGTTTGTCTGACTTTGGAATATAGATTTTAAATGATATTACACTTCATGGTCCTTTTTTCCTATCTATTGCTATTCCCATGCTGGAGCCTCTGATCCTGTGATCCACACAGAGCCCTGGGCGGCTCAAAAGCGATCTCTGACTTTATCTAGCGACTTGAGATGAGCGCATTACCTTGGGGGGGTCACTTATGTTGCACCATCGCATGACCTGTGGCACGTGGAGATTTAAGCACATTTGGATTTAATATTCTTGAAGATCACATATCAGCACTCTTGCAGGACTTTTGCTCATCATTTATCTTTGTAGTTCAAGATGGACGAGTATGCACATGAATTGTGGAGCACATAGCACTTTTGTTTGGTACATGGCACCTTTTGGTATTTATTTGCACTTATGAATTATATTTGAAGCAAAAGTGTTTTAATTTATTACTAATATATATGTTAATTGCATTGTTTACTTATGCACATGATGTTTGTCAGCTTTATGCGATATAGTATTTAGCGTGTGTAGCGCTGGTAGATTTGTGATCTACCATATGTTAGGTAAATTGAGTCATTTGTTTGGTAAATAGGTTAAGTTTGCCTCTGTTCCAGCTTGGCTGACGTTGTGTGTGCTTCCAGACTGACCGGTGGGTGTCGCTGTTATTACTGGTCAGTGTTGGAAAGGCAACGTGTCGAAGCGTATGGATGCTCTTCTGTCCCGGAGACAACTCGGTGGAGGTAGTCCTCCGAGTTGCATTCTGGGCGAGGGTATTTATGGGACAGACGCCATGTTAGGGGGTTCGTTTTACAGCCACCTGCTGGCCCTCCTGGCCGACAGGTATGCGTTAGAGAGCAATCTCGTGGTCCTCCGTTCCGGAGCCCCACGGCGCAGGGGTGGGCCCGGAAGCTTGTCTGGGGCCTACCACAGCAGCCGAGGAATGGTCCTGAGCTGTCTATCCAGAAGGGAAGAAGCTGGACAACTGGGGAGATCCCAAGGGAGGACCCGTCATGGAAGGATCACGCAGCGTGCTGGTTTGGAGAGGGGCCTGGTGACTCGGTTGGAGGACGTATCCTAAAAGTAACTATACAGCATAGTGTTGCTGGGTTGGCTTAAAGGTTCAAGCACTGTGACTGACATTCACTACAAGAAAACCCGGTACATCCTGTGGCAGAAGACCGTACAGGTTTACCCCAAACAAGTCTGTGGCAGAGACTTTTGTTCGTGCTACGTATTGGCTGCTAGGCAAGTGAGAGAGGCCTATCCAAGCGAGCAAAGAGTGTGTCCCACGAGGGGAGAGCATTATTTTATATTATCCAAATTCTACCAGGACATTTGTCAAGAACCTTATAAGAAGATATTTGAGTTTCTTCTGCAGTTTCCCTTCTGCCTCTTTCCTGCTACTTCCTTAGTAAATCGTTTAATAAAGCATTGAAAACGTATTCAAGTGTTGGTGCGTGTATCGTCCAGAGGTAAACTCAACGGAACCCTAGACCCGGTGCCGGTAAAACAGAGGGAAGGAGAGTGAAGGCCCGCTTAAACCAGCAGCTCCACCGAGAGTTAGTGCTACACGTGGGATATACCTTTGTATTTATCCGTATATGCACCAGATCTCTTTGTGCCGTGATAGGGGCACATCTAGCACATTTTAGCGCATCATTTTTATTTATTTATTATTTACACGCATTACAAGACGTGGTTCATGCATGCGGCTGTGTAGTGCTTATTTTTAGCACTAGGTTCATTGTGGCTCGTAGGATTTCTTTTCTTTTAAAAAGTAAAAAATATTGCTTTTTTTTTTCAAAATTGTCGCTTTTTTTGTTTATAGCGCAAAAAATAAAAACCACAGAGATGCTCAAATACCACCAAAAGAAAGATCTACTTGGGGGGAAGAAAGGACGTCAGTTTTGTTTGGGTACAGTGTTGCATGACCGCGCAATTGTCAGTTAAGGTGACGCAGTGCCGTATCGCAAAAAAGGGCCTGGTCAGGAAGGGGGTAAATCCTTCCAGGGCTGAAGTGGTTAAAAAAGGGCCAAAATACATCCCTGGGTATTACAAACCAGTTAGCCTAACATCAAAAGTATGCAAGCTCTTGGAGGGATGATAAGGGACTATATACAGGATTTTAGTAATGAAAACAGTATCATTAGCAGTAATCAGCATGGATTCATGAAGAATCGTTCTTGCCAAACCAATCTATTAACCTTCTATGAGGAGGTGAGATGCCATCTAGATAAAGAAAGGCCCGTAGACGTGGTGTATGTAGATTTTGCAAAAGCATTTGATACAGTTCCCCATAAACGTTTACTGTACAAAGTAAGGTCAGTTGGCATGGACCATAGGGTGAGTACATGGATTGAAAACTAGCTACAAGGGCGAGTTTAGAGGGTGGTGATAAATGGGGAGTACTCGGAATGGTCAGGGGAGGAAAATGGGGTCCCCCAGGGTTCTGTGCTGGGACCATCCTATTTAATTTGTTCATAAACGACCTGGAGGATGGGGTGAACAGCTCAATCTCTGTATTTGCGGACAATACTAAGCTAAGCAGGGCAATAGCTTCTCTGCAGGATGTGGAAAGCTTGCAAGTAGATCTGAACAAATTAATGGGGTGGGCAACTACATGGCAAATGAGATTTAATGTGGAAAAATGTAAAATAATGCACTTGGGTGGCAAAAATATGAATGCAATCTACTCACTGGGGGAAAACCACTGGGGGAATCAAGGATGGAAAAGGACCTGGGGGTCTTAGTAGACGATAGGCTCAGCAATGGCATGCAATGCTAACAAAGCAAACTGAATATTGGCATGCATTAAAAAGGGAATTAACTCAAGAGATAAAGCGGTAATTCTCCCACTCTGCAAGACTCTGGTCTGGCCGCACCTGACCAGTTCTGGGCACCAGTCCTAAGGAAGAATGCGCTGGAAATGGAGCCAGTACAGAGAAAGGTAACAAAACGAATAAAGGGACTGGAGGATATTAGTTATGATCTTAGTTATGAGGAAAGGTTGCGAGCACTGAACTTATTCTCTCTGGAGAACAGATGCTTGAGAGGGGATATGATTTTAATTTACAAATACCTTACTGGTGACCCCACAATAGGGATAAAACTTTTCCGTGGAAGCGAGTTTAACCACTTCAGCCCCGGAAGATTTGGCTGCTGAATGACCAGAGCATTTTTTTTTTGCGATTCGGCACTACTTCGCTTTAACTGACAGTTGAGCAGGCGTGCCATGCTGTACCCAAACAAAATTGATGTCTTTTTTTCCCACAAATACAGCTTTCTTTTGGTGGTATTTCATCGCCTCTGTGGTTTTTATTAAAAAGCGACAATTTTGAAAAGAAAAAAAAAAACACAATAAAAAAAACACAATATTTTGTACTTTTTGCTATAATAAATATCCCCATTATTTTTTTTTAAAAAGCAAATTTTTCCTCAGTTTAGGCCGATATGTATTCTTCCTTATATTTATATCTACATATAAAAATCGCAATAAGCCTATATTGATTGGTTTGCGCAAAAGTTATAGCGTCTACAAAATAGGGGATAGATTAATAGCATTTTTATTATTTTATTTTACTAGTAATGGCAGTGATCTGCGATTTTTATCATGACTGCGACATTATGGAGGACACATTTTTGGGACCATTGGCATTTATACAGCGATCAGTGCTATAAAAATGCATTGATTATTGTAAAAATGTCACTGGCAGTGAAGGGGTTAACATTAGGGGGGCGATCAAGGGGTTAACTGTTCCCTAGTGTGTGTTCTAACTGAAGGGGGGATGGGACTAGCTAGGGGAAGAGATAGATCGCTGTTCATACTTGGTATGAACACACGATCAGTCTCTTCTCCCCTCAGAGAACCGGGATCTCAGTGTTTACACACTGAGATCCCGATTCTTGCCGTGTCACGAGCGATTGCGGGAGCCCGGCGGTCATCGCGACGGCTGGGTACTCGCATTGGCTCTGGAGGCGAGCAGCGGGGCCCCCTAGTGGCCACAAATAGAAGCAACGTAACATGATGGCGATTCGTGCAGCAGAGCCATGTTAACGCAGTGCAACTGAGGCAGCTGGTCGGCAGGTTAATAAGACATGTGGCCACTTATTAAAATTTGAAGAAAAGAGGTTTAACCTGAAGCTACGTAGAGGGTTCTTTACTGTAAGAGCGGCAAGGATGTGGAATTTCCTTCCACAGGTGATGGTTTCAGCGGGGAGCATCAATAGTTTCAAGAAACTATTAGATAGGCCACTGAACGACCACAAAATACAGGGATATACAATGTAATACTGACATATAATCACACACATAGGTTGGACTTGATGGACTTGTGTCTTTTTTCAACCTCACTTACTATGTAACTATGTAAAAAATAAAGCATGGACACATGGATAGATGGGGGATTCTTTGAATACTAACAATGAAATAAACAGCGTTTTCAGTTTGTGGAGCTCAGATACATTCAAGTTCTGCTTTAACCTGAAAGGCTGAGGACAGTACGTTAATGCAACAAAAGCTGCTTTTTTATTGTAGGCTTACATAGGCCAAAGTCCAAGAGACTCCAAAGCCAGCAGAGCGCTAAGAAATAAATGAAGGAGGGGACAAAAGTCAGGAGGAGAACCTGGTCACGTGACCAGAGGCGTACATTTTATGAATGTGGATGTAATATGCAAGCTGCTCTGTGTTTGCCTTCCTACACTGGACATAAACAAGATCTGCAACATCCGTTTTAAAAGATATATTATTGATTCACTACACTATATTCATATACTAGGCAGAGCTCAGCTCATGGCAGTCATGTGTGCTGATAGCTCAACTTCTGAACAAGACCTAGAAATTATGGAGCAAAAGAAGACCTGTCATTAGGCAAATGCATAGGCTGCCATTGCTAACCTCTTCCTAGTTGCCTACTTGTCATGCTGATCCAGTGTTTCAGCACTTTCTGTGTCACTGACCCAAGAAGGAAAATCAAGAGTTCTGACATTTCTTACTACATAATTGTTCAGGGTCAGGTATTCTGAAAGTATATAACTGCATGACAGCCAGCATTTTCAGAAAGAGTTCCATAACTGTGGCCCTCATATTCCCTTTCATTACAGGTTTCCTTTACAGTGGTTTCCACTGTCTGGGTTGTATGTGGCCCTTAGCTTGCCTTTATCCGGCCCTTGGGACATCATGCCATCCATTGACACCAATGATGGGGCAGTATTCCTCCGAATGACACCAATGATGGGGCACTATTCCTCCGAATGACACCAATGATGGGGCATTACCTCCCCACTGACAACAATAATGAGGTACCATTCCCCCCACCGACACCAATGATCAGGCACCATTCCTCCCACTGACACCATTGACGAGGCACCATTCCTCCCACTGACACAAATGACGAGGCACCATTCCTCCCACCGACACCAATGATGGGGCACTATTCCTCCCACTGACACAAACGATGGTGCATTACCTCCCCACTGACAACAATGATGAGGTACCATTCCTTCCACTGACACCAATGATGGGTCACCTTTTCTCCCACTGACACCAATGATGGGGCATTACCTCCTCACTGACAACAATGATGAGGCACCATTCCTGCCAATGACGGGGCACCATTTCTCCCACAGACACCAATGATAGGGTACCACTCTTCCCACGGATACCAATGATGGGGCATCATTCCTCACATAGACAAAAATGATGGGGCACCATTCGTACCTCGGATGCCAACAAAAGGGCACCATGCCTTCCACTGATACCAACAACAGGGTACTATTCTTTCCACTAAAACCAATGATGGGGCGCGGTTTGCTCTTACGGACACCATGGTGTGTTCTAATCCCACTGGCCACAGCCTCACCCCTCTAAAATCTCAAGGCCAGTAAACTAGTCCTTTGTTCAAAGAGTTTGGAGACCCCTGATTTAGAATATAAAGTAATATACGTCATCTGACAACTCCTTTTATCAACAGACATTTGAAGGTTTTGCCGAATTGCTGAACGCACTAGTCTTCCCACTCCCAGTGAAATGGCAGTATGAGTTTTAATTCCAACAATACGAGTCTTATATTCTCAGAGGAGTCATCAAAATGATATGACATCATAGTGCAACTCTATAAGGTTAAATTTGCATGGGCTAGCACCAATGCGAATTACAGTGGTAGGATCTGCTGATTCCTGCAGCTGTTTCAGCCACCTGTGAGCGGCTAGCTGTGGCTGTCGAACCCTGTACACTTCAATAAACAGGTTGTTCAATAACAGCTTTCAGAGGCTGTTCGAACAGCCAGCATTTATCTGTGCTGATCACTGCATGCGCAGCGATCACTGCAGGTCATTGTAGGCTATTCGGACAGCTACGGATAGCTGAAGCCGACCTGTTATTGAAATGTACAGGGCTCCACAGCAACAGCTAGCCACACATAGGTACCTGAAACAGCTGCAGGAATCAGCAGCTTCCTTCTGCAGTCATTCAAACTGGCGCTAGTTGCCCATGTGAAAGTAGCCTAAGGCCTCCAAGTTGCCCAAATTCCCTTTTTTAAAAGCAGTTCCATCATAAAGCCCAATGCCATTTTTTAAAAATAATATAGTACCATTATAGATTAATTTCACTCGATATATACTCATGGATAAATGCAAGTCCTTGTATCTGGCTATCAAAAAGTGAATCATGGTTAAAAGTCTCCTAGGACATAACACTACAGAGTAGAGCTGCACGATTAATCGTTAAGAATCGAAATCGCGATCTTTTTCTCTTCCCGTTCTTCAAAACAGCATGTCATGATTCTTTCTAACAAGTGCAGAGAGTTCTCACAGCTGGAAAAGAAAAAAAAAAATCAGGGCAGCCTGCCAAGTTTAATCACAACACAATAAGTAGAAACAAAGTATCTTTCCATTCTTTTATCAAAGGAAAGAACTCTAGCCTGTAAATGAAGGAAGTTTAACCATTTAAAGACCAAACCTTTTCTGACATTTGTTGATTACAAGTAAAAATCATTATTTTCTGCTAGAAAATTACTTGGAACACCCAAACTATATATATATATATATTTTTTTTTAGCAAAGACCCTATAGAATAAAATGGTGGTTGTTGTAATATTTTATATCACACCGTATTTGCGCAGCAGTCTTTCAAACGCATTTTTTTTTTTTTTTTTTTTTTTAAAAGACACTTTAACTAATTAAAAAAAAAAAAAAAAAAGAACTAAACAGTAAAGTTAGCCCAATTTTTTTTGTATAATGTGAAAGATGTTACACCGAGAGAATCGTGATCTTTATTCTAAGCAAAAAAAAAATTGTGATTCTCATTTTAGCCAAAATCGTGCAGCTCTACTACACAGGACGAGTTATGGACTGACAGTGTGACCTGGCCTAGGAAGTTACAGTGTCCAAATGCAAACTCTATTTAATCGTACCGTAATCTGAGTTTCTGTGGGCTAACATTGTTTTCTCAGTGCATCCTTTTCAATGAGCCTGTCCATCTGGTATACCACATGCCCACAGCTCCAAAAGGACCTAAATAATCTCCAAAAATCTGTACACCAAAGTAATGAGCAACAGAGTAGGCAGAAGCGGAAATATGTAGGAGCAAATTCTATTCAACAGATGTCTGCGAGCACTTAAACACACTTGCCAAAATCGCTTTATTAGTCCATAACACAAATAAAACTTGTATCTATTTTGTAGATTTCAGCTCTAATTAGAATGGTTGCCTACAACTGCCCAATAAATTTCACAAATACTACATTTAAATGAAGGGCCCATTCGCACCTATATGTTTTAACGCACACCTCTACCCATACGCAGTGGTTTTCAGTGGCACTAGTTTACATGTGTGAGGTGCAGAGACACAACTTGAAGAAAAGTCCTTCAATACGCATTATAAGGCCTCAATCTATGCTGCAACAGAAGTGTGTTAGTGTGAATCCAGCCTCAATATTGCATTGGGTAACTCTATACATGTAAGGAAAAGTGAACGCAGACAAGATAGATTTGAAATGCTTTTTACAAACAGTTTAGTTATATGTATTGTAAACGAAGACATGAGTTTAATAGAGTTGGTTTACTTGAACCCAACCTAGAGATCTTTGGTGTAGTGGAGATACTGGGCAAGCTTGTTCACACCAGGGCATTGAGATAACAAGAGGTAAAACACAAGCACATTGAATGGCACCCCAACACACATTCCCAACACACTTATGCCCCGTACACACAGTCGGATTTTCCGACGGAAAATGTGTGATAGGACCTTGTTGTCGGAAATTCCGACCGTGTGTAGGCTCCATCACACATTTTCCATCGGATTTTCCGACACACAAAGTTTGAGAGCAGGATATAAAATTTTCCGACAACAAAATTCGTTGTCGGAAATTCCGATTGTGTGTACACAAATCCGACGGACAAAGTGCCACCCATGCTCAGAATAAATAAAGAGATGAAAGCTATTGGCCACTGCCCCGTTTATAGTCCTGACGTACATGTTTTACGTCACTGCGTTTAGAATGATCGGATTTTCCGACAACTTTGTGTGACCGTGTGTATGCAAGACAAGTTTGAGCCAACATCCGTCAGAAAAAATCCTAGGATTTTGTTGTCGGAATGTACGGGGCATAACACTGTAATGTACTGTAGTTCACCACAACCCCTGGTGTTGTGTGCTGTGCTGCAAAATAAGAAACATGCACTTCATTTTGTGTGTTGAGGTGCACTACAACCCATTCAGAGCTTGTTCACACCAAATCTGCTGAGCTGGGTTTTTCTGCAAACCACCATACATGTAGTCTGTGAACACAGTACATACAAAACAGTGTGCCCTGTTCACACCATGCACATGTGGCATTGTGTAGAAAAACGCAGCTCAATGGAAATTGGGGGTTATTTGCTAAAGGAAAATCCACTTTGCACTACTAGTGCAAACTAAAAGTGCAAAGTGCACTTGAAAGCGCAGTCGCTGTAGATCCGAGGGGGACATGCCATGAGAATCAAAAACAGCATTTTAGCTTGCACATGATTGGATGATAAAATCAGCAGAGCTTCCCCTCATTTCAGATCTACCTCTCAGATTTACAGCGACTGCAATTCCAAGTGCACTTTCAGTGTAATTTCAAGTGCACTTTGCACTTGTAGTGCAAAGTGGATTTGCCTTTCGTAAATAACCCCCATTGTGTAAACAAACCCTCATTTTGGAAAACCATTTATCATTTTCCTTCCACTTCACAATTATGTGCCCCACTTTGTGTTGGTCTATCACATAAAATCCCAATAAACTAAATTTACATTTTTGGTTGTGGCATGACAAAATGTGAAAAATTTCAAGGGGTATGAATACTTTTTCAAGGTACTGCAAGTACCTGTTCAACTGCAATTACAAAATTCTTTGACAGATAAAGCACATGCAGTCCAGCAGTATAGGCAAAAGGGTGCCTGGAGGTCAGCTTACAGTAGCATTAAACCCAAAAGCAAACATTTATCATATTGCAGCTTACCAATTTTTAGAGGTGGTGTCTGAAAGTTTTCTATTTAGGCTTTTCTTACTTTTATTTTCAGCGGGTGATCCAGTCAGTACATTTGTTGTTTTTTAAGCTGTCCTACAGATGTAGCAGTTAGATGGTTGAGACAAACCATTTATAGACTGACAGGGGTACTTACAATGATTAGCTTTTATTTATAAAATACCTCTACCCCCCCCCAAAAAAAAATGTTTGCTGTAACTGTTTATAAAGTGTTAGCTGGAGTTTGGCTTTAATTATTTGTTAGTGTATCTAAATCTGCTATAAATTCTAATACTCCTCTCCCCCTGGAATGACAATGTTGCTGTCCAAAGTTGCCCCTGTGCTCCTTCATCCAGAGTGAGGGCACCCTAATACAGGAGGTGTGTTACTGGTCAGATCACCAGGTGAAAACAGAGGGGGAAAAGTTTAAAAAATAGAATGAATTAAAGAATAAAATTATCCATTTATGCATGACTGACAAGGGCAACCCATAAACAGTTTCCACAGAAGGCCATGTTTGCTTCCTATAAAGATAAACATTCTGAATGCAAATACATGGTTTATATGTATTTGAAATAGTCTAAAATGTACTTCACATGTGTGAACCAGTGTAATGTCAGGTCGGTTTTACTAGTGTTTACTTCATTATGACTGTGGCCTATTAGAACAGTTTGCATTATCTGCATGTACAAGTTAAAAAAAATAGCATATACAGTGGAACCTCGGATTGTGAATAACGTGGTTAACGAGCGTTTCGCAATACGAGTACTGTATTTTTAATAATCGTAACTCAGTTTGCGAGTGTTGTCTCGGAAACCGAGCATGATTCAGGCCAAAGCGTGTGCAGTACCGCGTTTGGCCTGAGGTGGGGGAGGCACCGGAGCCGTTCGGAAATGCACGGAAAAACCGGCAAACCTCGGGAACGGAGTCTTTTCGAGGTTTGCCGGGGACAGCCGAGGTGTCCTCGGGCCTTTACGGCTGTTTCCGAGGCTCACCCCCCCCCCCCCCCCACACACACACACACACACACACACACACACACACACCTTTGGCCGCATGCGGTATTGCATGCCATTGAAGTCAATGTGGAACGAATTATTTTAGTTTCCATTGACTTTAATGGGGAAGCTCGCTTTGATATGCGAGTACTTTGGATTACGAGCATTCTCTTGGAACGGATTTATGCTCGTAATCCGAGGTTCCACTGTACTATAAGTGTAATGGCTCTGTGATCTAGGATTTACTAAATCGCTTCTTACTGCGTTTTGTTTGTCTTCTTGTAATGTCCTCTGTGACCAACGGAACCTCTCCTTTTCCCCTCACTTGCTTTTGTTTGGAATAAACAGTGCATAAAAGTTGCGGTCATGTACACTACACTATGCACACTACAAATCTCATAACCCATGGTTCATAATCCGTTTCAAGAGTGAACAATAGAGGGTGGCTACATTCCTACATACAGTGGGACCACTCTTTAACAGGAAGTCAGATCAGTGCTACAAATAAAAAAATGAAAAAAGAGACTTGGAGGAGGCTGAGAGCAATAGAAGAGACTTTAGGTTAAGTTTTAAAAGCACAGTTTAGTGTCACTTTAAAGCAGCAGCAAACCGCACCAAAAAAAAAAAAAAAAAGGCACCTCCGCATACTAGTGCATTATGACCAGGGTGAATATAAATCAATGATTTTTTTTAAATTAAAAAACAAAAAAAAAAATTTGATTTTTTTTATTACCCTTTCATGACTAAGCCTTTTTCTGACATTTGGTGTACATTTTTTTAGCAGAGAATCTAGAGAATAAATCTCCATAGGTGACATTTAAAAAAAAAAAATAACGGATACCAGGTTAGAGTTACAGAGGAGGTCTAGTGCTAGAATTATTGCTCTCGCTCTGACGATCGTGGCGATACCTCACATGTGTGATTTGAACACCGTTTACATATACGGGCGCGACTTCCGTATGCGTTTTCTTTGCTGCTCGAGCTCGCGGGGACAGGGGTGCTTTAAAATTTTTTTTTTTTTTTAAATTTCATATATTTTTATTTTTTTACATTGTGTTTTTTAAAAAAATTAATTTTTGATCACTTTTATTGCTGTCACAAGGAATGTAAACATCCCTTGTGACAGTAATAGGTGGTGACGGGTACTCTTTATGGAGGGATTTGGGGTCTAAAAGACCTCCGATCCCTCCTTTGCACTTCAAAGTATTCAGATCACCGAAAACTATGATTCTGAATACTGTATATTTTTAAAAACCAGCGCCATTGGCAACTGAGTAAACAGGAAGTGACGTCACTTCTGTGTTTACTGAGAGAAGACTGGAACGAAACAGTTTCCGGCTTCGTGCCAGCCTGTCTCTAGCCGCCGGAAGCGGCGGATCGTGGATCAGGTCTCCCTGTGGGACGGGAGGCCCGTTAAGAGTGGCGGAAGGCGGGGGGGGGGCAGCTGCGGGGCATCATCCCGGTATAACCCCCTAAAGCCGAGGCCGCATACACAAGGGGTTGAATCTGATTTTTTTCTTATTTAACCACTTCCATACCATGCAAATTCCAGCACTCCTCTCCTACATGTAAAAATCATAAATTTTTTGCTAGAAAATTACTCAAAACCCCCAAACATTTCATATATTTTTTTAGCAGACACCCTAGGGCAGGGATATGCAATTAGTGGACCTCCAGCTGTTGCAAAACTACAAGTCCCATCATGCCTCTGCCTCTGAGTGTCATGCTTGTGGCTGTCAGAGTCTTGCTATGCCTCATGGGACTTGTAGTTCTGCAACAGCTGGAGGTCTGCTAATTGCATATCCCTGCCCTAGGGAATAAAATGGCAGTCGTTGCAACTTTTTATGTCACACGGTATTTGCGCAGTAATTTTTCAAACAATTTTTGGGGGAAAAAAATGTTTCATGAATAAAAAACAAAAAAAACCAGTAAAGTTAGGCCAATTTTTTGTATAATGTAACAGATGACATTAGGCCCAGTAAATAGATTCCTCACATGTCACGCTTTAAAATTGCGCACACTCGTGGTATGGCGCCAAACTTCGGTACTTAAAAATCTCCATATGTGACGCTTTAAAAAATTTTGCAGGTTACATGTTTAGAGTTACAGAGGAGGTCTTGGGCTACAATTATTGCTCTCGCTCTAACGTTCATGGTGATATCTCACATGTGTGGTTTGAACGTTGTTTACATATGCGAGCGCGACTTGCGTATGCGTTTTCTTCTGCATGCGAGCTCGCAGGGACGCTTTCTTTTTTTATTGTTTATTTTATTTTTTTTATTTTTACACTTTCCCTTTAAAAAAAATGTTTTTGATCACTTTTATTCCTATTACAAGGAATGTAAACATCCCTTGTAATGGGAATAAGTACTTGATCTGTCTCCTTTATGGAGAGATGTGGGGTCTTTAAGACCCCACATCTCTCCTCCAGGCTGGAAAGCATTAGATAAAAAGAAATTAAAAAAATTAACGAATTGATGCTTTCTAGCAGAGATCTCGGCTTTGTTTACTTCCGGCGGCCCGGACGTGACATCATAACATCACTCATAACATAACATTCTCCATGAATTCCTTCCGGCGCCGGCGGATTCCTTCTCTGGGTCTCCTATCGCATGGGCGAGCCCGGAGAAGCACCAGAGGGCGGCAGGAGGGGGGGGACATCGGCGGCAGGAGGAGGGGACATCCACTCCTGTCGCCGGTAAGAATGATCAATCGGCTGAACTGCCCCTATGATCGTTCTTATGGTGTAGGGAATCGCCCACTGAAAAAAAGATCACCACTATAAGCCCACTTACTTTAATAAAATGCTTTTGAAGTAAAAATCCATCTAAATATAGTTTTTTTATTTAAGATACATTAATAATTTTGTTTATTCAGCATGAAATGGAGCTTATTTATGTATCTTGAAAATAAAGCCCTCCAGCGGCATGCTGTCAGGGAGCTTCCATCATTACACAGTCTTCCTTCCAGGTTTGCAGGCTTTGGCCGCATTAATGGCCGAGCTGCGATGACTTGGCTCCTGCACATGCACGCGGGGAGTCACGGCATGGGTGACATTACCAGCTGCTGCTAAAGTAAATATCTCCTAAACGGTACACATTTACGAGGTGTTTGCTGTACCTGAAAGGTAAACTTTATTATAGGCTTACCTACAGTACCTTGAAAAAGTATTCATACCCCTTAACATTTTCCATATTTTGTCATGGTACAGCCAAAAAATGTAAATGTATTTTTTTGGGATTTTATATGATGGACTAACAAAGTGGCACATAATTGTGAAGTAGAAGGAAAATGATAAATGGTTTTACATTTTTTTTTACAATTAAAGTGGTGTTCCGCCGAAAAAAAAAAAAAAAAAGTAAAGTCAGCAGCTACAAATACTGCAGCTGCTGACTTTTTAACATAAGGACACTTACCTGTCCAGGGCGCCTGCAATGTCCTGCGAAGCCTGTCCCTCGGCTTCGGGTGAACCAGGCTTCACAGCCTGGTTCCCTACTGCGCATGTGGTCCCTGCTGTCTTCTGGGACCTGTGTGTCTCCCAGAAGACAGTGGGGGGGATGGAGGAGGGGCCAGACATGGCATAGATCTGCGGATTCTGCATCAATCTATCGCTGGAAGTGGGAGCGAATACCTGTATTAGACAGGTATCTGGCCGCCTGTCTGGTGTGTTCCCTGGCCTTCATGATGCTGTTTGTTCACTAAGGCCCCTTTCACACTGGGGTGTCGGCGGTAAAACGCCGCTATTTTTAGGGGTGCTTTACCGTCGTTTTTGCAGGGGGTTTTCGGCTGCCAGCAGGGCAGTTTTAACCCCCACTAGCGGCTGAAAAAGGGTTAAAACGACCCGCAAAGCGCCACTACAGCGGCACTTTGCCAGCGGTGCCCATTCAGTTCAATGGGCTGGAGCGGTGAAGGAGCAGTGTATACACCACTCCAAAGATGCTGCTTGCAGGAGTTTTTTTTAACGTCCTGCAAGCGCACCGCTCAAGGGCTTTCACACTGGAGAGACAGGAGAGGCACTATGCAGGCGCTACTTTTAGAGCTGTAGCGCCTGTAAAGCGCCTCAGTGTAAAAGTGGTCTAAGGTTCTCTAACAAACCTCTGATGACTTCACAGAACAGCTGTATTTATACTGAGATTAAATTACACAGAGGTGGACTCTATTTACTAATTAGGTGACTTCTAAAGGCAATTGGTTCCACTAGATTTTAGTTAGGGGTATCAGAGTAAAGGGGGCTGAATACAAATGCACACCACACTTTTCAGATATTTATTTGTAAAACATTTTGAAAACCATTTATCATTTTCCTTCCACTTCACAATTATGTGCCACTTTGTGTTGGTCTATCATATATAATCCCAATAAAGAACATTTATGTTTTTGGTTGTAAAATGTGGAAAATTTCAAGGGGTAGGACTACTTTTTCAAAGCACTGTATAGGTAAAAATCAACCCAGTGAGTTTACTACCTCTAACGTAATCCTGAAACTATAAAGACTTTGATTTTGAACATGCTAGTTGTCTGGTTGTGGCTTCATATTTTCTGAGGCATAGATCTGAAACAAGTATTCATTTCAGGAGATAAACTTAACTTGGACATTTTAATCTGCATGCAGATATTGAGCCAGCCAGGCAACCAGCATTCTTATAGAGAGGTGAGCAATAGCAGCCTCCATCTTTAGGCCCAAGTGAGGTGTGGGGCCTGAGGGAAGTCTCACCTGATGTGACCCCTTCTTAGAATCCTTGCATTGCCTAGCACACATCAAGTTTATATCTTCTTGTGGTTGGTGTTATTTAGGGAACTTCAAAACTGGGATATCCCACTGTGGTATTTTTTTCAGCGTACATTTAATTACTAGAATATTGGTCATAAAAGTATGGTGAGCTATAAATAACACTACACACTGTATTATGCACATATAGTATATAGCAGGCTATTAGAAAAAGAATCGATACAGCACATTGTCCACCAATCACCAATGCTCTAACTTCCTAATCACATACCATGCTAATCAATCAAGCTCAAGGTGACCCTGTATTTCTTTAGAAGCTTATCAAAACCCATACTGCACAACTGAGTTACTGCAAAGAGCACAGGGAGATTCAAATTTCCTAAGCATCCCATAGCTGTGCTGGGCTTGGAACTTGCAGAATTCTTTGCGTTATAATGAAAGAAAATGGATGCAAGCTAACACAATGACGTCAAGTTGATGAATGAATTATTCAGCTCGGTAGGACACCAATTCCCCCCTCTCAGTGTGCAGACCTGTCTCCACCTGTCTCTACAGTACGAAGTGCAGAGATCGTGAACGCTTCTCACTTCGCCTATGAATTGCATCGCACCACATGACAGGTCAGAGGTAGGGAATCCAGCCTTGCTGCGTTATCGCATCTGCCAGGATGTCAGGAGAAAAGAAAAGCACATATTCAAGCATGCTCTTCGAAATCTCCTCCGGATGCTGCAAGGCATGCCTGGGCTGTAGTTAATCATGCAATAACAATACCCACAGGAGAAGGCTTTCTATCCCTGAAGCGTAGTAAAGCTGCCGAAAAGCCGGGGAGGCCACTAACCCTTCTTATACTTATTCAGACAGCCGGTGTTGCAGAAGGAACGAGCGGATGGTGACTCCCAGCAGCCCCTGCCCTTCATTCCCACAGGAAGCTCTCCGGCTGCAGTAAATGCTTCACGTCAACATTAAGATAGCAATGAGGGCAAAAAAAAAATAATAGAAAAGAATAGAGCGAAATGAATCTGTGAACCCAGCTGTCTTAGTGCTTCAGTTCTTAGGTGCATCACTGCACTGCGAGCTCCTATACCACTGTGAGGACTCCAGCCACATGCTCCTATCATTGCAGCACAGCCATAGAAGTTAACGGGAATCACCCAAGCCTGTTACCAGAATGCATCAGGGCTTCCTTCAGTGCTCATAGAACCACTTAACTCCTTCACATCTTATAGAGGAGAAATGGGGACAAAGGGATACGTCTTTATGAAGGACAAAAATTTGCTATTATATAACTAGCTAGCCAAATAATATATACACCAAACAAAAAAACATTTTATTTATATATATATATATATATATATATATATATATATATATATATATATATATATATATATAGTAAAGTTCGGGGAACCAGCTAGATCGCAGGACACAGGCTTTTCAGTCAAAAAGAGGTTTAAATAGCTTAAATAGCTTCACAGCAGCAAAAACAAAAGCAAGAGATTTCAGTCTCACCGACCTGCAGAGTCCAGAACTGCTATCGCAGTTAAACAGTCCTTGGTTTCTGTTGCAGGTAGCTTCCCCTACCAGGAGGCTTCCAGGCAGGACACTGCCATTCACTTGTATGGCTGTACACAAAAACACCATCCACGGTCTCCTCTACAATCACCTACAACTTCTTGTCTTGTTTTAATCCCACTTCCTCTGACAGGTGAGTTAACCCTTTTTGTTCCTTTAAAGGACCCAGCCACGGCGTCCTGTACATAAACCCCCCCCCCGTGCCCCAACGCCAAGGTGGTGGAGGCAACAGTAGAGCTCAAACAATGGACTCGGGAGAGGGCATCTGCATTTTGATGCAGTCTCCCGGGCCTATGCTCCACTACAAATTTAAATTCCTGGAGTGCCAGGAACCACCGAGTAACCCTGGCATTAGTCCCTTTTCCTTGTCTCAGCCATGTTAAAGGGGCATGATCAGAAATCAGCCTAAACTTTCTCCCCAAAAGGTAATATCTGAGGGATTCCAGAGCCCACTTAATGGCCAGACACTCTCATTCAATTATAGCATAGTTTTTCTCCGCTGGTGTCAACTTCCTGCTGAGGAAGACTACCAGGTGCTCCTCGCCATGAACAACCTGTGACAACACCACTCCCAATTCTACATCGGAAGCATCAGTCTGGACAATGAACTCTTTTGAAAAATTGGGTGCTACCAGGACAGGGAGTTGGCACAGTGCCGACTTGAGCTCCAAAAAAGCCTTCTCAGCGTCTGCATTCCACTCCACCATGACCGATTTCCGACCCTAATGCCGCGTACACACGAGCGGACTTTACGGCAGACTTTGCTCGGCGGACTTTGACAGACTTTACGACGGACCTTCTGAATGAACGGACTTGCCTACACACAATCCACCAAAGTCCATCGAATTCGTACGTGATGACATACGACCAGACTAAAACAAGGAAGTTCATAGCCAGTAGCCAATAGCTGCCCTAGCGTGGCTTTTTGTCCGAACTAGCATACAGACGAGCGGACTTTTCGACCGGACTTGATTTTGACGGATTGATTTAAAACATGTTTCAAATCTAAGTCCGTCCAACTTTTGAGAAAACAAAGTCCGCTGGAGCCCACACACGATCGAATTGTCTGACGAAATCCCGTCCGCCGGGCAAAGTCTGCCATAAAGTCCGCTCGTGTGTACGCGGCATTAGTCGGATCGGTCAATGGAGCCGCCAACGTGGCAAAGTTGGGTACAAACCTTCTGTAGAATCCCACCATGCCCAGGAATGCACGTACCTGCTTTTTTGTGAGGGGACAGGGCCAATTCTGTATAGTCTCTACCTTGTTGACCTGAGGTTATACTACCCCTCTACCCACGATATAGCCCAGATATTTCACCTCACCATTTCCAAAGCACATTTTTCAGGGTTTATTGTAAACCCTCCTTCCAAAGAGAGTCCAGCACTGCCTAGACTTTGGGCAAGTGTGATTCCCAGTCTCTGCTAAAAATGACTATGTCGTCCAAGTACACTGAGGCATACTCCCGGTGAGGTTGTAAAATCCTATCCATTGCTCTCTGGAACGTGGCTGGAGCAGTTTGCAACCCAAAAGGCATTCTTTTGTACTGAAAACTCCCCTCTGGGGTAGAAAAAGCAGTTTTCTCTCTACCAGCCTTGGTCAACTGGATTTGCCAATAACCCTTGGTAAGGTCTAATGTAGTGATATACCTGGCTGCACCTAGTCTCTCAATAAGCTCATCTACCCGGGGCATGGGGTAGGCATCAAACCGTGAAACTTCATTAAGTTTCCGGAAATCATTGCAGAATCTATGGCAAAGTGCAGCTAAGGATTAGCTGCACTTTGCCATAGAAACTTTACAGAGTCCCGTTGGGCTTCGGTACCAACACAAACGGGCTTGACCACTCACTCTGCGATTCTTCAATAATCTCCAGGTCTAACATCTTCACTTGCTCTGAAACAGCCTTCCTTTGAGCCTCTGGGATGCGGTAGGGCCGGACAAAAACTTTGACTCCTGGTTCTGTGATAATATCATGCTCTATGACACTAGTGAGACCTGGCAATTCTGAAAATGTTTCTTTATTTCTCTGCAAGAACTCCTTTGCCTGCTGGCTTTGGATTTTAGACAGGGTATTTGCTACTTGGACACTCTCCACCCCAACCCGAGGCTCAAGTCTTGCACTAGCCAGGGAGGTCACCGGTTCCCTGTCTGTCCAGGGCTTTAACAAGTTTACATGATTAATCTGATATGGTTTCCTCTTGCTTGGCTGGTGGACTCTATAATTTACCTCTCCCACTTTTTCTACAACTTCAAAAGGGCCTTGCCATCTGGCCAAGAATTTACTTTTCACAGTGGGAATCAACACTGCTACTTGATCCCCCACTTGGAAGTTTCTTATTTTAGCAGCCCTATTATAGACCCGTCATTGAGCCTCCTGGGCTTTTTGCAAATGTTCCTCGACTAGTGGCATCACAGTTTGGATCCTCTCCTGCATTTGGGAGACATATTCAAGAACATTCATAAGAATAGGTTCACTTTCCCATTGCTCTTTAAAAAAAGTCCAGTATTCCACGAGGTCTCCGCCCATATACCAATTCAAAGGGCGAAAACCCAGTGGAGGCCTGGGGCACTTCCTGGATAGCAAACAGGAGAGCTGGTAAGAGGCAGTCCCAGTCTTTCCCATCCCTTTGTACCACTCTTTTGAGCATAGACTTAAGGGTCTTATTAAAACGTTCTACCAACCCCTCTGTTTGGGGATGGTATACCGATGTGCGCAGCTGTTTAATCCGGAACAGCTTGCAGACATCAGCCATAACCTTTGACATAAACGGGGTGCCCTGGTCCGTATTTCCTTGGGAAAACCAGTCCGTGTAAACAACTGGAATAATTCCTGGGCAATAGCCTTAGAGGAGGTATTCCGCAGGGGTAGCGCCTCAGGATATCGGGTGGCATAGTCGAGGATCACCAGTATGTAAGAGTGACCCGAGCCGACTTTACCAAGGGACCCACTATATCCATGGCTATCCTCTCGAATGGGACCTCAATTATGGGCAGAGGGACCAAAGGGCTCCAGAAGTGGGTCACCGGAGCGGTCAACTGACAGGTGGGACAAGAGGTACAGTATCTCCTTACCTCTGCTTTCAGACCTGGCCAGTAAAGCCGGTCGGTGATCCGTGCCTCCGTCTTTTCAACTCCCAGGTGTCCCCCTGAAACATCGTCATGGGCCAGGTCCAGGACCTTGCGTCTATACTGTTGGGGTACCAATAATTGTTCTACCACATTTTCTCTCACTTTGGTAACCCGATAAAGCAATTCATTACATATTGCAAAGTGTGGCCACCGCTCATTCGCACTTGGCTCTTGGGGAACCCCATTTACTACTACAACCTGTTCCCGTGCACAGGCCAAAGTGGGGTCCTGCATCTGCCCCCTGGGGAACACCCAAATCCGGCAGGGCAGGGGTAGAGGCCACTTCCTCATCTTTTTCCCCCAGCATTACCCGAAGTGGGGAAGGTCCCCCCCTCAGTGTTCAGGTAGGTCAGTGAACCACACATTTTGACATCCTTAACAGTATCAGCACTACTTTCATCACCATTAACCAAATCATTAGCATTTTCATCAACTGGATCCACATTAAGAACATTTGGCATTTCAGGGTTATTCACCTCAACAGCTGGAACAGAGGGACTAGTTTCTCCCCAGTCCCTGGACCGTTCAGGTAGTTCTCCTTGTCCCCACAGTTTTGCAAATAACGGACAGTCTTGTCCTGTGATAACATCATGTACCAAGTTCTTTACCACCCCCACCTCTTGAGTACCAATGCCACATGCTGTGGAGATGGACACCGAGATGAGAGGGTACTCTCTAGTGTCCCCGTGAATGCATACAACCTGTAAAGTTTTGCTTACCGGACCGATCTTCCCAATTACTCTAGGATGAACCAGGGTTACCATGCTTCCGGAGTCCAACAAAGCCCGGGCAGGGAGGTGGTTCACTTGGACTTCACACTCAAATTTCTCCTCTCCAAGGTCAAGATGTGTTGTACACGCTTTATGGGCATAAAAAGACCCCCTCTGAAGAACCCCGCATTCCATGGGCTCCTCTTGCAATGGGCAGTGGGCCCGGGTATGGCCCCAGGAATGACATCTTCAACACTGTACATCCCCTCCTCTCCGAACAGGAACAGATCGCTGAGGAGGTACCGGGAGTGACTCTTGACCTTCCGGGGTGCTGGTTCCAGGGCTCCGGGGGGCGTCCTTTCGAAGGGCGGCAGTCGATCGAAAAGGCTGCGGCAGACTGGGCCCTTGGCGCTTGGTAGGGCCAAGCAAATCCTCCACTGTTTTGGGGTCTCCATGGCTGACCCATCGTTGAAGGTCGTCTGGCAGTGACCTTAGGTATCGGTACAGCACGACCAGTCTCAAGATTTGGGGGCCAGATAACACTTCGGGCTGCAGCCATTTTTTTTCCAGTTGCACCAGGTCATGCATTTGAGACTGTGGTGGCTGATCTGGACGATACGTCCATTGGTGCACTTGTTGGGCCCAAACGAGCCAGTATTTCTGCCTTTAGTTTTTGATAATCTTTAGCATCATCCGGTGGTAGGTCGTAGTAGGCTTTTTGAGGATCTCCAGTGAGGAAAGGAGCAATTAGGTCGGCCCACTGGTCCTGGGGCCACCCTTCTCTCTCTGCCGTTCTCTCAAATGTAGCAAGAAATGCCTCTACATCATCACTCAGGGACAACTTCTGCAGAAAATGGCTTGCCCTCACGGTCACCTGGTTGCCAGGGGCAACAGCTGCTTGTTCAGGGCCCTGAGAAAGCTGCTGCACTGCTTCTTTTAAGGCAGTCACCTGAGCCTGCATAAGCCCTTGCTGGGTCGCTTGCTGGGCTGCCAACTGGGCCACCAACAGGCGAGTATTTTCTTGCTGCAGAGCCCGCGCCTCTTTGTGGTGCATTTGTTGTACCTCCAGCTGGGTTGCTAAGTGCTGATTAGCTTCCTCATGGCGAGTCTGTGCTTGCATATTAGCCAGGGACAGCTATTTAATTAGCTCCTCCATTGCTTCAGCTTTAACCCAAGACATAAATCCACTGTACTGTCCCTTTAAATGTCAGTTTACGTCAAATGCAGAAAATAGCAAGAAAAACGCCTGTTACTCTGTCCTGTCCGCATTCTCCACCACTTGTAAAGTTCGGGGAACCAGCTAGATCGCAGGACACAGGCTTTTCAGTCAAAAGGAGGTTTATTAAACTTA